>NW_026652295.1:42019661-42532851 GCF_009828535.3 Hylobates moloch | reverse complement strand
GCATGGGTTGTCAGGGGCACTGGTGTCCTGCCCAGCGCTCTGTGTGCATCCTTCATGACTAGTTGATACCTGAGCTATACTTGTTATAAAATATTTTGACTGGGTAATATGCCACACTCCAACAGACCCTTTTCTAGTGTGTGCGTGTGTGTGTGTGTGTGGTGTGGTTGTGTCTGTGTATGAGTGTGTATGTGTGTGTGTGAGTGTGGTGTGGTTGAGTGTGTGTGTGTGTGTGAGTGTGGTGTGGTTGGGGGTGTGTGTGTGTGTAGTTAGGGCTCGGGTTCTAGCTTCCCCACATTAGTTCCATCTCTCCTAAGACCCTCTTTTCCTCACCCCTGGAGGCTGCCCCTTTAGTGCCCTTTACCATCCATTTCTTGAGTTTTTTCCACAGGATGTTGAACTCTAGAAGCCCCAGCTTGCCAGAGCCATCTTTCTGGAAGGTGGTCAAGGACAACAGAGAAGGGAGTGAAGAAGGCATCCCAGGGGACAGGGAAGCAGCGGGGCTTCCTGAGGGGACACACAAGCGCTGGGGTTCCGGTACTGTAGCAGCCAGAAGAACTGGCATCTTCTGCTACCCCAGAGCCTAATCCCCATCAGAGAGGAGGACGTGGCTGGCCCAGGGTGGCCATCTCTGGGCCAGGCTTGTGGGCAGGGGACAGGGCCAAGAGAGCACTGGACAGGAGGATACATCCATGAGGTTAATCATGCAGCGGCAAGCATCCAGGCCAAAGCCCTTGGTCTTGAAGCTTTTGACTGTGAGGAAGGGAAGGGGTAGAAAGGACAGACAGGGTAAATGAGGTATCGTGAGGGCACTTGGAGTGATCAAGAGGGGCACAAAATATGGGGGAGGGGTCATGTGCAGCAGGAGTGGAAGACTCACATTTGATGGCCATCCTGTTGAGCAGCCTCTGGAGCTCATGCACCCCTATCTCCTTGCCCTAGGAAGGGGAACTGTGAACCCCACTCGAGCCCCTCCAGCCCCTCATCCCCCTCCCGTCAGCCCTCCGCCCGGGGCCTGCTCACCTCTCCTGCCACTATCTTAAACAAATGTAGGAAGTCCTGGCCCATGTCATCCTCAGAGACCTTTTCCTGGGGGCAAGGGAGCAGGAGAGGGACCTGGTCAGAAAACTTCCTTCACAGGCCCAGGAGCTTCCTTCCAACCCCCAGCCCTACAGCCTCCCCTCACCTCTTGGAGTTGCTCAGCATAGTTGACTTCATCCAATTCCCTGGGCAAAATGATTGAAAGCTCAAGAGTTACCAGGGGGAGGGAGGAGGGGGTTTCGGCGGGGTGCTCTGGGGGGTCATGTCATGTCTTTGAAGCAATATAGGGCAGCTCCATGGAATCTGGGTTCTAGTTCTATTTCTGGTTCTGCCACTAACTGGGACTTCACCTTCTCATGCCTCAGTTTCCCTGACTGTAAAATAGGGACAAAGTGAGGGAGGACCCGACAGTAGCTGCCTGAGCTTCATATCCTGCAGCTCTTGGGTGGCAGGCCTTGGAGCAGTGAGCTGCAGCCCCTTACCATGACTCGCTGTGCTTCTCGGTGAAGACCCGAAGCAGGAAGTCGGCATCTCTGTGTGGCTCAAAGGTGGAGGGAATAATGATATATTCCCCCGGAGGCAGCCGGAGTTGGCTGCTCACCTCCCGTGAGTTGGCGAAGATCTCTGAGAAGCCGTGGTCCTGATACTTCATGAAGAATTCCTTCTTCAAGTGGACATCCTGGATGTTCTGAAACTATATGCATCCTGGAAGTGGGTACAGGACTGGCATGGGAGGTTAGGGAGGGAGGGTCCCCCAGGGTGAACGGCCTGGCCGGGTAGGGTTGGAGGTAGGTGCCACCACCAACTGCCCTGGCCTGGACACTGCCTAAGTGGCCCGCAGCTCCAGTAGGGTCTCTTCCTTTCCCGACCCCTAACAGCCCCGAAGAGGGCTGGAATCCTAACCCAGTGACCCCCAGAGCCTCTCGCCAAATTCCACCCTCTGCCAATCCACTTGCAGCCAGGGGTGGGGTGGGTGTGTGTCCAGGAACAAGCCCCACATCTTTATCTTCTGTACCTCTTTTGGGACCTGGGAAGGGAAGAAAGAGGAGAGTCAGATCTCTAGGGTGGTGAAGGGCCGCAGGCCTTCAGAAGCCAAGTGGGATGTGTATAGTGTGTGTCTGTGTCTGTGTGTGTGTTGTTGGAGGGGTATTAAGGGCACTGGGACACTGGTGGTGGCGTGGGGCACGGGCTCTGACAGTTCAAAGCTCCTGGCATTACCAATCCCTCTGCTGCAGAGGTGGGAGGATTGCTTGAGCTGGAGGTCAAGGCTGCAGTGAGTCATGATCATGTCACTGCCCTCCAGCCTGGACAACAGAGTGAGACCCCGTGTCAAAAAAAAAAAAAATCCTTCAGCTTTGGATAGGAAAGTACAGTTTATGCAAGGTAGATTTTTATCTTTCCAGGTTAAGGGAAGGAAACAGAATCCCAAAGATGTGAGGTGATTTGTCCAACCTCAGAAGGCTGAAAAGTGAAAAAGCTAAGATAAAAATCTAGGACAGTGTTTTGCGTTTCCGTGGAACACTCATATCCTGCAGGAAGTGAAGATTACTAAAATTGAGGATCGAGGACAAATAAGTTTGTAAAAATGTGAGTTAAACAAAGTTAAACAGGTTGCTCTATTGCAGAGGTGGCTTATCAGCACCTCAGTGTGCTTGTGTGCACCCGAGAGCTCAGGCTGGAGTAGTCTTTCCCGAGCTTTTTTAACCTGGAAGATGTCTTTGAGACAGGGTCTCACTCTGCACCCAGGCTGAAGTGCGGTGGTGCGATCATGGCTCGCCACAGCTTCAACCTCCTGAGCTCAAGTGATCCTCTCACCTCAGCTTCTTGAGGAGCTGGGACCACAGGTGTGTGCCACCATGCCTGGCTAATTTTTTTTTGTTTTTTTTTTTTTTGTCGAGACAGGGTCTTGCTGTGTTGCCCAGGCCGGTGTTAAATTCCTTGGGCATCCTCCAAGTGATCCTCCCACCTTGGCCTCCCAAAGTGCTGGGATAATAGGCATGAGCCACTTCCCCCAGCAAAAATGTTATCCTGAGGCACCAGTCTGTTAGCCTGGTGGACTAATGGCCTTAAGAGTAGGGCAAGGCTTGTATCTATTTTGCTCACTATTGAACCCCTGGAGACTGGACAGGGGCCTGGCATACAGTAGATGCTCCATAAATACTTGCTTATATAAGGGAATGCAAGTGAATGAACAACATTCTTTTGGAGAATCTGGAGAATTTTGCAAAGCGTGGTTTGGCTTGGGAAATGCTTATCAGGGCTTTTTCTTGGCTCCTGAAGTGAGTACTGCTGGTGGGGCAGACAAGGAGGATGGATTGTTGGGAGGGCGTGTGGAAAAGTCTCAGAGCGCCTGGGAATCAGGACACAGACTTGGCCTCTAACCCTTGGACGTGTGAGCTTGGGCAAGTGACTTCATGTCTCTGGCCCGCAGGCTCCTTCCGCTTCCTTAAGGGCGTTAGTAGTTAGTATTCCTAAGACCTTTGGAACAATGCCTGGCACAAAGGATAAAATCTGTGAAGAGAAAACTGCCGGCTCTGGCTTGAAAAGCACAAAGCACTATTCAAGAGTCAGGGCTCAGCCTGGGCAACATAGTGAGATCCTATCTTACAAAAAATTAAAAAAACTAGCAGGACAATTGCCTGTAGTCCTAGCTAGTCAGGAGGCTGAGGTGGGAGGATTGCTTGAGCCTGGGAGGTCAGGGCTGCTGTGAGCCGTAATCGCGCCACTGCATTCCAACCTGGGCAACAGACTGAGATCCTTTCTTAAAAAAAAAAAGTTAATAATCGGGGCTGTGAAGCCTGTTGTAACCTGTCCCTCTCCCAGGCAGGAAGTGGCCCCGGGGAGAAAGGAGTGAGGCCAGGCCGCCAGGTGTGGTGGCTCACACCTGTAATTCCAACACTTTGGGAGGCCGAGACAGGCAGATTACCTGAGGTCATGAGTTCCAGACCAGCCTAGCCAACATGGTAAAACCCTATCTCTACTAAAAATACAAAAATTAGCTGGGCATGGTGTTGCACATCTGTAATCCAGCTATTGGGAAGGCTGAGGCACGAGAATCACTTGAACTGGGGAGGCGGAGGTTGCAGTGAATGGAGATTGTGCCACTGCACTTCAGCCTGGGCAACAGAGTGAGACTCTGTCTCGAAAAAAAAAAAAAAGAAAGAAAGAAAGGAGTGAGGCCAGGTGAGGGACAGTGAGTGGCCGGGGGGACCAGCCAGGCACCCACCGAGTAGAGGACAAAGCCAATGGTCTGCAGCTGGGCTCCTCGCTGCCGTGCATGACGCCAGTTCTTCTGCATTAGGGCCACCAGGCAGGTGCAGACCACAACATTGTCCTCTGCATCATCCTCTGGGTCATCCCCCTCAGGGAGAGAGATCTTAAACTGGGGGTTGGTCCAGAACGTGCCTGTGGCGGAAGCGGGTCAGCATGGTTATACAGGGCCTTCCCTTGGCCACGCCCTTCCCAGGGTGGACCAAGCTTCCCCAGCCACACAGGAGCTGTCTCCTCCACAGGGGCTGTGAAATCTGACCTCATGGACCCTGACTCCAGTGACTTGTGCCCCAGGTCTGGTTTCATGGTGAGCTGTGGCCCATCCTTCACTCCCTGCACACCCCCTCCCCCCTCACCCCCTCACCCACCGGGGTGGTTCCTGCAGCCCCCTGCGGAGCTGCCTCTGCGCCAGCTGCCCTCGTAGAAGGTGGTGTGCCAGTAGCTCTTGTAGTCCCCCGAGAGTGCATCAGGCGTGAGGTTGCAGATCTCCAGGAGCGTGAAGTTGTTCAGGAAATCTTGGTAGGACATCCTGTGGTGGGGTGGGGGTGGAGCCCATCAGCAGCACACTTGCGTCCTCAGTTTCCTTTCCCTGAACCACCCCCCACAACCACCCCAAGCCTCCCCATCCAAGGCACAGAGAGGAGCAGAGCAGGGAGATGAAGGACCAGGGCCTGCAGCGGTGGTAGGAAGCCCACCCCAAGCCACACTGACCAGAACTCCCCATCCTCCGTCTTGTGCAGCAGCTGCATCTGGATGTCTGGGGCCACCTCTTCCCACTCCCTGGCACTGGAGCAGAGATGGGCGGTGGAAGGAGAGGGGCGGAGGTCACATGGCACCTCCTTCCTCTCCAAGGGATTGCCTTTTCCCTGAATATCTGCCTGCTGGGGTGAGGAGCTAGATGGAGAATCTAGAGGGAGGGGCTTTGCCCTGTTGTACAGCTTGTTCTCCCAGATGGGACACCAGTCAGTCCACCTGGCACTGCCTGCTGTATCCTCCGACCACCCCTCACCTGGGTTGGGGGCACCTACCTGTCACTCCAAGCTCCATTCCACTCAATCCGGCCCCAAGGATTCCGGACCCGAATCAGCGTTTCCGTTTTGCCTCTGTAGTGGACCTGGGTGGGTGGGGGTGGTTAAAGGTCAGAGTTATGGGGTCAAGGAGATGTTCTCCTCCTTCTCAGGGTCCTCAGGGTAGGGGGCATTTCTCAGGACTCACATCCTGAAGTCCAGTCACTGAGTAAGCATGCCCTCTCACCAGCATCTTGCCGGTCATGGATTCTAGTTCACTATCGCTGGTGACCTACAGAACAGAGAGGGAGGGAGGGCATGGAGCACCTGGACTGGGCACCCAAAGGAAGGGGAGAGCTCTCCAGGTTAATTTTTTTTAACTAAACTCTTAAATTATCATTATTTTGAAATAATTGCAGATTCACATGCAATTCACGTGTATTCCATACTCAGTTTCCCCCAGTGGTAACATCTGGCAAAACTACAGTGAAATATCAAAACCAGAACGTTTTAAAAATTGTTATTATTATTATTTATTATTATTTGAGACAGAGCTTCGCTCTTGTTGCTCTTGGAGTGCAGTGGCGAGATCTCGGCTCACTACAACCTCTGCCTTGCAGGTTCAAGTGATTCTCCTGCCTCAGACTCCCAAGTAGCTGGGATTACAGGCGCCCACCACCGTGCCTCGCTAATTTTTTGTATTTTTAGTATAAATGGGGTTTTACCATGTTGGCCAGGCTGGTCTCGAACTCCTGACCTCAGGTGATCTGCCCACCTCGGCTTCTCAAAGTGCTGGGATTACAAGCGTGAGCCACCGCACCTGGCTTTATTATTATTTTTGAGACAGGGTCTCACTGTGTCACCCAGGCTGGAGTGCAGTGGTGTGATCTCGGTTCACTGCAACCCGGACCTCCTAGACTCAAGCAAGCCTCTCACCTCAGCCTCCTGAGTAGCTGAGACTTAAGGCTCTTGCCACCATGCCCGGCTAATTTTTGTATTTTTAGTAGAGATTGGGTCTTGCCATGTTGCCCAGGCTTGTCTCAAACTTCTGAGCTCAAGTAATCTGCCCACCTCAGCCTCCCAAAGTGCTGGGATTACAGGTGTGAGCCACCGTGTCTGGCCCAGAATGTTGATATGGATGCAATCCGTAAACCTTATACAGATTTCCCCAGTTTTACAAGTGCTCACTTTTGTGTGCTCTATGCAATTCCATTACGTGTAGTTTCGTGTAGCCACCACCACAGTCAAGATATAGAACATTTCTATCACCACAAGCATCCCTTGAGTCGCCCTTTTATAACCAAACCCATCTCTTCTCATGACTCCCTTTCCCTAAACCCTGGCAACCAGTCATCTGTTCTTAATTTCTATTATTTTGTCATTTCAAGAATGTCATTTAAGGCCAGGCACAGTGGTTCACACCTGTAATCCCAGCACTTTGGGAGGCCAAGGAGGGCGGATCACCTGAGGTCGGGAGTTCAAGACCAGTCTGGCCAACATGGTGAAACTACCTGAACCAGGAGGTGGATGTTGGGAAGAGATCACACCACTGCACTCACCTGGTGACAGATGAAACTCTGTTCCAAAAAAAAAAAAAAAAAAAGGATATCATGAACATCATGTTAACTTGGGGAGGATTGTTCTCGGCTAATTAAAATTTTTTTTTTTTTTTTTTTTGGTAGAGATGAGGTCTCACTATATTTCTTAGGCTGGTTTCGAACACCTGGGCTCAAGCAATTCTCCCACCTCAGCCTCCCAAAGTGTTGGAATTACAGGCATGAGCCACTGCACCTGGCTAGGGTTGGCTTCTTTCATTCGGCATAATTCCCCTGAGATCTGTCCTAGTTTCTCTGAGTATCAATAGTTTGTTCTTTTTTATTGCTGAGTAATATTCCACGGTGTGTAATCAACACAGTTTGTTTAACCGTTTACTCATTAAAGGACATCTAGGTTGTTTCCTGTTTTGGGGCTATAATGAATAAAGTTGCTGTAAACATTTGTGTACAAACATTTTTGGAGACATGTCTTCATTTCTCTGGGATAAATGCCAAGATGCAGGGTCATATGTAGCACCCTGGGTTCATGTATTTCGTTGAGCAAATGTTGGTTGGGTGCCTATTGCATGCTGGGCTCCTTCCTAAGTTCCACGGTCCAGCAGTGAATGAGACAAAGAAGGTCCCTGCCCTCATGGAATGTGAGTACTATCTGGAGAAGATGGGCTATAAGTGAAAACATAGATAAGCAAGATAATTTCAGGTCACAATAAATGTTGGGGAGAAAGTAAAAACCAGACAGAAAGTAAACAGGGCTCTCCGGGCACCGTGGCTCATGCCTGTAATCCCAGCACTATGGGAGGCCGAGGCAGGTGGATCACTTGAGGTCAGGAGTTTGAGACCAGCCTGGCCAATATGACGAAACACCTTCTCTACTAAAAATACAAAAAATTAGGCAGGCGTGGTGGCATGCGGCTGTAATCCCAGCTCCTTAGGAGGCTGAGGCAGGAGAATCACTTGAACCCAGGAGGTGGAGGTTGCAGTGAGCCGAGATCTTGCCACTGCACTCCAGCCTGGGAGACACGATGAGACCCTGTCTCAAAAAAAAAAAAAAAGAAAAGAAAAGAAAAAGAAAGTAAATAGGGTGGAGACAGCGACTTTAGACGGGGAGATAGGGAAGGCTAGTCTGGGGAAAGTGCAGTTGAACTGAATGAGAAGGTGCTGGCCATGCAGATACTGGGGGAAGAGCCTTTTGGGTGACAGCAACAGCAGGTGCAAAGGCCCTGAGGTGGGACCATGCTTTGCTTACTTCAATGGAGCAACCCATGAGGGAGGATCGCTCCACGGCCTTCCTAAGGAGCCTGAGCAGGTTCTGAGGGGGCCTCTGGAGTTGGAAGCTCTGGGCCACGCCTCCTGTGAAGTCCTCAAGGCCCTCCATGGTACTGCCCCCTGACAATGCTTCATAGGACCCACTCAGCCTGTAGGCACAGAGAAGGCACTGTTGGGCTCTAGGATGGAGGTGAGGGGAGGGAGGGATATCCTGCGACCCCCTCCCTTCCCCCTGATTCCAGCTGCCCAGACAGAGGCAAGGCAAGCCCTCTTCCTCAGCTCCCAGCACTCACTTGGCATACGCCTTCTCCAGCAGGGCGCTCCAGAACTCACTGCGTTCGGTTGAGTGCACGAACACCAGCTTGTCATTCTTTGTGGGCAGCCGGTCATCCACCACCACGTTCACCCACTGCCCGAACTGCCAAATCTGCGGGTAGCAACGCACACCCCTTGCGTGGGAACCCTATCATCAAGCGCCTCCTAGTGGCCAGACCTGATGACACGCCAGTGTCAGAGGCTCCACTCTCCAGAATCACTGAATAGTGAGGGAAAGGCAACCCAAAGCCTGAGCCTGGCCCCGCCTCCTCTCCAGCTTCTGCCACGGTCTCCCGAGGGGAATTTGTCCACATGTTGCTAAGTTAAAGGGGCAGATTACAAAAATTATGTGACAAAGACTACCAGTGTCACACACACCCACACATACAGTGGAGAGGAAAAGAGGGAGAAGGGAGAAAGAGCCACAGATTGCTAACAACTATTATCTTTTGGGACTTAAAAACTTAGCTTACATGGTTTCTTTGGTGGGCAGATATTTCTCTGATAATTAGCCCAAAACCCACCCTAATAAATGCTATTTTTCAAAAGGAAAGAAGGTAAACTTCAAAGCATTTATGATTCTTCCCCCGCCCCCCACAAAGCCATGGTGGCTCTCACACTGTCCTTCACCTGAAAATGGAAGATGCCAGCATAGTTTTTCTTGAAGCTCTGTCCTCTGGGCACCACACGGTACAGCAGTTTGGGGCAGGTGGTAAGGGAGCCGATGGCAGCCAGCAGCCAGCAGTCCCCTGGAAAGACAGGCAGGGCTTTGCCACCCCTGAGCAACCCCATATGTGTGGGTGGGCCTCAGAATCCAAGGCCTAGGGGAGCAGGAACTTGACCCTGTACCCCATTCTCACCCTCCGGCAGAGAGGCACCCTCCTTCAGCCCTCCCACTAAAGAGTGTTCAGGAAGAAGGCAAACAGGGAGAAACTGAAGGCAGAGAGAGTCTAGTAAGGTGAGTTTCTGTACATTTTCTTTTTTGAGTCAGTGTCTTGCTGTGTCGCCCAGGCTGGAGTGCAATAGCACGATCTCAGCTCACTGCAACCTCTGCCTCCCGGGTTTGAGCGATTCTCCTGTCTCAGCCTCCTGAGTAGCTGGGACCACAGGCACCCGCCACCACACCTGGCTAATTTTTGCATATTTAGTAGAGATAGGGTTTCACCATGTTGGCCACGCTGGTCTTGAACTCCTGGCCTCAAGAGATCTGCCAGCCTTAGCCTCCCAAAGTGTTGGGATTACAGGTGTGAGTCACAGTGCCTGGCTGTACCTTTTCTATTATGTGAGAGCCACATGCTTTTGTTTTCTTGAGTTTGGAAAAGAGGAACTTTTGGCCTTAGGCTCTAGGAACCTATTTTTTAAAAGTAAATTTTTATATATAAGTAGAGACAGAGTCTCACTATGCTGCCCAGGCTGGTCTTGAACTCCTGAGCTCAAGCAATCCTCCTGCCTTGGCCTCCCAAGGTGCTGGGATTACAGGTATGAGCCACCGCACCTGACCAGTAACCTGCTTTCTTTGAGACAGAGCCAATACTCTCCACATTCTTCCAACAGATCCAGTCACCTTCCTGCACCCTGTGAGTACACTGGTGTGGCCATGAAGGTCCCAAGAGGTCTCTCTCTCATGTCACCCACATTATATTGGGGACCCAGGGCTCAGTATGTACCCCAGCAGGATCCCTGGAGCTAGGCATTGAAGTGGGTATGAGGCAGTGTCCCTGGCCTGAAGTTCAGCTAAAGGGAATCCTATGGGAGATGAGCACTACAGACCTCCATTGCCACCTGTCTCCTGGGCATCTCAGCCCTTGCTGGGTGGGGTCCAGGGGCAGGGTGCTGGCCATCCTAGGCCAGGCTGAGGTTGAGGGAGCAGAAAGTTTCTATGATTACCAATGGCTTCTTGGCTGCCTGGAGAGAGGAATATTAAGGGCGCTCCAATCCCCCTCACTGTTAGAGTGCCTCGGAGAAGTGAATTCCCTCCTCCTCCAGCACATTGTCCCTCCAGCCTACTGAGCCACAGCAGCCACAGCAGCGGCCCTGGGGTCTAAGGTCTCCTTGGCCTCTGCTCTGCCCACACCTTGCCCTTTTTTCTGTCCCAAGAGGACAGAATTCAGTCTCAGAGAAAGCCCACCCTGGCTTTATCCCTAAAGAGGCAACGAGGGATCTGGAGGAAACCCTTGAATAGGACCAGACTTAGGGAGAAAGATCTACCCTGGGGCTTTCTATGGGAGCCTTGTGAGAGTGGGCTGAGTGGACCCTGTTGCCCTCCTATTTGATACCCCAGATTGATCAGGTTCTAGCACCTGTAGTGGTTTCTTCGACCATTCTCCCTTCCAAAGGTAGAGCCTAATTCCTCTCCTCTTGAGTGTGGACCAGATTCAGTGCTTGCTTCTAACAAATAGAATATGGTGGAAGTGATGATGTGCAACTCCTGAGACGAGGTCAGAAAAGGCATTATGGCTTCCCTCCTTGTCCTCTCTCTTAGATAACTTGCTTTGGAAGAGCAAGCTACCACGTTGCGTGGACACTCAAGCAGCCCCATGGAGAAGCCTATATGGAGAGGAACTGGGGCCTCCTGCCAACAGCCAGCAAGGACCTGAGAGCTCCTGCCATGTAAGTGCACCCTCCTAGGAGCAGACCCTCCAGCCCCAGGCGAGCCTTCAGATGATCACAGGTTGCAGACGTCTTGACTGTAACCTCCTGATAAACCCTGAACCAGACCCATCCAGTGATTCTGCTTCTGAATTTCTAACCCACAGAAACCAGGAGATAAGAAAAATTTTTTTTAAGTTGCTAAGTCCTAGGTAATTTATTATGTAGTCATATATAACTAATATTCCCCCCCAAGACTGCAGCAGTCAGGGAGTGGCATCCAGACTTGGGAGGAGCAGGAAGAATGCATGGTGTTCTCACTGTCGTCTCCTCAGAAGGGGAGGGACAGGGGAACAGAAGCAGGCTGTCTGAACCTTAGGGCTCCCTGTTTTCCAGCTTCAAAAGATACCCTGGCACCCCTCCCCCAATCCTCTTCCCCAAGTGGAGACCAGCTTCCTGTGCCCCACTCACCGAGGATCCCCTGGCAGATGTCTGTCGGAGAAATCCCATCCATGATGAAGAGAGGGTTGCTTATGATATCCTGCAGCAAAGGAATAAAGGATTCAGGGGTCCCAGGACACCCCCTCCCCACCTTTCTCCCACTTTTGCTGGGGAATGATGCCCACCTTGGGGAACAGATATGAGGGGCAGGGAGAGGGTACAGGACCAACTTGGCACAGCTGCAGCTGGTGATAGCAGAGGTTGGTGGGTGATTTCTTAGGGTTACTTAGGAGGTTTGGCTTAAGCATATTCAGAACCGTCCCTAGCTCTGATGAAGGTGGGGCCTAGTGCCAGGCTCAGAATGGGGTGGTGGGGGGCGTTGAAGATTCTAAAAGTGATAGAGGGATCACTACAAGCTCCCCTCCGTCCAGGAGTCCATGCCTCCCTTCCAGTTCCCACCTTGGGCCGCTGCCAGCAGATGTTCTGCACATTTTTGGAGTTGGGGCCCAGGTCCTTAAAGCCCAGTGAGCTGGGTTCAGCAGGGAATAAGGGGTCCTCGAAGAGCTCCCCCTTTCTTAGACAGGCTGCTCGCAGCTCCTCAAAGCTCTGGTTACCAAAGTTCTGGGCGTTGTGGTGCTGGCCCACGCCCTTGGTCTTGAGCCGGCTGTTGTTTATGTGAGCCACCATTCCTGTATCAGTAAAAGTGGGCTCTGCTTAAGAAAAAAAAAGACAAATAACACAATTAAAAAATGTAATAAGCTGGGCACAGTGGTTCACTCCTGTAATCTCAGCACTTTGGGAGGCTGAGGTGGGAGGATCTCTTGAGCCCAGGAGTTTGAGACCAGCCTGGGCAACATGGTGAGATCTCATCTTTACAAAACAACATTTTTTTAATTAGCTGCGCATGGTGGCATGTGCCTGTAGTCCCAGCTACTCAGGAGGCTGAAATGGGAGGATCACCTGAGCCCTGGAATTCTAGGCTGTGGGAGTTTGAGGCTGCAATGAGATGTGATGGCGCTCGAGTCTGGGTGACAGAGCAAGACCTTGTCTCTAAAAAAAAATAAATAGGCTGAGCATGGTGGCTCACGCCTGTAATCCCAGCACTTTGGGAGGCCAAGGTGGGCAGATCACCTGAGGTCAGGAGTTCGAGACCAGCCTGACCAACATGGTGAAACCCTGTCCCTACTAAAAATACAAAAAATTAGCTGGGTGTGGGGGCAAGATGCCTGTAATCCAACTACTTGGGAGGCTGAGGCAGGAGAATCGCTTGAACCCAGGAGGCAGAGGTGGCAGTTAACTGAGATCATGCCACTGCACTCCAGCCTGGGCGACAAGAGTGAAACTCTGTCTCAAAAATAAATAAAAATAAATAAATAAATATATTTTTTTAAAGGAAAGAAGACAGTCACAAAGAACCCCATATTGGCCTGGTGCAGTGGCTCATGCCTGTAATCCCAGCACTTTGGGAGGACAAGGTGGGCGGATCATGAGGTCAGGAGTTCAAGACCAGCCTGGCCAACATGGTGAAACCTTGTCTCTACTAAAAATACAAAAATTAGCTGGGCATGGTGGCAGGCGCCTGTAATCCCAGCTACTTGGGAGGCTGAGCAGGAGAATTGCTTGAACCCAGGAGGTGGAGGTTGCAGCGAGCCAAGATGGTGCCACTGCACTCTAGCATGGGCAACAGAGTGAGGCTCCATCTCAAAAAAAAAAAAAAAAAGAACCCCATATTGTGTGATTCTATTTAAATAAAATGTCTATAGAGAGAGACAGAACGTAGATTAGGGGTTGCCTGTTGCTTAAGGAGATAGGGGATTAGAAGTTGATGGCTAAAGGGTATGGGGTTTCTTTGGGAGGATAATGAAAACAATCTAAAACTGGTTGTGGTGTTGGATGCATAACTCTGTGAATATACTAAAAGCCACTGAATTATACACTCTGTTTTTTTTTCTTTCCATTTTTTTTTAAGAGGCAGAGTCTTGCCATGTTGGCTGGTCTTGTTCTCCCACCACACCTGGCTGGAATTGTACTTTGGAATTATCCCTTTTTTTTTTTTTTTGAAACAGAGTCACACTCTGTTGCCCTGGCTGGAGTACAGTGGCTTGATCATGGCTCACTGCAGCCTTGACCTCCCGGGCTCAAATTATCTTCTCATGTCAGCCTCCTGAGTAGCTGGGACCACAAGTGTGTGCCACCACGGCCTGTCTGATTTTTTAACTTCTAATTTTTGTAGAGACGGGATCTCACTATGTTGCCCAGACCGGTCTTGGACTCCTGGGCTCAAGCAATCCTCCAGTCTTGGCCTCCCAAAGTGCTGGGATTACTGGCATGAACCACTGCACCCAGCCAAATGGTACACTTTAAATGGGTGAACTGTAGGGTATTTGAATTGTCTCTCAATAAAGCTGTTTAAAAAAAAAATGGCCTCCAGACCATCTAAACAGATGCTGCTACTTTTTTTTTTTTTTTTGAGATGGAGTCTCACTCTGTTGCTCAGGCTGGAGTGCAGTGGCATGATCTCGGCTCACTGCAACCTCCGCCTTCCAGGTTCAAGTGATTCTCCTGCCTCAGCCTCCCGAGTAGCTGGGATTACAGGTGCCCACTGCTACATCTGGCTAATTTTGTATTTTTAGTAGAGATAGGGTTTCACCATGTTAGCCAGGCTGGTCTCGAACTCCCGAACTCAGGTGATCCACCTGCCTCAGCCTCCCAAAGTGCTGGGATTACAGTCATGAGCCACCACGCCCAGCCTAGACGCTGCTCTTTTAAGGAGAGTGGAAATAATGGAGTGTAGAGAGCGGAGGGCAGAGGGAAGGGCTGCTGGTGTTGGGCTGGGTCAGGTAATGGCTGAGCGGGTGGCACTGGGTGAGTGTCAGGGTAAGAGTTGAGTCAGGCTGACTGATGGATCCTAGGCCTGCCAGGCTGCTTGGGACTCTGGACACCCTGCCCACACCTCCGCCCCCAGGGAGACTGCAAACTGCCAACATGCCTTCCTGAGGGTAGCCTCCCCTCCCCCCGCTGCCCTCCCCACACAACACGACTGACTTCCCCCACCAGCAGGCCCAGGGGAAGAGAAGAGAGTGAAGGAGGAGGAAGAAAAAGGGAGGCCACAGAGCCACGACTGAGTCTGCAGTCCTACCCGCACATGAGCCCCGAGGCTTATCCTCCTGTGATCCATCCAGGCTCTCTGCTGACTCTGTAAGACTCGGCCCTAGAATAAGAGAGTGGGAGGAGGGGAGGAAGGCTGTGGTCTAAAGTTAAACAGAGCCCAGCTGGGGCTGGGGTGTAGGAAGATTTTAGAATGAGGAAAAGAACTGGGTTGGGGCTCAGCTACAGGGAGGGCAGCAGGGTTCTTGGGTTGTTTAGAGGCGAGACCCTGATTGAGCCCGCAGAAGGGTGAGTCCCCCAGAGGCAAGAGCAGGAGGTCTCAGTTATTCCTCCTCCCCTGAGTGACAGAATCAGGAGACTAGTTATAACAGCAGAGCTGACAGCACTGAGCACCTTCTCTGTGCCAGGCACACCAGCCCTACAAGGGGGTACCTGCAATACCCTGATTACTGGAAAAGGGAGCAGAGGTGGCCCAGAGGCCAAGCAGCTTGCCCGAGGTCACAGAGTGAGGGTTGGGCGCGGGGTGAAGTCCGTACTGCAGACCCTGGACCAAGCTTGCAACCTTCACCCTATGCTGAGCCTCCCGAGGGGAAGTGTTTCTCCTCAGCCTGAAGGCTGGCAGAACCCATCCCATCTCTGTTAACAAAGGCATTCACAGATGATTTGTTGCTGAACTTATCCCCCTTCCTCTTGCCACTGCCCCAAGCAAACCCCTTCTCCTGTTCCACATGAGTACCTCCTTGGGATTTCCTCAGGTCCTATAATGACCCCCTGTTCTCCTGGTCCCCCAAAATCCCAACACACCGCATCCCACATCAAAACAGTCACGGAGTCCTTCACAAGGGCCATCCCCTCCTAGGACCCTAATTTCTCATTGCTACCATCACTGTCCGAGGCCAGGGCCTTCAGACAACCCCCAGACCTCAGATGGCCTCTTGTCTCCTGAAGACTGTCTCCAATTCATCACATATGCTGCCCCTACCACACACCACACCAGCTCCCTTTGAGTGAGGTTTTGAACCCTTTACTTCTTCCAGAAACTTTCAGGACATTGCTTTGCCAGCAGGATAAGGCCAGCCCCCAGAGCCCCCTCCAGCCCTGGGCCCACCACTCCCAGTACAAACCCATCCCTTTGACCCTCTTGAGTGTTCCAGACTTGGGGAGACCCTGTCTGTCCAAGCAGCTCTCTTGAGCTCTGTGCCCCAGGAGAGACAGTCCCTCCAGCAGTCTCCTCAGCCTCATCCTCCCCTTCCCTCCACCTAGCCAGAGACCTGGGGATCTTCCCAGACCCTGTCACTATGTCCCTTGCACTGTCTGCTGCACCCTCTTAGCATCTCTCCTGTCCTTCTCCACACAGCCCACGATCGGGGCTGCCCCTGTTCAGAGCCACATCCAGTGCAGTAAGCGAGGACTAGAAGCCAAGCATCCCCTCACAGGGAGGCCTCCCAAAACATCACTTTATCTCCCCATGCCTTGGCTTCTCCACCTGTGAGATGGGTGATATTCTGAAGTGTTTGCATTTGTTTCTGACACAAAACTCACTCAATAAATTAACCTTAAATAGCAAAAATCTAGGCCAGAAGAATGATTTCCTATCTGGCCCCTTTCTTCTAACACCCTCCTCCCCCACTAGTTCTCCACAGTGTTAGCTGAGATTTTGAAAATGCAAACCTGGGGCGGCATGGTGGCTCACCCCTGTAACCTCAGCACTTTGGGAGGCTGAGGCAGGTGGATCACTTAAGGCTAGGAGTTCAAGACCAGACTGGCCAACATGGTGAAACCTCGTGTCTACTAAAAATACAAAAATTAGCCGGGTGTGGTGGTGCACACCTGTGGTCCCAGCTACTTCTGTGGCTGAGGCAGGAGGTGGCTTGAACCTGGGAGGTGGAGGTTGCAGTGAGTTGAGAGAGCGCCACTGCACCCCAGCCTGGGTGGCAGAGTAAGACTGTGTCTCAAAAATAAATAAATAAATAAATAAAAATAACATAAAATAAAATGCAAACCTGATTATAGATACTGCTCCCGCTCCCCAATACTTTAGATGTCTCTCCCTTGTTAGCATGACAAACCCAAACCAGGCTTCCACCTGCCATCTGGCCCCATGCCTTTCTGCACAGGTTACCCTCATTCCTCTTCCCATCCTTGTGCCTCTGCCTGCAATCATTCCTGATCCCATGCTCACACTAGGGCCACTGGGAAAAAGTCCTGTTCAGCCTCCCAGTGCCTGCTTGATGCTGCCTCCTCCGTGAAGCCTCCCCTGTGGTGTCTGCGCAGAACTTGGGGCTGCGCTAGCATCCTACGCTTTTGTTAGGACACCCATCACTACCTGCCTTCCCTGAGTTAACCTGTCTGCCTCCTCTGTGAGGCTGTGAGCTCTCAAGAGGAGAGGGCGAGGCCATCTTGTATACTACTGAGTTTCAAAATGTTGGCTCAATAATGTCTGCAATGAATGAACGGATGCCTTGCTTGGTATTGTGGTTAATTATTCATAGATGTTTTCTCTCTCCCACCCCTCCCCTACTCCCTATCCTGCAGCAACCCCAATATACTATATATTTTGTTTATTGTTTACCTCCCTCATGAGTGAAAGCCTGTGAGGGCAGGGATTTTTGTCTGTTTTGTTTGCTGCTGTATTCCTGCTGCTGTATTGAGTACATAGTAAGTGTTCAGTATAGATACACTTTTTTGAGACAGAGTCTCACTCTGTTCCCCATGCTGCAGTGCAGTGGCACAGTTACAGCTCACTGCAACCTCAGACTCCTGAGCTCAAGCGATCCTCCCTCCTCAGCCTCACGAGACCAGCAAGGGGAACATAGTGAGACTCTTGTGTCTACAAAATAAAAATTTTTAAAAATTAACTGGGCATGGTAGCATGTGCCTGTGGTCCCAGCTCCTCGGGAGGCTGAGGTGGGAGGATTGCTTGAGGCTGGGAGTTGGAAGCTGCAGTGAGCCATAATCCTTCCACTTCGCTCCAGCCTGGATGACAAAGTGAGACCCCCATCTCAAAAACAAACACAAAATAATAAGGTTGAGGAGACTCAGCATCCTGAATTTTGCTTCTCCATAGAGCCTGTAACTTGTGATGAGAAGATATTAGGAATCCTGCCTCAGTTATGAGTAGTGAGCCCTTATATAGCATTTCTAAAAATAATAATAGTTAGCAGCATTTGAGGGCTCACTACATGCCTGGCACTATTCTAAACACCCTACGTGCATTAGCTGATTGAATCATCACAACAACCCCACTGGTTAGGCTTACGCTTATAACTTCCCTGCTATAGACAGAGAAACTGAGGCAGAGAGAGGCGGAACTTCCTCAGACTCAGTGGGCATTAGAGTCAGGGCAGGCTGCTCTACGCTGTCAGCCATCAGGCTCGCTGCCTTGCTGGGAGGTCGCCATGGTGAGGAGCCATGGCTGTGCTGGAGAGGGTTGAGTGAGTCAGCTGGCCTCGGTGCGCCCCCTTCGTCCACTACACTGCAACTTGTGTGTGGTCTTTGTGAAGTCACTTCCCCTGTGTGGAGCAGGTGACAGGGGGTGTTGAGGATGGATAAAGGTGTTGGAAAAGGGGTGGCTTGTCCCTTTTTAGCAGAGCTAACGCCCTGGGTTGCACTAGAGCCAGAGAATCAGCTGTGTGACCTTGGGTGAGTTGTTTGACCTCCCTGAGCCTTGGTTTCCTCACCTGTGTATAGAGGCTGCTGCATTCTACCTGCGAGGGTGTTTCAGGATTGAAGAATGCAACGTGTGAAAAAGACTGGAGTTTATCAGGTGCTCAGAAAATGTTAGTCACCTTCTCCCCACTGACCTAGTTAGTCAACTGGTATTTGTTGAGCTCCTTCTAGGATCACATGGCCCATGCTCTGTGTCACATATGCGTCCCTCCATCATAGGATTTAATGATACTAGTGATATGACTCCAATGTCGGAGTCATGTGCGTGCTTGTCTGTCTTTGCCACTGGTTTGAGCTCCTGAGAGCAAACCCTAACTCGTGTTAAGCATGTTTTATGGAGAATTTATTCTGGGCTGGTACTGAGGGGTCAAAGTGAATGCATCCCCAATATGGAGTGTGGAGAAGACCCTCCCATGCGCTTCCTCCCCCAGGTTCAGCTCTATGGGCCACAAAGACAGGAGAAAGTGCCATGAAAAGGGGCCACCAGGTTGATGGGATCATCAGGGAGGTTCTGTGGAGGAGTGACTATCCTCCTTTCCCTACTCTAAGCACATCCCATTCCCCTGAGGGTGGGGTGCACTTTGACATCCTGGTTCTGGAAGCATCAGGGCCGGGAAGCAGGGAAGAGGGTAGGTAGAGCCAGAGTCTGGGAGTTCTTCTCGCTCTTTTCTGTCTCCATTTTCCTCAAACCCTGTCTCTTCTAACCCAAGCCCTCTGGGATTATCTTAGAAATGGTAACGGAAGCTCCCTCGCCCCCTCAGGCTATGATTACAGGTGTGTGTGTGTGTGTGTGTGTGTGTGTGTGTGTGTCTTTGTTCAAAGAGACTGAAGGGGGCTGCAGGGGCAGGGGGATAAACAGTGGAGCCCCCCTCAGATGAAGAGGGTTCCGAGAGAAGGGTGGAAAGCAGTCCTGAGAGGGGAGAGCTGAACACTTCTGTTTCAGCCCCTATCCCTATCTGTGAAGCTGGCAGATCAGGATGACTATTCCCATCTGACCTGGGTGGAAGCCAGGGCCTCCACAGAGAGATTGAGTCAGAGGTTCTCAACCTGGGGTGATTATGGCCCCCAGGGAACAGGTGGTAATGTCTAGAGGCAGTGTTGGTTGTCATAACTGGGGCAAGTCTCAGGGGAGCTACTGGCATCTAGTAAGTAGAGGCCAGGGATGCTGCTGGGCACCCCTCAGTGTAGAGGAAAGTCTCCACAATAAAGAATTTTCCAGTTCAAAATGTCAAGAGAGCCGGGGTTGACAAACCTGCGTTGAACGAATCATCTAAGGCCATTCACACGATAAGGCAAACCACTCCATGCTCTTCCACCGTGCAGTCACTCCAGGCAGCCTCTACCCTGGCTGCTCCGAGGACTGAGGGTGTTGAGCTCTCCTGGGGGCCTGAAAGGACCAGGGAAGATGCTGTTGTTCAAGAAGACTGAAAGAACATCAGAGGGCAGGCCAAGCCAATTCAGGTTCCATCTTACCTCCCTTGTCTCATTTCCCCAGAGCCCTCTGTCCCCTAGTCACCACCCAGCCCAACAAGCCATTTCTCACTGTCTGGCCCCCAAACCCTGCTTCGAAGCTGCATACCCAGTCCCCAGGGTGTGAGGTCATTACTCAGCTCTGACTTGCAGGAAGGACTGACATACCTATCCACACCACCACAGTTGTCATGGAAAATGTCTTTAGGTCGGGCACTGTGGCTCACGCCTGTAATCCCAGCACTTTGAGAGGCTGAGGCGGGCGGATCACCTGAAGTCAGGAGTTCAAGACCAGCCTGGCCAACATGGTGAAACCCCGTCTCTACTAAAAATACAAAAATCAGTTGGGTGTGGTGGCATGTGCCTGTAGTCCCAGCTACTCAGGAGGCTGAGGCAGGAGAATCGCTTGAACCCGGGGGGTGGAGGTTGCATTGAGCCAAGGTTGGGCCACTGCACTCCAGCCTGGGCAATAGAGTAAGACTCCATCTCAAAAAACAAAAGCAAAAAAAAACAAAAAAAGCACCAAAAAAACCCCCAAAAAACAAAAGAAAATATCTTTTTAGAGAGGGCAAAAGATCCAAGCTGTCGCATGGGCTAGGAGCATGAGCAGGCTGAGACAGACAGATCAAGGCTGCCTGTGGGAAGCACAGACAGATGGCCAGAGCAACACAGTAGCTCCCCTAATCCCTAGGGGTACCTTCCAACACCCCCAGTGGACACCTGAAACTGCGGGAGGTACCAAACCCTATATATACCAATACTGTGTCTTTCCTTTATGTACATACCTATAATAAAGTTTAGTTTATAAATTAGGCACAGTAAGCAGTTAACCATAACAAGTAATAAACTATAACAAATACAACAATATAATAACAGTAATGTGAATGTGGTCTCTCTCTCTCAAAATATCTTAATGTTTTCAGACTGCAGTTGACAGTGGGTAACTGAAACTGCGAAGCGTGGAAAGCAGGGGCTGCTGCATTTTAAAAGGCATGAATGGACAGGAAGCTTTCTGCTGCAGCTGCACATCCTGTCTCCTCCATCAGACTGAGAACCTGTAGATCTTTTGTTGTTGTTGTTTGTTTATTTTGTTTTGTTTTTTTGTCTTTTTTTTTTTTTTTTTTTTTTTGAGGCGGAGTCTCGCTCTGTCGCCCAGGCTGGAGTGCAGTGGAGCGATCTTGGCTCACTGCAAGCTCCACCTCCGGGTTCACGCTATTCTACTGCCTCAGCCTCCTGAGTAGCTGGGACTACAGGCACCCGCCACCATGCCCCGCTTATTTTTTGTATTTTTAGTAGAGACGGGGTTTCACCGCGTTAGCCAAGATGGTCTCGATCTCCTGACCTCGTGATCTGCCCGCCGCGGCCTCCCAAAGTGCTGGGATTACAGGCGTGAGCCACTGCGCCCGGCCAGATCGTTTTTAACTAAATTTATTTTATTTTATTGACAAAAAAAGTATATATCTGTTGTGTACAACATGGTTTTGAAATATGTGTTCATTGTGGAATGGCTCAGTTGAGCTAATTAATATCTGCATTACTGCACATACTTGTTATTTGTTTGTGGTGAGAACACTTAAAATCTACTGTCAGTGATTTTCTTTTTTTTTGAGATAAAGTCTTGCTGTCTCGCCCAGGCTTGGGGTGCAGTGGCACGATCTCGGCTCACTGCAACCTCCACTTGCCGGGTTCAAGAGATTCTCCTGCCTCAGCCTCCCGAGTAGCTGGGATTATAGGCGCCCGCCACCACACACGGCTAATTTTTGTATTTTGGTAGAGACATGGTTTCACTATGTTGGCCAGGCTGGTCTCGAACTCCTGACCTCAGATGATCCACCTGCCTTGGCCTCCCAGAGTGCTAGGATTACAGGCATGAACCACTGTGCCTGGCTTCTCTCAGTGATTTTCTAAATGCAATACATTGATATTAGGGGACGGTAGATTTAAGGACAGTTTGATTTCCGGCACTGGGAAAAAACTAAGATGTTGTCTCAGGGAACTTTTAAAAAAATAATAAATACTAATAATTAATAATAATAAATAAATAAATTATATTTTGAGATGAGGTCTTGCTATGCTGACCAGGCTGGTCTTGAAATCCTGGGCTCAGGGCACTTCTGAAGAACAATGACTGGGTTTGGGGGTCACCTGCTAGGCCTAAACTTCCTAGAGTCAGGTAAACAGGGAGGGCCTGAGAAGCTGGGAGGCTGGGTCTAGGGGCCCATGGTCTCGCGGTGCCCCAGGCTGAAGGTGAGGTACAGGGCTGACCTTCTGCTGGCCAAGGCTGGCTGCCCTCTGTGCACCCCAGCCCCATAGGAACAACTCAGTTCTGCCCAGCCCTCCCCTTCCCCCCAGCCCACTCTCCCCCATCTCCTGGAGTCTGGTCCCCGGCTTGCCTCAGGTAGTCCTGCCCCTGCCACCCTGAGGATCCCATCTTCCTGGGCTGAGGGACCTGCTTTTCTAGGCTTAGGAGAGGTTTTCTCTGTTCCCTGAAGTTTTCTTCTCTACGTGGGCTTTTTCACACAAACCCTTTTCCCCAGCAGCCATGACAGTGGGATGGCCGGCCCCTCTCCTCTCCCCAACTCCAACTGTCAGTGGAGAGCAGAAAGAGTTCCTGCCCGGCCTACCACCCAGTCTGACCACCAGTGGCCTATCCTTCCCCAAACAGTCTGAGAAAGAGGCCCAGGTCCTGCCCTTAGGGAGCATCCAGTCTGATGGAAAAGTCACCGTCTGTACCCTTAAGGGGCACCCAGTCTGATGGGGGACACAGCTCCTTCCCTGGGGGAGGCTGTAGCCTGCAGGAGGTACAGGAGTGGGGCAAGACCCCAAGAGTGCCTACCTGGGGAGGACAGCATGCTGGTGGCTAGCTCGGTGCTTGACAGTTGAAAGTTCTGGTGGGAGGGGGAGAAGAGACCCTCTCCCTAGAACTCTCTCATTGCAGTGGGATTCCTAGGTCAGCAGCCCGTTTAACAGCTGCCTTCCCTTTTCTCCTTCTCAGTAACCCAGCCCCTTACCCAGCTGAGGGCTACCCGCTTTAGGGACAGATGACCCAGCATCCCCACCTTGCACAGCCTCCACCAGCCTGGCTGTCCTCACTGTATCACGGTCATCCCATCAGGGTAGGTCCCAGTCCCTTTCTTTCAGCCCAAGGTTTCCAGGAAGGGGTTGTCCCTGACACACCAACCTGACCTTTACATCCAGAAAGCCTTCTCATTCCCAAAACCCCCTTTCTCATTGACATGGCATTTTTCCTGTGTTGCTGTCTTCACATGGCACCCTCCTCTGTGTCTCTTCTTCTTCTAAGGACACCAGTCATATGGGGCTAGGGTCCCACGCATTTCAGTATGACCTCATCTTAATTGAACGAATTACATCTGCAACCACCCTGTTTCCAAATGAGGTCACATTCTGAAGTACTGGGGGCCAGGACTTCAACATGCCTTTTTGGGGGACACAATTCCATCTGCAACACTCTCCTCGCCTGGCCCCAGTCTGGCATGGTTAGGCCACTGGTCTGCCCACATGTCCTGCCTCTGCACCGGAAAGGGGGAATGCTTTGAGCTAAGAACTCTGCTCCGGAGTGCAGTCTTCTCTGGAGTGTATGATGGCTGAGGACAGGGACTGTCAAGGTCATCCCAGTGCCCCTCAGCCCTGCCTGGTGCTAATCAGGCACAGAACAGGTGTGAGAGCACCCAGTGGGATCAGAGAACCTTGTTCCAAGCTCCGATACAGGAGCCGAACTTGGGTGAGCCCTCCCCCTTTCTCCTTTCTGGGACTCAATCTCCTCATCTACGAGAATATTAATTATGGCTTGTTATTATGTGCCAAACACTGGGCTAAGAACTTCCTACTTCTTTAATTCTTAAAACAGCTAGAGGGCATGACATCGCTATTCCCATTTTATAGATGAGGAAAGTGAGGTCCGGAGGTATGATGCAACTTGCCCGGGGTCACACAGCTTTTAAGCGGTCGAGCCAGGATTTAAACCGGTAAATTCAGGTTTTTGTTTTTGTTTGTTTGTTTTTTTTTTTTTTTTAGATGGAGTCTCGCTCTTTTGCCCAGGCTGGAGTGAAGTGGTGCAATCTTGGCTCACTGCAACCTCTGCCCCCTGGGTTCAAGCAATTCTCCTGCCTCAGCCTCTCAAGTAGCTGGGATTACAGGTGCCCACCATCACGCCTGGCTAATTTTTGTATTTTTAGTAGAGACAGGGTTTCGCCATGTTGGGCAGGCTGGTCTCGAACTCCTGACCTCAGGTGATCGCTCGCTTCGGCTTCCCAAAGCGCTAGGATTACAGGCATGAGCCACCGCGCCCAGCCATAACTTCGGCTCTTATCCGTATCTTCTGCTGCCCCCAGCTGTGAAAGGAGGAAGTGGACTTTGGGGATCCTGTGGTCTCCCCTGCCCACTCCTGATTCCACTATTGCACCTCTTGGATGCCTCTAATGTGATCTGCCTGGATGTGAACTCTGTGACGAGGTGCCAGGGGCAGGGTGCAGGCGGGCACAGGTGTTCCTCTCTATTACAGCCTCCCACCCTGGGGAAGGGCTGTCCCCAGGACTCTTGCTGTGTGTGCTGCTTGCGGGCACAGGTGTTCCTCTCTATTACAGCCTCCCACCCTGGGGAAGGGCTGTCCCCAGGACTCTTGCTGTGTGTGCTGCTTGAGGGCATTATCTGGAGTTTCACCTTTGGAAATGCTGGAACCTGGTTTTGAACTTCAGGCCCTGCAGGAAAGGGAAGGCATGCTGGGCAGATGAGGAATGAGGGGGTCTCGGCTAACCAGAGGTGAGGGCTGAGGTCTGTCCAGGCCATGCTTTGCAGACAAGGGGGCTTGCCAGGCAAATGGCAGTGGCGTGCCTGCCCATCCATACAGAAAACAGGCTTCGGGAGCACCGGGAAGCCTTCACACAACCAAGGTGCTCCTTTCAAAGCCATGCCGATTTTTGTCCAAACACCAGCAGGCACTTCCTTGGCCCCAAGACTTTGGGGACTCTACCTGGGAGCTCATCTTTCACAACACTGCAGATCTGACATATATATGGAGGCTGAGGCCAGGACCAAGGCCTCAACTTTCACCTCCACTGTCACTGGTCCATCCTCCACCCACAGCCCGCCCATAAACACTGGCCCTCCAAGCTGTGTTTGCCACAGCCCCCTGCAGCCTGGGGCTGGACCTTGGGCGCTCTTTGCTCCTGCTCCTTGCTGGCGCCTGGGCAATCTTTATCAGGGTTGCTATGTTTGCTGTTCCTGCTGTTGGTGGTTCCTGTTGACTTTTGTGGAACCTGGTTCTCCTCCTCCTCTGAGGTCTCTTTTCTTCCCTCTAGGAGTTCCTTTTTCTTCCTTTTCTTCAGGGTTGCAAAGTGATTTAGTGACAGAATAATGACTGGAATGCAGGCCTCCTACAGTACATGCTGTGTGTGCATGTGTGTGGGTGTGTGCATGTGTGTGGGTGTGGACCACACGGCTCTGTGGACCTTTGCAGGGTGGGCTACAGCAGTCACAGGACCTTTCTTCGAGAAGGTGAATTTTTTTTTTCTTTTTTTTTTTTGAGACAGGCTCTTACCCTGTCGCCCAGGCTGGAGTGCAGTGGCGTGATCTCAGCTCACTGCAGCCTGCACCTCCCAGGTTCAAGCGATTCTCATGCCTCAGCCTCCCAAGTGGCTGGGATTACAGGGGTGCACCACCATGCCCAGCTAATTTCTGTATTTTTTGTAGAGATGGGGTTTCATCATGTTGGCCAGGCTGGTCTCGAACTCCTGAACTCAGGCGATCCACCCACCTTGGCCTCCCAAAGTACTGGGATTACAGGCATGAGCCACCGCGCCTGGCGAGAAGGTGAATTTGAGCTGGGTCTTGGAGAATGGGTAAGATTTGACTGGAGGGTGGGAGGGGGCTTCTCATTGAGGAGATCAGGCCCTCCTGGGGAAGGGACAGATGGGCTGGCACCAGGCTTACTTTGAGGTGCTCATAAGGGCCTTCGTCCTGGCCTAGCATGGACCCTGTGGCTTTGCATGACCTTTTCTCCCTGAATCTCTGTCCCATGTGTGTTGCTCAGGGACTCAGGGGAATGATCAGAGTGGGCGGGGCCGGCGTGGTGGCCACCTGGGCACAGGGGCCCTTCCTGCCTCTGAGATATCCCTTAAGTCTCTTCCCAGCCCCACTCTCTCCTCTCTGTGACACAGAAATGAGACTCTGAACAAGTCCCTTGCCCAGCGTCATGCAGGGACCTCAAACAGGCCCTCCAGATAGGAGGGTGGGGACCCAGCCCAGGTGCCCAGGGCAGCACAAGTCAGACACCTGCCTCAGAGCTTTTCTCTGTTTTTATTTTAAAGGAAAAAAAAAACAAAAAAACAAACAAACAAAAAAACAGTGCAAAAACCCATTTTCCAGTGTCAGCCTTGCCCACCCCCACCCCCAGGCCACCCCAGCTCTGAGCCTGACTCTTCCTCCCACTCAGCACCCCCTCCCCTCTCATGCATCCCCTAGGGACTGGAGGATCCACTTCCCTGGAGGGCCAGATCCCAGGAGGAACTGTGGGGTGGAAAAAACCGGGGGTGACAGCCCCAGATCCACCTGCCCCCCAGGTCTCCAGCCACCAGCACCAGATGCACCAGGTACTCCTCTTGGCTCTCATTAACGCTTTCCTGGTCATGCTACTAGCTGGGGAGGGGTGGGGGGTACTGATCTGGGGGAACTCCCTCTGCACCCCTCTTTGCCCCGGGGCCTGCTCGGGGCTCTCCTCACTGAGGTTGGGGGGCTCCCTCCCTCCATCGTGGGGGAGAGCGGTGAAATCCCCAGGTTTAAATACCTTAATGAAAGCAGGGGCTGGGAAGGAAGGGGCTTTATATCTAATAAATTATTAGCGTTTTAGTGTCCGTGGGAGTGGGGGTGGGGTGGGGCAGGATGTGGCCTCCAGGGCCCCTCCCTCCCCTTACTGGTGAATCTCATTCTCTATGAGGCTGTCCTCGCAGGACTGGAAGTCTGTGTCCGTGAGGCCGTCGGGTGGCATCAGCAACTCCTCATCTTGGGATGAGGATGATGGAGGCTCATCCCCTGAGCTCCCAGGAGCCCCATCCCCATCCCCGTCCACCTCTGAGTCCTGCAGCACCTGAGCGATGTATTTCTGAAGGGGGAGAGGAAATGGGGGCAAGGTGAACAGCTGCCCCTCATGGATTGCAGGAACACCAGGGCATGAAGGACAGCAGAGTGGGCAGGGCCCTGGGGGGTGGGGGCAGCCCTCCAGGGAGACCAGCTCTCTCCCCCCACCCCATGAGGTCTGGCACAGGTTCTGCTGTCTGCAGGACTAAGGGAACACTGGACTTTGAGGCTGAGTCTGTCAGAGGCCCCTCCCAACCCTTGAGGGCACTCACCGCAGATTTGGGGACAGCAGCAGCAGTGGGGGGCCGTCCATTGCTTCTGGGGTCCACAGTATCTGTCTCCGTGTGCTCAATCTTGAGGGGCCCAGAATGAGTCAGGAAGTGGGGGCATGTCCTCAGCCCTGATCATGACCCCACGCCTGCTTGGCCCTGTTGGCGCTGCCCTCAGCCCTCGCCAGCCCTGTGGCCCTCTGCATCCCTCCCCTTGAGCTCCTGCCCGCAGCCATCCGCCTGCCACCCTCGCCCCACACCTTGTAGTTGTGGGCACTGAGGTATTTGAAGTGTCCAAAGCAGACGTGGCAGAGACAGATGACGATGGTGATGACCAGGACCACGAATGTGAACATAGACGTGGGAGCTAGGAACCCTGGTGTTGGGGGGCAAAGAATGGGGTTGCTATCTCCTGTGGGCCCCCCCAGGGCTTCCCCACCCCAGCTTCTGATACCCTCTGAATGCAGTCCTCACTCTCCCAGGTGCTACAGACTGGCCCCAGCCTCTCCCAGGCCCCTTGCCTGCCACCCCCAGCCATGCGGCTTCTCCTGTGGCCTGCTCTGGCTGGAATCCACTCTGCTCACCATCCCCCGTTCCCTGGGTAGGAATCCCTCACCCGTGCGCATGGTGGAAAAGAAGAGCAGCCAGAAGAGGCAGAGGATGGGCGCGGCCACCACCTGGTTCACAGCCCCTGAGTGGATCTTCTTGTCCAGCTTGGCCGGCAGGTAGGCGTAGTAGAGATTGTACCTGTCTACCAGGTGCTTCAGCAGCATGTACATGAGCCCTAAGGGAAGCCACATGGGCCCTGACCTTGGAACCAGTGCTGCCGAACCTTTTGTGTGTCTGTCACAGGTTGTTCTGGTCCTGAGAGTGCTGAAGGGTTGGCCCCCTCCTCCTGCCCGGGCCCCAGGACGGGATAGTGCCCCATGCCCCAGCATGATCACAGAACTTCAGCTTCCTCTGCTACAACCCTTCATTCTGCACTCCTCATCAGGAATGCTACTATTGGAAATCTAGTCATTTGGATCAACAAGCATCTTCTTAAAACTCATATCATTTTTCTCTATCCCTGTCCTTAAACAGATAAGTATAAATTAAGGGACAAGTTCTATTTCCCCGGAGGCTGAGGGATAGGGAGTTTCTAATGAGGACAAGGAAGTTAGTTTGGGAACTTGGAGGCTTCAATAACCAGGGAGGGTTGGTTAAGGAGTTGGGATGTTACTGGGGAGGAAAGTAGAGGCTACCAGTGGGGGTGATGGTTCAAGAGAAACTTTGCTAAACTTCAAAAAGGAAGAGAGACCTGGCCAAGTCACATAGCTCAGATACAGCAGACTATCTCCATGAGCGGCAAGGACCCATCCCACCCTGGAATCCAGGTCTTTCCTGGGTTTACAGGGTGGTGTAAAAGTGTGCACATGGATGCCTGTGTGGGAGTGTGTGTGTGAACCTGTCAGCCCGTACGTGATCTGTGTCCACGCACATCCCGCTGAGGGAAGGCACAGGTGTGGGTGTGTATGGCCATGTTGGGGTGACTTTGCCTTGGGGCCCACATGCCAGCTGGGTCTGGCCTGAGCTGATGGCTCTCCCCCTCCTCCCAGCAGGCCAGGCCCCAGACTGAGCCAGGGACCGGGCGGGAGCCCCGAGGGGCCGGTCTCCCAGCCGGGCTCTGTCCACTCGGGGTGGCCTGCATTCCTAGAGTGGAGAGGGTGAGGTCCTGGGTCCCCCCGAGCAGGGCCCAGGTCCCGGCGCGGCGGTGCCTACCGAAGGGCACGATGATGGGGCAGGTGATACTGTAGGTCATGACCACCGTGAAGACGCACATCATCCAGGCGTAGGCTGCGCCAAACTGGAACTCGTAGGCCTGATGCTGGGGGGGAGATGGCAGGAGGATGGCTCAGGGGGGCAGGAGGATGGCTCAGGGAGGCAGGGACTGACCAGAGGGGCAGGGAAGGAGAGAGGGGGAAGGGAGCCAGGACCTCTGGGGCAGGAAAAGAAGCCATGGGGAACAGGACCTAATGTCTAGGGTAGGGTAGGGCAGGGCAGAGCAGATGGAGAGAGGGGCTATGGCCGAGAAGAGGGTCAGGGCGGTTGCAGTGATGGGGCATGGAGAGGGGCCTTCAAGGGTCGGGGCCTGGCAGGTAGGGGGCAAGAGTTGGGTAGACTTGGGAACGGGATGCCCAGACCCTCTTATTAAGACAGAGGGACCCTAGCGCTAGGGACCCAGATCTCCCCAACTCCCATCATAGAATGCTACTGTCAGAACTGGGAGGGGCCTTCAGGGTTACCTATGTCCACCCATGGCAGAATACGAAGGCCCCAGATATGGGAAGGGGATGGCCCGGAGCCACGGTGAGTCAACTGTACTCCCCAAGTCTCAGCCCTCCTGTGCCCTTCAACCCTAGCGCGATGGCTGCTGTTTCTGTTGGGCCACCAGGGGGCGCTGTGCGGGCCGCTGCTGCCCCAGGCGGCCGTACCCGCTTCACGTTGCGCCTCTCGGCGGCCGAGCGCGCCAGGCAGAGCCGGATCATGTACATGAGCAGGCCTGGGATGCGCAGCAGGTCCATGGCGTTGCCGATAAAGGCTGAGGCAATGACGTAGTTCACGAAGAAGGCGCCGTTGTCGGGCAGGAACACACACCTGCGGGCACCAGGTGCTCCAGCACTGCACCCTTGGGGTGACCCGGTGGCCGCCCGCCCACTGCCAGAACTACAGCACCCCACACCTCCACCACCAACATGCTTCTTCCATGTGGACACCCCCAGCTTAGCCCCCCAAGCACCTGTGCCCTGTTCCCCCCAGAGACATGCAGAGTGGCAACAGACGGCTCCAAGAACTTGTGCCCCATAAAGACCCATGGAGAGAGTGCTCAAGACCACCTAAGGCTAGAATGTTCAGGGGAGAACTGTCCAGGACCCCCAAAGACAAGCCAGTGAGATCCTCAAAGAACCCAAAGGCTGACAGCCCCAGGAACACCCAGAAGTTTCCCCCACTTAGACCATAACTCGAGTTACCCCCAGAGTGTGACGTGAGCCTCAGATACCTCCACAAACAAGCTTTGAGACCCTCCCCCCAACATCTCTGGGGGAGCCCAGGAACCTTTATCAGTGCCTGAGACGCCCCAAGTGTGACTTAAAGATCACCACAGATGGCCTAGAGCAAAACTCCTAGAGTTTGTGCCCACAGCCATGGTGCATGACCCTCAATATATCCTCACATGATTCCCAGAGAAGATGCCCATACAGAACTCCACAGTCACATCTCTGAATAAAGGCCTGACATTTTAGAGATGTTCCCAGAACTTGTACCGCTAAACATCCCAAAGTGTGAGTCCTTTAGCTCCCCCCACTCCACAGACAACCCCAGAGTTATAAGGTCAAGAGCCTCCCACATATACCCAAAAATATGGGCTCTAGAGACCTTCAGGGATACCCCCAGTAGCCTCCAAGACACTCCCTAAGTATGACCAAGACCTCCCTAGAGATGGCTCCCCAAACCTCCCAAGTGGAACTCTAGAGATGCCCATAGTTAGTCCCAGAATATGGGCACAAGACACCCCCATAGAAACTACCAGAATGTCGACCCCCAAGCCCCAAATATACCTTGAGGGTGATCTTAGCATCCAGACAGGTTACCAGAGAGTGAACACCAACACAGACCCCAGGGACTTCTACCATGTATACACACCCAAGACACCTTGTGGGTGCCTTTGGGGTAACCCCGCCAGTTCCTCTCTCTTCTTCCCCCTCCAGGGGTTGGAAGCTTTGTTGCACCCTCCCATGGGGCTGGCAATGTCTCTCAAGCATACCCACCCCTCCTGTCTGGTCTCTTTCCCCAGGGGCCCCAGTCACTCACTCAAACCGAATAGCTGCCTCAGCCAAGAATTTCTTATCAAAGAGCCAGCGGAAGAAGAGGTCCAGGCTGGAGGGAAGCAGAGGAGAGATGGGGTGGGAGCTGGAGTGGTGCAGAACACCAGGGGAGGGGAAGTCTCTCCTCTGTGAGCCACTGGGGAGACTCCCAGACACGGGGTGGGTAGCTCAGGAGGCCTGGGGGTGGCCAGGCTTCCCATCTTGGGCCCCTTGCTTTGTAGGGGAGGTAGCGAGCCTGAATTGCTCTCCTCTCCCTGTCCTGCAGTCCCCCTTCCCTGGCTCCTGTCCCATCCTCCTCAACTCACCTGCTCAGTCCCAGCGAGGGTAGGAGCAGCACCATGAAGATGAGGAAAGTGTAGCACTTGTGCATGGTGGTCCTGTTCTCCCCAGAGCTGGAGGGAGGGGAGCAGGGAACGGTACAGGTCAAGTGAGCCCAGGCCCCAGACTTGCTCCCCAGCAAGGACAATGTCCAAGGAGTGTCCCCTGGGAAGGGTGGGCCTCCCAAAGTGAGGGTGCTGGGCACTACCCCTTCCCTGCCAGCGGTGGGACTGCCCAGGGCCAGGAGCCTGAAGGGCAAAGTGCTGCCCAGTGAGGACGGGTCATTGAGGGCAGGCCACAGCGAGGTGTGGTGTGAGTGGAGGCACCTTACCGTGTCCAGTGGGCTTCAAAGAAGGCTGAGTAGTAGACAATGGTGGGAAGCAGGGCCGAGAAGCACCACAGCAGCAGGGTGGGGAAGAACTGGGTGATGATGGGGTTCTGCAGCAGGGCACAGGGGGGTGTCAGGCAGGGCAGTCTAGGGGGCCCAGGTGGCTTTGCTTATGTGCCTCCTCCCCAGCTGGGCCCTGGGCCTCACAACTCTCAGGGCTCCCATGTTGGAAGTCCAGAACATCTGGAGGGCTGGGATGAGGGTGGGGGCCAGGGCCATATGTATAACCCCAGGGTGAATAATACTGATAGTTAGCATTTGCTGAACACCTAGTATGTGCTAAGCACTGTTGATGTACTTTCCATGTCTTAATCCTCACAATAATGCTGTTACCCCATTTGACAGATGAGTAAACTGAGGCAAAAACAGATTCAATAGCTTCCCTAGATAGCAAGCCATGAGGTAGGGGTTTGAATCCATGCAGTCTGGGTCTTATCTATTATGGTATTATCACTCCTAGGATTTGCAAACTGTCCTTCTTCAAACTCTGAGGTTCTAAAGAGGTATGCTCTGTGCGTGGGAGGAGGGGTGAGGGGAGGCTAGGCAGACACGCATGCCACCCTACTGTCATTGGAGCATCCCTGCTTTTCCACACTGGGTTTCACACCGATAAAGAGATCAGAATCCAAGTCTAAAAGCCACTGATCTAGTCGAACCTTTCCATTTTTTCAGTTAGAAAGACTGACGGGTGAGGGAAGGGGACTTCTCTGAGATCAGGACTAAATGCAGGCTCTCTCTCTTCCCTGGGTGTTTCTCCAGGTGTTGCACACTTGAGGGTGGCCTCTCTGAGGGGGAAGGTGGCAGGGAGCCCAAGGGAAGTGCGCACAGGGGTTTTTGGGAGCTGGTTGGTGGCACAGGGTTGGAACAAGCAGAATGGGCTGGGCAGGTGGAAGAGGGATCAGAGCCCGGTATCTGTGTTTTGTGACCCAGTGTGGAAAGTGACAGGGGCATGGGGCCTCACGTTGAGGTACTCCACAGGCTTGGTGACGTTGAACTTGTCCATGGTGGTGATGATGATGGCTGGAGTGGTGAGGAAGAAGAGGAGGATGAAGAGGACAACATTGATGACCAGGCAGCGCAGCCACCAGATGAAGCCTCGGATGGAGAGGTGCTCCCTGGAAAGGTGGGGAACGGTCACTCCAGGAACCAAGGGCAGGATTGGCCCCCAGTGACACCAAGACACTCCCTCTCCTCCGCCAACCTACTGAGCCCATCCCAGGCCCTGGAAAGCCTGCCCTGCCACCTGTTTGCTCACCAGTAGATGTTCTGGGGGTCAGGGGCATAGGACACGGTCCAGTTGGAGATGTGCAGGGATTCGCTGCAGGATGAGGGGCGTGGCTCCCCGCGGCAGGTGCAGCCCTGGCATTTACACACGTTGAAGTCCTTCAGGATGCTACAAAGATGGGCACTGGTTACCACAGGCCCACCCGGAGGCCACACCGCTGGCGGAAGACCATGAGCACAGGGGTCAGGAAGCCCTGGAGGGCTGCTCAGGGCCGAGGGCCGAGTTGAGGACTCACATGGCAGTGATGGTCTCATTGTGGAAGGTGACAAAGGCCATGCCAAGAGGCTTCTCATTCACCTTCTCCTTCTCTCGCTTGTAGTCTTCCTTCAGCTTCTGCTCCAGCTTTGTGTAGTACTCAATGGCCTCCACCTTTGTGGGAGGGTCAAGGACAGGGCCTCTAGTGGGAAAGCCAGGCTAGGGCCTGCAGCATCCAGCCCACACTGACTTGGGGCTTCCTACAAGCCAGGCACTGCTCCTCTAAGCATTTTTTTTGGAGACAGGGTCTCGCTCTGATGCCCAGGCTGGAGTGTAGTGGTGGAATCTCAGCTCACTGGAGCCTCAACCTCCCAGGCTAAAGTGACCCTCCCACCTCAGCCTCCCAAGTGGCTGGGACTACATGTGTGCAGCACCATGCCTGGCTAATTTTTGTATTTTTTGTAGAGATCAGGTTTTGCCATGTTTCCCAGACTGGTCTCAAACTCCTGGCTCAAGTGATCCACCCGCTTCAGCCTCACAAAGTGCTGGGATTACAGGCATGTGCCACCGCACCCAGCACCTCCAAGCTTTTTTATATGTATTACTCACTTTACCCCCACAATACTCTCATAAGGTGGGTACGTTAACCCCATGAGGAAACTGAGGCACTGAGCGGTAAGCAACTTGCTCAAGTCCCCAGAGTCAGTGGGTACAGCACAACATTGTCCTTCTGGCTGACATTTTCTAATTTGAGGTTTGAAAACCTGGTCACTGTAGGGACATTAGACAAACCCAACAGTGGGAACCGAGGCTTTAAGGATTCCAGGGACAGGTGGGGACTCACTGAGGGCAGGGCCCCAGCCTTGCCTGCCCAGGACCTGTCCAACTTCTCCCGACTCAACAGCCAGCCCGCGTCATACCTGCTCACAGCCTCGCACCACGCAGCAGCAGAGGTGGCCGCAAGGCTTGGGGTTGATCATGGTGGGCACGTTCTCCTTGCTCTGGAGGTTTGTGAAGTACAGCTTTCCCCGCTCGGCCTTCTTCCTGTGGGACCCAGATGCCTGGTCACCTACATCAGCTTGGGGGTCATCTAGCTCACTCCCCAAGGACAGGAGCTGTCTTGTTCTTGAATTTGTTTAGGATATATGCTTCAGATGTGGCCACATCCCAAGGTCTCCCCACCCATCCCTAGAGGGCCAGAAGTTCTTCCTGCAGGCTGTCCTAAATTTCTCATACTGTAGCCAAAGAACGGCATGTCCTCAGATGCAGTGGGGACCATGGGCCCCCCTTCCCCTCACAACAAACTCTAACCTCCAGGCCTTGCTCTTTCCAGAGCTGAATTAACAGGCACTCCAACGAGTTGAATTAAAATCAAATGCCCTAGGAAAAAATCTAGAAGGGGAGCCTGTGCGGTAACCAAGATGTCCTCCACAATGGCAGGGGGCCCTTGGTGTCACCCTCCTCTGCCCCCAGTCCCTTACCTCTCTGCGTCGAGGAACATTAGGCGAGCCACGTTGTAACACGGGCGGGCTTCGAGAACTGTGCAGTTGGGGTAGGCTTCCCTGAAACACAGTCCATGTATCATCTTGTGCAGGGACCCCACCCACCTGCCCCTGACTTTCATCCATGACCCCATCACCTTCAAGAAACACATCTCCGGCTGGATGTGATGGCTAACGTCTGTAATCCCAGCACTTTGGGGGGCCAAGGCGGGAGGATCACCTGAGGTCAGGAGTTCGAAACCAGCCTGGCCAACATGGTGAAACCCTGTCTCTACTAAAAATACAAAAATTAGCTGGGCGTGGTGGCACATGCCTGTAGTCCCAGCTACTCAGGAGGCTGAGGCAGGAGAATTGCTCGAACCTGGGAGGCGGAGGTTGCAGTGAGCCAAGATCACGCCACTGCACTCCAGACTGGGCGACAGAGCGAGACTCCATCTCAAAGAAAAAAAAAAAAGACAAAAAAACCCACATCTCCAATTCAAGCTGCCTTCTTCTTAGTCTACAAAACTGAGAGTTCCCCAAGAATAAAGCTTTGGAGTTCCTCCTCAAGCTTATCTGAGTGGGGAAGTGGGAGCAGAAGGCCTGAGCACTGTGTGAGTGCAGGCTGGGCTAACGAACCAGGATGTGTAGTGGCACACTGCATGCAGCTGGGGAAGCCAGGGCTATGGTCTGATTCCTGTCCAGGGCTGTGACCTTTAGGTTGAAAGAAACTACATCTAGTCATAGGCTATATACTTCCTTAACCCCTTTCCCAGAAGACCTGGTCACAGCCCAACACTTAGCCTTCACCACAGACTGACCTCAACCAACCCATAACCCAGTCTACAAAATGATCTCTAACTTTGGCCCAAGACAGACAAGAGATTGATCCTGACCCCTGACCAGGGTGAGACTGACCTGTAACCCTGGCCAAAGACTGACCCTTAAGCCCATCCTGGCCAAAGACTGACCCCAGACCTGTTACCCAGACCCAAGACTGACCTCCTAACCCTGACCCCAGATTCATCCCTACCTTAAGACTGACCAGAGAGAAACTGGCACTGACTCACTAGTACCTGGTACCGGGCAGGGCTTGAAGAATGCTTGCTGAGTGAAGGAATAGCTCATTTTTTTGTTTGTTTGTTTCAAATATTTTGAGATGGGGTCTTGTTGTATTGCCCAGGCGGGTCTTAAACTCCTGGGTTCAAGTGATCCTCCTGCCTCAGCTTCCCAACGTGCGGGCATTACACTAGTGAACACCATGGCTGGCGGGAATAGTTTCTTTTTGTTTTGTTTTTGTTTTTGTTTTGTTTTGTTTTTGAGACGGAGTCTCACTCTGTCACCCGGGCTAGAATGCAGTGGTGTGATCTTGGCTCACTGCAACCTTTGTTTCCCGGGTTCAAGTGATTCTTGTGCTTCAGTCTTCTGAGTAGCTGGGATTACAGGTGTGTGCCACCACACCTGGCTAAATTTTTTTTTTTTTTTTTGTATTTTTAGCAGAGATGGGGTTTCAACACATTGGCCAGGCTGGTCTGGAACTCCTGACCTCAGGTGATTGGCCCGCCCTGGCCTCCCAAAGTGCTGGGATTATAGGCATGAGCCGCCGTACCCAGCCTAATAGCTTTTTTTTTTTTTTTTTTTTTTGAGGCAGAGTCTTGCTCTGTCGCCCAGGCTGGAGTGCAGTGGTGCAATCTCAGCTCACTGTAACCTCCACCTCTTGGGTTCAAGCGATTCCCCTGTCTCAGCCTCCCCAGTAGCTGGGATTATAGGCATGCGCCACCACGCCTGGCTAATTTTTATGTTTTTAGTAGAGATGGGGTTTCACCATCTTGGCCAGGCTGGTCCTGAACTCCTGATCTTGTGATTCACCCGCCTCGGCCCCCCAAAGTGCTGGGATTACAGGTGTGAGCCACTGCACCTGGCCAGTAGTTTGTTTTTAAATCTGATCACGCGCTGCTCTTTGATCCTAATCCTTAATCTAGACTGAGTCCCCATCTTTTTATATTTTATTAAAATTTTTAGGTTGAACACAGTGGTTCGTGCCTGTAATCCCAACACTTTGAGAGGCTGAGACAGGAGGATTGCTTGAGGCCAGGAGTTCATGACCAGCCTGGGCAACATAGCGAGTGAGACCCCATCTCTAAAAAAAGAAAAAAAAATTTAGCCAGGTGTGGTGGTGAGTGCCTGTAGTCCCAGCTACTCGGGAGTCTGAGGCAGGAGGATCGATTCAGCCCAGGAGGTCAAGGCTGCAGTGAGCTGTGACCACACCCCTGTATTGCAGCACTCCAGCCAGGGAGACAGAGTGAGACTCTGTCTCAAAAAAATTTTTTTTTTTTTAATGAAGGACCACCAAGTATTGAATGCATGAGTTACTGTTCTAAAGTATTAAGATAGTCCTCATAAACCCATGAGAATTTAGAAACTTAAAACTGGGATAGGGTCCTTGAAATGTACTTCCCAGGAGGCTGAAGACCTTTTCTCTGATATTGTTCCTCAAACCACTTTAGGTTTCCCCTTTGGAAGGCTGAGCTCTCATTCTCACTAAACTCATCTCTAATCCTCTAAATCCAACCACACAGGCCCCTTGATTTGCATGCAAGATATTTCCTAATTGTGCTGAGACAGTCTTCCAATCCAGACAGACCGCAGACTCGGACCACAAGCCCTGCCTAATCTTGCCAATGAGCTCAAGGGCTGTCTTTTACTCCTCACCATATACCCAGCCCTGTCCCAACAGCTTGTATATAGTAGGTGTTCAATACACATGTGGTAAATGAGCGGATCGATGAAATGGCTACTCCATAATGCTCATCCCAGTGATCCAAAAAACTCCAATCAGGACTAGAGTCTCCCTTACCCCTGCTTATAGGCTGACCTCTCCTAAACAAAACTATAGACCAACCCCTGAAACACAGCTAAGATCTTCAGCTTCCCAAGGGCACTGATCAGGTCTGGTTATACACTGTCTCCCAGGCATGAAGCACATAGTAGGTATACAATAAATGTGGGCTGAATGAATAGACAGTTGACTAGTAGGGTTCACTCAGGTCTCTGTTCAAATGCCACCCTGTCAGAGTCCCTCCCTGTCCACCCCATCAGAAATAGCAACCCTTCCCAACCCCTCTTACCCTGCCCGCGTCCCTGCTGTGGTTTTCTTAGCACCTACCCCCTCTTGACACAGTCTCTATTACTAGTTCATCTGTTCCCTGTTCACCACTCCCCACTAAAATGTAAGCAAATGAGGGCAGGTCTTCTGTTGTTTACTGCTATACCCCCAGCTCCTCCCGATGCAGTCACAGAGCAGGTGCTCACTAGATATTTGTATCAAAACAAAAACAAAAACAAAAACAAACACCAGATTTCAATACAAGCTGACAACTGATTCCAACTGTATGGTAATTTTTTTTTTTCTCATACCATCTCTCGTAACAATGAATTAGGTGACATCTTACTATTACCATACAGTTGGAATCAGGCCGGGCGCGGTGGCTCACGCTTGTAATCCCAGCACTTTGGGAGGCCGAGGCGGGCGGATCACGAGGTCAGGAGATCGAGACCACGGTGAAACCCCGTCTCTACTAAAAATACAAAAAATTAGCCGGGCGTGGTGGCGGGCGCCTGTAGTCCCAGCTACTCGGAGAGGCTGAGGCAGGAGAATGGCGTGAACCCAGGCTGGAGTGCAGTGGCGCGATCTCAGCTCACTGCAAGCTCCGCCTCCCGGGTTCACGCCATTCTCCTGCATCAGCCTCTCCGAGTAGCTGGGACTACAGGCGCCCGCCACCACGCCTGGCTAATTTTTTGTATTTTTAGAAGAGACGGGGTTCGCCGTGGTCTCGATCTCCTGACCTCGTGATCCGCCCGCCTCGGCCTCCCAAAGTGCTGGGATTACAAGCGTGAGCCACCGCGCCCGGCCTGATTCCAACTGTATGGTAATAGTAAGATGTCACCTAATTCATTGTTACGAGAGATGGTATGAGAAAAAAAAAAAGATGTCACCTAATTCTGAGTACACACTGTCCTTAATCCTGATCCAGAGTGCCCTTTAATGCTGATGACAGCTTGAACCTCAGATAGGACCCCAAATAGTTCTCTCATACTGACAAGAATGATCTAATTTTGACTGCTGTTTTATAGCCTGTATAAGGGCTGGGCTTGTTTCTAATTTATTTGTGCCTGGCACATAGAAGGTTGTCAATAATTGCATATGGTATGAAAGAGTATCCATCTACTAATGCTGATCACACACCAGTCCTCGCTCTTCTAACACAGGCTCTGGAATCTGACCCTGACCGGATAGATGTTCACTCTCAATCCTGCCCAAACACTATCTCTGATTGGATCACACACTGGCCTGACAATGAGTGAACTCGGATTCTGGCCAACTGACAGGTCTGGACCTCAGATTAAACCTTGATTCTTTACTTTCTTTCTTTTTTGAGACAGGATCTTGCCCTATTGCCCAGGCTGGAGCGCGGTGGCGCAATCACAGTTCACTACAGCATGAGCCTCTTGGGCTCAAGCCATCCTCCCACCTCAGTCACCTGAGTAGTTGGGACTATTGGTGCATGCTACCATGTCTGGCTAATTTTTATACTTTTTGTAGAGATAGAGTTTTGACATGTTGTCCAGGCTGGTCTTGAACTCCCGGGCTCAAGCAATCTTCTCAAGGGGATTACAGGCATGAGCCACTACACCTGGCCTAAACCCTGATTCTGATGGTAGACTGAGCCCAAATCTCAACCTCAGTCTGGGCCATGATCCAGACCACCAACGTCCTTTATCACGACCACTGGCCAGCTCCTGATTCTGACCACAGACTGACCTCAGAGCAATCTCTCATCAGACCCTGGACTAGCCCCTAAAGCCGATCGCCATACTATGAACCCCCTGAGAACTCAATGATTTTTTTTTCTTTTTTTTTGAGACAGTCTTGCTCTGTCATCCAGCTGAAGTGCAGTGGCACGATCTCGGCTCACTGCAACCTCTGCCTCCTGGGTTCAAGCGATTCTTCTGCCTCAGCCTCCTGAGTAGCTGGGACTACTGGTGCGCGCCACCACGCCCGGCTAATTTTTGTATTTTCAGTGGAGATGGGGTTTCACCATATTGGCCAGGCTGGTCTCAAACTCCCAGCCTCAATGATCTTTTTTTTTAAAGACATGGGGTCTCACTATGCGGACCAGGCTGGTCTTGAACTCCTGGCCTCAAGTAATCCTCCCATTTTGGCCTCCCAAAGTGTTGGGATTACAGGCGTGAGCCACTGTGCCTGGCCTCTTCTATTTTTTATTTTTTGAAACAGGGTCTTGCTCTGTCACCCAGGCTGGAGTGCAGTGGTGCAAACACGGCTCACTGCAGCCTCGACCTCCTGGGTTCAAGCGATCCTCCCATCTCAGCCTCCCAAGTAGCTGGGACTACAGGCGCATGCCACCACACCTGGCTAAGTTTGTTTTTTTTTGGTAGAGATGGGGTCTTGCTATGTTGCCCAGGCTGGTCTTCAACTCCTGGACTCAAGTGATCTGCCCACTTTGGCCTCCCAAAGTGCTGGGATTACAGGCATGAGCCACCATGCCTGGCCTCATTCATTTTTTACAGTCCTGAAGCCTACAACAGTAACTTATGACTAACAGCACTTGAGAAAGTTTGCTGAGTAAACAGATGCCTGTGTGAGAAGAGCCCTAATCCTGTGGTATAGAGACTGTCCCTACACACCCCCATGGAGGGGCCCTTCACTCTGATTCCCCACCCTATGAGCTGCGCCCCAGGGTGCATCCTTAGCCATGGGGTGACCAGGTGAGTTCCCTCTTTGCCTCATTACACCACCTCCCTTCTCTCTAGTTTCTGGCCACTGGTCTGCTCTACCCACCCCAAGACATAATTCTAGAGCTGAAAAAGCCTCAGAGAATACACAGTTCAAGTTCTCCTGGACTCCTTGGAATCCACTGGAAACCAAGGAGCTTCTCCCTGTCATGTCTGCACACAAACTCCAGAATGCTGCTTTTAATTTCGAAGACGCTATATACTCCAGTGGATCCTGGGTCAACAACCTATGACCCAGTCTGAGCTAGGAGGAGGTTTGGGGGTAGGGGGTTTGAATGACTTACTCTTCAAGTTTTTGTCTTATTTTTCCTGTTCTTAAAGGGGCCTATCACCCGACCCAAGTGCTAAACCACCCTGGAATCGGACATTTCTTCCTGGATCTAATCTCTATCCCACCCACAGCAGAGCTCCAGGTGAGGGTATAAGGATGTCCTTGGAGTTCAAAGGCAGAGAAGGCTCTGCAGCAGGGCTTGAGGGTAGGGGGAGGCGTGGCTTACTCACTCAAAATGCTTCTTGATCTTTTCTGACTCTGCATATTTGGAGATTCCATTGATGAAGAGGGTCCGCTTCACCTGGGTGACAGGGGAGTGGGTTTGCCTTCTGAGGCTTGACCCCAGCAGAGCCAGGGGATGTGAGGGGTGGGGGGCATTAGAGAAGGAGGCTTTGTTTTGAGGGGGTAGAGAAGTAGGTGAGCAGAGGGGAGCAGATGGGGTGGGAGGAGGCCTTAGTTATGGATAAGCCAGGTCCCAGGGAAAGCAGGGGAGTGTTTCTAACCGAAATCAGGCAGTGAGCCTAACAAAAAAGCCACGCCGATCCCATGCTCTTGAGGGGTTATAGAGGCAGAAGGGGGTACTACTTTCAGCTCCTTAGACCCCGAGGACCCAGCACAGTGGCTGGCATGGAGTAGGTGTCCGGTTCTGGCTTGGTGAGTGCATGTAGAAGGGGAAGGAATATTACTATCCTAGTATCAGCCACAGCTATTTCCCCAAGTGCTGGGCACAGCACAGCTGTTTCTGTGTATTCCCCACAACCCTGGGGGAGGTACTGTTGTTATCCCATTTTACAGATGAGAAAATCGTGGCTTGGGAGGTTATATAACTTGCAGATGGGAGCTCCTGAGCTGCTGTGCCAGCATTCAAACCTAGCTAACACCTCTTGGGGCTGAGACAAAAGAGGCCTGCAGGGAAGGGGAGGGAAGAGGCTGGGGGCGGGGCAGGACCTGGGCTCTGCTCCACGCACCAGATCGTCCTCCTTGTAGCGCATCTTGGAGGTGTGTCTACGCATGCTGTAGACCGTGAGCAGCAGATACAGGAAGGCGAAGGAGGTGTGCAGCCATAGCAGGTTGTTCCTGGGAGGAGACAGGATACATGGGAGCCAGTGGGGCTTGGACACACTCAGACGAGACACCTCAGCCTGTCAGCGTTAAACCCTTGATACAGGCAGGGCCCTCTACTGCCACCAGCCTTCTGGCACTGACTCCTCACAAGGGACGCCGACATCCCACATCCCCTAGACACCAAGATTCTTCCATTCCAATGAAAATGTCCCTGATAGGTCACCTTTCTATGCCCTACCCGCTGGCTACAGTGTCTCCAACTGTCCCAGCTAGCCCTCCCTGGTTCCTGAGATTTCACCCTCCTCTTCTGTATCCTCTTCATCCTTGGGGGATCCTCAGCAGGCATCTCCCTCTTCTGTCTCCAACCCAAGCCCTCAGGGACCCACAGCCATCCCTGTAGCCTCTGCTCCCATCAACGCGGCTGCCTTTCCTCCCTGTCCCACATTACGGCCCAGACTCTGGTCGTAGACCTTGGCCTTGCCGACCAGCTTTGCATCTTACCCTGATTTCAAGTTGGCAATGGTGGTTCTCCCAAAGCTGTAGGCATTGTTCTCTGCGGGGTGGGAAGAGGGAGAGGATGATGGTGGGGTCAGGGCACATCTCCTCCAGCCCCATCCTCTCTCCACCCTAGCCGTCCTGGCCCTCACTGACCCAGCAGGTCCCCTGAGAAGTTGACAGGCAGCACGATGCCTACGGAGAGGACGCCCACAACCACCAGCAGCCCGATGATGTGCCGCTGAAAGGACAGGTAGTGCACGGCATCGCCCCCACATTTGTCCCGGATCTCATCATCCCTGCAGCCGTATGGGGTGGACAGAGGAATTAGGTTAGGACCAGGGCAAGAAGGGGGCTGCAACTTGCCTGCCCTGACCCACCCCCACTCCAAACCCACCCTAGCTCCAGCTGATCTGGCAGTGGTATAGGGCTGAAATCGGACTTCTTGGTCCCCTATTTTCTGTGAGGGGAGAGGGGAGCAAGGGAAAAGAGACGGGGAGGGAGAAAAAGGAGAAATGCATGGAGAAGGGGAGGGAAGAAGGCAGAGGGCTAGAAGGAAAAAATAGGTAAAAGAAAGAAGAGATTGCAGAGACAGGAAGGGGAAGAAGAAAAATGAGGAATGCAGATAAAAGGGAAGAAAAAAGAGAAATATCTGAGGAGGGAGGAAGAGGAGAGAGGAGACCAGCAGGAGGAGTGGTGAAAGAGGCAGAAGTGAAGGAAGGATGGGAGGAGGTGCAGCAGCACCTCATGGGTGTGGCTGAGCCTGGTGTAGTGAAGCGCGGTACCCTTGGGGGAGGCCTGGGGGAGTGGGTGGCGGCAGTGCCGACCTGTCCTGGCTTCCTGCCTTTCTCAGCGCTCACTGCCTGCCTGCTGGACTCTGGCTGGATCTGCTGAGTTCTGCCTGCTGGACACAGGCTCTGCCTGCAGCTGGCTGGTTGCTCCCAGCCTACTGCTGCCCCCACCCACTGGCTGCACAGAGGCTGAGGCAGGGGCTTCACCCCTTCCCTCAAGGTGGGGCGGGGCAGGGAGAGAAGGGGTGGGGGGGGCAGGCAGGGGGTCACAGAGGAGATTATGGGGTCAAGTGAGTGTTCAGGGGACAGCAGAGGCTCAGGCCCCCAGGGCTTGGCCTTCGAGAGCAGGGAGGAGGGTGCTGGGCTGGCGAGGAGTGCTAAGGCCCTGAAAGCTGCTGGCTTCTGAATTTTGTAGGGAGATGCCAGGTTCTGAAGTTTCTCTCTTTCTTTAGAGCTTGAAGATGGTCCACTTACTTTATCCTGAAGATGGCTGTCAGCCAGGAACAGAAACCCTAGGGGAACAGAGGGCTGTCAGCGGGAGTCCCCAGCCCACCAACCCGAACCTCTCTTCTCCCTCAAGTCCCACCCATTCTCATAATTACCTCCAGGCACAGCTTCCACACCCCTCGCTAAAAAAAAATCCTTATACCCTCAGAACAAGCTTATCCCCAAAAAGGGAGAGAGGGAAGGTCTCAGCCCTCAAAGAAAAAAGACCAACACTAAACAGGGTTATCTGTGAATCCTCACGTCCAGATCTACACATTTCTGCAAATACCCTGTGGCTGTGTGGGCCACGGTGGGATGGGTGGGGCTTGGGGTTCTAAGGTTAGCAGGACCTCCAGACCTTTGGCTAATAACAGTTTGCAACATGGCTGCCAAAAGCAGAGAAGAGGGCCTTGCTGCCTAAATTCCAGCTATTTATCCTCTAGTCTACCCTAGTAGGACTAAAGCCCAGGGTCACTGTCACCTGCAAGGTATCTCCCCACCTCCGGCCAGGTGCGGTGGCTCACGCCTGTAATCCCAGCACTTTTGGAGGCCGAGGCGGGCGGATCACCTGAGGTCAGGAGTTCAAGATCAGCCTGGCCAACATGGTGACACCCCGTCTCTACAAAAATTAGCTGGGTGTGGTGATGCATGCCTGTAATCCCAGTTACTTGGGAGGCTGAGGCTGGAGAATTGCTTGAACCCAGGAGGTGGAGGTTGCAGTGAGCCGAGATCACGCCACTGCACTCTAGCCTGGGTGACAGAGCAAGACTCTGTCTCAGGGAAAAATTAAAAAAAAAAAAAAAAAAAAGATATCTCTCCCCTCCACCCTCCAGGCATGTAAAGGCAGAGAATGGGGATATTCTGGGGAGGGCTGGGCAGAGGGCACCCTGCCCTAAACTCCATCCCCGAGAAGGTCCAGACATAACACAGGATGGGGTAGAAAGGTGCCTTTTGGCCATGATTCAGGACTATGCTACCTGTTGCCAACATCACCTGAGTCTGGGGACCATCTGGACACCTCTGGCTAGCAGGTGTGACAACTTTGCCACCTACCAGTATGAGTCCAACTCAGGAAGCTGAAGGCCATCTTCTGCTGGGACTGCTGGAAGAGTTGCCACCCCTAGGACTTGCAGCCCAAGAGGGACTGACCAGGGCCACCCCCTGTCTGAGGATTAGAGTTCTGACTAGGCTCCTCACCTTCATGGAATTAATGATGAAGAGCCAGGCACATAACACCTGTGTGTTAGGTCTGATATGAAAGGGGTCTGGAGTCTGTTATGAACTGCCATTCACATGTCTTGTTGAAAGGGACCACTGCCACTCAGCTCCAATCCACAAGCAGGCCAACTGGCCCCACACAGCCAGGGGCCACCCACCTGCAACCTCCAAGCAACATGACAGATTCTGTTTTGCTAGACAGGGCTGGAGGGCTTATTATTTCTTTTTTTGCTTGTTTTGAGATGGAGTCTCGCTCTGTCGCCCAGGCTAGAGTGCAGTGGGGCGATCTCAGCTCACTGCAAGCTCTGCCTCCCGAGTTCACGCCATTCTCCTGCCTCAGCCTCCCGAGTAGCTGGGATTACAGGCGCCCGCCACCACGCCCGGCTAATTTTTTTGTATTTTTAGTAGAGACGGGGTTTCACCGTGTTAGCCAGGATGGTCTCGATCTACTGACCTCGTGATCCTCCCGCCGTGGCCTCCCAAAGTGCTGGGATTACAGGCGTGAGCCAAGGGCTTATTATTATTTCTAAAACCATGACTACAGAAAAAAGGTGGCCTTAGGATTAATCAGCAGAAGTGGGCACATAACTCTTTGTGGCAAACAAAGTTGGGAATTCATGAATGTTAGGGCTGTGCTAGTTTGGAGGCTTTGACATAGAGGACAGGAGCCAGGAGTTCAGGGCCTGGGGGGTCATCCTGTGGCTCCTTGGATGAATCACGTTCTTTGCTGAGGAGGAGGCCAAACCAGCATCCCTGACTCCACATCACTGAAAGTGAGGGACTTCTCAGCCCATGTGCCCTGGGGGTGGGGTGGGGGACTAAGAAGTTTGGGGGAGGGCACTCACATTGTCCCTTTGGTCAAAGTCAACGGAGCTGGAGACAGAGGTGAGACGCTCATACCGGTCATGGCTGTCCCCGTGCATAGCTGAAGCCACACTGGGGGTGAGGGAGATGAGAGATCAGAGAGCCTGGTGAGTCTGAGCCCCCGGAGAGCTGGGCTGAGTGCTCCAGAGCTCCAGGGCTATAGAAGGCACAGAAGGCACAGGAAGCACAGAGGCTGAAGCAGAGGAATGACTGCCCTCTACCCTGCTTCCCTCAAATATGCCTCTTCCTTTCAGGGGGACTCAGGGTGGGAGCAGAGGTGGGCACTGATGCTGGGCAGTGGGGACTCGAGGGAGGAGGTAATCTTCATCATCTCCCTAAGGAGGCTGAAGCGAGAATGCCAGAGGGCCCTGCAGTTCCAGAGTTGACTGGCAGGGGCCGGGGGCGGGCAACGGAGCCAATATTATGCAAAGAGCAATGAGGAGGTGGAGGAAAGGATGGACCAGGAGAGCCTGGAAGGGCTGGGGAGACTGGAAGGTCTCCTGGGTGGGACCCTACCCTCCGATCCCCTCCCTCTTCCCTGACTCCAACAGCTGCTACAACTCCAACTCCAATCCTATAGACAGAGATGACAAAGTGACAAAAAAGCCCAGACTGGGGGGCTCCTTGGGCAGCCCTCCTCCCAGGCCTCCAGAAGAGGTGAGCGGGGAACCCTGGAATACGAAGAACTAGCTGTTAGCGGACAAGAAGCTGCTGGTGACACCCAATCTTGTCTCTACGTGATTGTGCTGAGGATTTCCTGGAGGACAGCCCCTCCCCTCCAGCCAACAAGGGCTGCATAGGCAGGGGCACACAGGGAGGGACTTCTCCCAGGCAGGGAGCCAGAGGGAGAGATGAACGGGAGGTGAGGCAGAGACAAGCTGGGGAGCCCCCCGCTCTGCAAAGCACACCGCCTGCGTTAATCCGAAACATGAGCCTGCAGAGGAGAAAACTGCAAAAAGAAACCAGCAACTTGGCAGGAAGAGAAGAGAAGCGTGAGAGAAGAAAAGGGAAAGCTGGTTTAGTGGGAATGAGGGGGCTGGTGCCCCACATACTATTCCTGTTCCACTCGGTCCCTCTCCTGCCGCCGAAGCCTGGGGACAGAGAACAGACAGGGTTAGCAGGGGTGGGGGAGAGTCCCTGGGGACAGGTGAGGAACAGGGGCCCAACTTAGGGCCCTCATGCCCCCATGCCCACACTGGGGTTAGTCCCTTTTCATCCCCCCAGCAAAGGAGAATGAGAGAGGGCTGGCTCCTTCCTATTCCTGAGGAGTGTGGAACAACATGTGTGTGTGGAGAGCTAGAGGGAGGGTCCCAGACCCTTACCTGTCTGCATCTGTCACCAAGGCCAGCCGCCCATAGTCCCAGGCCACCTTCCGGAGGATAGAGAATAAGAACAGCAGTGCCTGAGGGAAGAGGGGACAGTTGGCAAGTGCAGAGGCTGTCCACCTGCTGGACTAGGGGGCAGAAGCAGAGGGTCCAAAATCTTGTCTTAGAAGGGGATGACCCTGGCTTGGGTGAATGGTCAAAGGCGAGGCTTGGGCTGGATGATGGGACTCCTCCTGCTTAAGCCTGGGAAGCCAGGGGCAGGTGGGAGAGTGGTTAGAGCTGGAGGTGTTTGCCAGGTGTGTACAGGGCATGGATGCCAAGGTAGGGGGTGGCAGCAGGCACTCACAAGGAAGCACATGAAGTCGAGAGCCAGCACGGTGGGGACGCCCCCAAAGGGCAGGCCCTGCAGGACAGTGCTGCGGATGCGGGCGCTGTAGCAGTAGTCCTTGGGGTTGCTGTTGTTGAGGGCCGTGGTGCCCAGTGTGGCCAGCAGAAAGGGCAGCATGGCTGCTACTGCCGCATGATCCTCCTGGGCAGAGGGTGGAGCAGTCAGCTGGGCTTGCCCCCATCCCCTTCACGGCCTAGTAGGGTGGGCATGGGGAGGGGGCAGTGAGGACAGATCACCAGGCTGCCTGGGTGGATGGAAGCTCTGGCCTCTGGAGATAAGGGCCTAGGGAGGGGAGAGTTGAGTCACATGGATTTACCTTCACTGGCTCTCTGGCTATGACCCCACCCTGGGTCTGGAGATCTCAGTCTAGATGCCAGGCCTGGACTGGGGAGGCTGGTTTCATTAAGCTGGAAGGTATCTGTGATTTTCTAACATCTATCTAAATCCCCCCTGCCGCCGCCACCCCCACACTCTCATTCTCTCTGTCTTAGGGCAGGGGGCGGAGCTGAGCCTGGGAAGACAGGGAGGGGTCTTAGGCCTGAGGACTCAAGGGTAAGATGAGGGGTCTCCACGTCAGGGGAGAATGGGTCAGGAGCCAGCTGCCTCATCCTGATCTTTTCTTTCTATGCCTATGAGAAAAAATGGCATGATTTCATTTGATTAGAGTTTTGAACTCAATATAACTGGCTTAGGTTCGACGATGGGTCAGAGTGGGAAGTCAAGTAAATAGTAGGACTTCTGGGTTTGAGTTACCTGCCTGGTCCCAGCCACTCCTGCTTATTCTCATTTCTCTTCCTTATACTGTTCTCCTCTCTCCAGTTATTTGCACAGGGATCATCTGAGTGTTATGAGCACTACAACTCCCAGAGTGCCATGCTCCTGCCTCTGAAGCAGGGAAGGCTGGGAAAGCTATGCCCTACGGCGAGCTTTTTCACTGGCAAAGGAGGGGAGAGTGGATGGGGGCCTCTTAGCCTGCCCGGACAGTCAGGGTGCTGCCTGGTTCCCTGCTACTGGCCGGCTGCATTGATGCTCAGAGTGGATGGGGTGGGCAGGAGGAGGAGAAAAGGGACAGCCAGCCTGAGTGCCTGGGTTATCAAAGTGCTTGGGGACAGAGCAGAGTGGGGCCCTGGGGAGGATCCCAGGATGGCAGAGAAGTGTGGCTTCAACAGAGGCAGCACTGCCCCACCCATTTTACTGGGGGGTCCCTGGGGGACCCTTCTGCTGACAACACTGAAGCTCTGCATCGGGGGCGGGCTGTGGAGGGGGAGGAGGTCCTCAGGGAAGAAAAAGGAAAACCAAAGAGAACAACAAAACTAGAAACAGTGACTGCAACTTCGGGAGCAGCATCCCTTAGCCCCCAGGGGGACTCAGAGGGTTTCTCCTGCCTCTTCCTAACACTTCAACCACAGGGCAAGAGGCAGAAGCCCTCAGATGGAGGGGAGGATGGAGTTGTTTATGTGTTTCACTTGGTCCTAGGGAGTCTCTGCAAAGCCTGGATTAGGAAGACTAAAGGAGTGTGTGCTGGTGTGTTATGTCTCCCCCTTTTTCAGTCCAAGCTGCCTTTAAAAACACACTAATTTAGTAATTGTATCAGGTACCATTTGTCCAGTGCCCTCAGTTTCAAGAATAATATATTACATGATTTCATTTAATCCGCGACAATCCTGAATTGAGTGTCGTTGACATTTTAGGGTGGGGGCACAGGGACTCAGAGGTTAAGTAACTTTCCCAAGGTCACACTGCTAATAAAATGAGGCATGTAGGACTCAAACCTAGCTCACCTTCTTTCTAAAGCTAGAATGATTTTCAGGGCACCACGGTGCTTTTCTGATGCACCTAAAACAGGACTTGGCAGACCATGGAAGCTTTATAAATGCTCATTAAATGTTCTCAGACCAGAGAACTTGAGGGTGCTGTGGAAATGTGTGTGTCCAGGTATGTAAATGTGTGTTGATGTGTGGACCTGTGTCCAGGAGGAGCTAGGTGACTGCATGGCAGTCCACGGAAATGAAGGGAGTTGTTGGCTTCGAAGTGGGGGTGTGAACATGGGTGTGTCTGGGAGCCCGGGTATGTAAACATAAGATGCACAGAACCCTGGGGCACTATGGGAGGTTAAAGGTAGGCATAGGCATCTTGGATTGGGGGGGGCTCTAACTAGTCCCTCTTTCTCAATTCTCAACTCCAATGTACTCCAGCAATCTCAACACTCTATTTCCACCCCTTGCCTGTTTTTCTCTCTGAATTCCAAGGCTCCATCAGATCAGAATGAAATGAGAACAAGCCCCAGAGTACCATTCCTATCACCTCCTGTCTTCTCCACACCAAAGAAAGGTAGAGCATTTTGGAAGCTTCTACATGAAGTGGCCCCAGCAGGGTGGACAGGATCTAGCTAGATGCTTAGTAACTGAAATCATCATGCTCCTCTGCTGTCCGCCTCCTTAGTGTCACAAAGTACTCTCCCCTCCACAACAGCATTAACCCTCCCATTTGCATGGGAGGAAGGCAGGGCGCACTCAGATCACTATCCTCATTTTACAGGGAGGAAGCAGGAACCCAGTAGGGGAAGCAACTTGCACAGTGACAGGACAGGTAAGGGGTGGAGCCTGGGCTGGCAGCTCTGCCAGTTGACAGGGCTGCTCCAAGCTTTTAATTGTGGGGGCGGGGTTGCCAGGCTGAGTTTCAAGGGCAGCTGCTCTCAAAGCCAGCACTGGGCTGAGCATCTGAGAAGAGGGAAGACACTGAGGCAGAATACCTCGGGGACGGGAGGTGGCAGTTCTTCCACTCCATGAGGTGCCTGCACCCGCTATATTCCAGTTTCTCTAGTCTGATATTGAGGTTTTGGTTGAGGTGTGTCCAGAGAGTGATGGAGGATTTTATTTCTAGCTAACTTTTTAATTTTACCATTAAGGAGTGTGTGCATGGTAGGGGTTGGAGAGCTATAACTTATAAGCTTTTTTTTTTGGCGGTTGTTGTGTATTTTTTTGAGATGGAGTCTCGCTCTGTCACCAGGCTGGAGTGCAGTGGCGCGATCTTGGCTCACTGCAACCTCCGCCTTCTGGGTTCAAGGGATTCTCCTGCCTCAGCTTCCTGAGTAGCTGGGACTACAGGCACATGCCACCACACCCAGCTAATTTTTGTATTTTCAGTGGAGACAGAGTTTCACCACGTTGGCCAGGATGGTCTCGATCTCTTAACCTCATGATTTGCCCACCTTGGCCTCCCAAAGTGCTGGGATTACAGGAGTAATATAAGCTTTTTCAATGGAGTTACTGGGCAAGATTTAAGTTAGGGCTTGGGATCAAAGCAAGGCCATGTGGTCTGAGGGGAGGAGGGGAAGATGGAAGCTAGCTCTGTTACTATGAAACTTGAGTCTCAGTCTTCCAATCTGTAACAGATATGAATATCCTTACTCTACCCCCTACCCACTTCAGAGAGAAAGGCAAGAATATATCCACAAGTGAGCATAAAAGTAGTGGTAGGTGTCAGGCACGGTGGCTCACACCTATAATCCCAGCATTTTGGGAGGCCGAGCTGGGCAGATCACAGGGTCAGGAGTTCGAGACCAGCCTGGCCAATATGGTGAAACCCTGTCTCTACTAAAAAAATGCAAAAATTAGCTGGGTGTGGTGGCATGCGTCTGTAGTCCCAGCTACTCGGGAGGCTGAGGCAGGAGAATCACTTGAACCCAAGAGGCAGAGGTTGCAGTGACCCTAGATCATGCCACTGCACTCCAGCCTGGGCGACAGAGTGAGACTCCATCTCAAAAAAAAAAAAAGTAGTCGTAGGCAGGGTGGGAGGCTCACCCCTGTAATCTCAGCACTTCTGAAGCCCAAGTGGGGAAGATCCCTTGAGCCTAGGAGTTGGAGGCTGCAGTCAGCCATGATCATGCCACTGCACTCCAGCCTGGGCAACAGAGCAACACCTTGTCTTGAGGGAAAAAAAAAAAACAAACAAAAAGCCAGGCATGGTGGCTCACACCTGTAATCCCAGCACTTTGGGAGGCTGTGGTGGGAGAATCGCTTAAGCCCAGGAGTTCGAGACCAGCTTGGGCAACATAGCAAAACCCTGTCTCTACAAAAGATATCCCCCCCACCAAAATTTAGCTGGGCTAGCTGGGCGTGCTGGTACATGTCTGTAGTCCCAGCTACTCCAGAAGCTGAGGTGCGAGGATCGCCTGAGCCCAGGGAGTTCCAGGCTGCAGTGAGCCGAGATCACGCCACTGCACTCCATGCTGGGCGACAGACACAGACCCTGTCTAAAAAAAAAAAAAGGAAAGAAAAACAGAAAAAGAAAAAAAGTAGTAAAATAATACATGTATTAAATGTTTATTTAACTCTTCTTTTGTGCCAAGCACTGTTCTAAGCACTTTACAAATGTAACTCATTTGCTCCCCATCACAACCCCAGGAGGACACTGAGGTACAGAGAGAGTATATGAGCTGCTCAAGGTCACACAGCCAGTCTGTGGTAGACCCAGATAAGGACCCAGGCTGCCTGACTCAAGTGTATGCTCTTAACCACTGCACTTTGCAGAGATATCTGCAAACAAGAGCCACTTCCACCAGGGAGCTGAAGGCAGTCAGTTACCACTCTGGAGAAATGCCATACCCTATTTCTACCTGCTTGCCTTTCCTCTTGCTTGTAGCTTCCCTCCACTCAGGCCTTGGGTTTGTGATTTCAGGTTCTGAGGCAGGCGTAGGGGACAGGCACCATAGTCTGGTGGTTAAAAGCACAGACTCTAGGATGTGATAGACCAGGCTTCTAACTTGGGAAAATTATTTAGTCACCCTAGGCCTCAGTTTCTTCATTTGTAAAATGGGACAGTAATCCAGTTGTGTCATTGTTTTGGGGATTAAACAAGATGACTTATGTAAAGCTCTTAATATAGTTCAAGGCATATAATGTGCTCTAGGAATTAGTTACTGTTATTAATAAGGTATGGAATAAAAGGGGTCGGTTTAGAGAAAGAAAATTGGTAAAAACGAAAATAATTAAAAACATAGAATGTAATATGATAGAAATATAACAGAGCCCCTCAGTCAGGTTGGGCTTCTTCTTTAGACCTAAGGGTTTACACTGTGTTAGGGACTCTGCCACTGAGTGACAGGGAATATTCTCACTCTTTGAACATACCCCATCCATCTGTGGTAGCCTGGGAGGTGGAGGTATGGGAGAGTAATGGGTCAGAAGTTCAGAGATGATAACCCATTATTGATCAATTACCAGGAAGGATGCCAAGCTCTTTACTTCTGTTACCTTATTTGATCCCCATGGTAAAATTTGTAAGGAGGTGGTAGTAACCACACTTTTTTCCTTTTCTTTCTTTTTTTTTTTTTTTTTTTTTGAGACAGTCTTGCTCTGTCACCCAGGCTGGAGTGAAGTGCCACAATCTCGGCTCACTGCAACCTCCGCCTCCCAGGTTTAAATCATTCTCCTGCCTCAGCCTCCCGAGTAGCTGGGATTACAGGTGTGTGCCACCATGCCCGGCTAATTTTTGTATTTTTAGTAGCGATGGGGTTTCACCATGTTGGCCAGGCTGGTCTCGAACTCCTGACCTCAAGTGATCTGTCCGCCTCAGTCTCCCAAAGTGCTGGAATTATAGGCATAAACACTTTTTAATGAAAACTGAGGTTCAGACAGGTTAAGTAACTTGTCAAGGTCACACAGCTGAAGAATGGTAGAGCTAGAATTTGAACCCAGGTCTCTAAGACTCTGCTATACTTGGAGGGAACTTGAATGATGTCCAACGGGGTTCTTAGTTACCCACTGCCTGCCTTCTGCCTTGCCATGTCCCCACCCACCCACAGGCCAAGACTGCACTGAGTGAGCCAACAGCAGGCCCCAGCATGTGCCACCTGGGGCATGCCAGGGCCTGGACCCTCTGGTGCCCTGGAGGACAATCATGCTGCCAGCACAGCCCCACTTGCAGCCTGGCTGACACTCCCACTCCCCTCCTCATCCTGGCCTGGGAGGCAGGATGGGCCCCTCTTCAGCAGGTGTTGGGCACAGCCTCATTGCTCCCGGGCTGCTGCAGACTGGTATTGGGTAGGCAAGCCCCAGCCCCCCAAGGCAGCGGAGTGCTCAGGTTTGCCCCGAGCGGCCAGACCTCTGCCCAGGGGACCCAGGCAGATGGCAGCACAGAGCCCCAAGGGCAGCCCCTCTGACCTCTCCTCCCCACTTCCCAAGCGTCCCTTCCTTTTCTGGGGAACAAGGTGCCAAGCTTTGGGACTGTCCGCCTTAGGCGGTCAAGACAGCCAGGAAGGACAAAGCGGCGCCCCCTCCCCGCAACAGGGCCTTTGCCCCACTCTCGGTTTCGCGTCTGAATCTTTTCCCCACCGCACCCTCCAACGCAGGCCCGGGCGGCTCATGAATGAACTGCACTATGCGGGGCGCAAGGAGAGGACACGCTCCCGGGGCCGGCCGCCTCCCCAGCCCGCCGACCAGTCAGTCCCCCGAAGGGCCGGGGGCAGCGGCCGGCCTCGTGCCAGCACCTGCGAACCCTGCCTTTGCCCGAGCCCCGGCCCTTACCCTGGGCCGGCTTCGGGTGTACTCGCCCCCGGGAGCAGCAGAAAAAATAAAAGGGACCGAAGGCATCGGACTTGGCGACCCCGGGGTCCAAAACTCGGCGGCGGGGGCGGCTAGTTCCCCACAGCGGCAGCGGACAGTCGGGGCGCAGCTGGCACCCCCGAGGGTCGCGCAGGGGACGCGCACCTGCACCGGGCAGGTGGGAGAAGAGTGGCACTCGGGGGCCGGGGGCGGGGGTCCCACCCCTTGGGATCTCCTCGGGGCTGGGGAGAGCGGGCGGCGCGTCTCTGGACCTCCGGCAGGGGTTGGAGGACTCACATTTGGCTCGGGATGGTGCGGGGTTGGGGGCAGCGCACGCCACCGCTGGGTCCCGCGGGCCCGGGCACCTCTGGGTCCCGCAGGAGGTTGAAGGGAGGGGACGCCCAGCTGAGTCCAGGTTTTTTCTTTGGGTGTTGGTGGGATCTTCGAAGAAAAGAGCGAGGGCTAGGGAGGGTCGCGTACTCACCCCCAGGCGCAGACTCGGCTCCGGCTCGGAGCCCCGGGTTGGGGCGGGGCGGGGCTGGGGGAGGGGGAGGGGGAATCGCTGGGCGGCTCGAGCTCCGGGCTCCTGCGGCGGCCGCGGCAGTGTATGGGGGAGGGGGAGCGGGAGGAGGGAGGGGGAGGGGGCGGAGCCCCGCAGGTCCCGCCCCTCACGCCGGCGCACGCAAGGCGCGCGCGCACTCTCAGATCGCGTCCGCCGGTCAGGGCCTGGTGCGCAGGCGCTGGGGAGAGGCCGCGTGGGGCGAAGGCGGCGCTTGGCTGGTGGGGCCCGTGGCGGGATTTTCCCGGGCGGCGAGAGCGGTATGGTGGCGGGCAAGGGTGGGCGTTAAGCCCCTAATATCCCTCCTTCTCCTCTTCCTTTCTCTCCAGTAGGGGAGGCCCACTCCCCGGCGTGAGTGAGAGGCTAGAGTGGGAGGCAGAGCGTCAGTGGGAGGGGTCCCGGCGGGGAGGGGAGGCCCCTTACCCGGATCCTTCTCCCTCCCGCTCTCCGTGGGCCGCTTCTGCGACCCCCAAGTCCGTGGCTGGCGCTCACCTGCTTTCCCTGGGTTGCAGAGCCGGCTTGGGGAGGGCGGGCTGCGTTCAGCCGTCGCAGGTCACTCCGGCGCGTCGTATCCGTCTGCTCCGGCTTCCGCGCTTTCCGCGCTGCCCTCCCCTTTCCCAACTTGGGTCTGGAGATGAGTTAGCCAGACGCCTCTGTGTTGTGAGGATTGAATTTTTGCTTTCACTCTGTCACGCTGATGAGTGCGCCCTCCCCCAGGCCAGGGGGTTCCCTGGTTTCTTATTTCACCAGAGACTGCATCCACCAGTGATTAAGACTGGAAAGATGAAGGGAGAGACTGAGACTCTTTCTATATATCACCCGCACAAATAGATCATAAAGGCACAACGGGCACCAACCTGGTCATTTAATTTCTGGTTCCTGGAGGGGACAAAAAGGAAGTATTGCTTCCCACAGCGGACGATAGATGAACTTTGCCACCATAAGAGATGGACGGGTCTGAATTTATAAAGAGGTTAAAAGGGCATATGACAGACACCTTGGGCTACTTGGGAAACTCTGGGAGTTTGGGAGATAATTAACTCCCAGGGCTGGTGGTGGTGGGGAACTGCCACTGCTGAACAGAAGGACACTGCCCACCTGGGGGGTTTGGATCTTGTAGTTGGTCAGCGTCTCTGCTGTATGTTGGCTTTTCAAGAGTTCATTAGTAGCTTGTGGAGTGCAACTATAAGGTTTGATTTATTGCAGTGTTTTTCAAACTGAATCCTGTTGGTGAGTTGGAAATCAGTTTAGTAGATCACGGCCATTTAAAATATCAGAGGGTGTTGCACTTAGTAAGGGTATGGTTTCTTGACACTTGCTTCAGGTGTACACACACGTGTGAGTGTATTAGGAGGTGTTCTACAGTGTGTTTCTGTAGGTCGCAGTGAGAAAAATTTGAAAAGCATTGGTCTCCTGTGCCCGTCTATTTGCCTTCTTGCCTTTCTTCGCCTGAGTTTTCAGTCACTTAAAATTGTCTGTGAGGATGCAGTTAGCATGCCAGGAATATACAGTAAAGACCAAGGTGGATCTTCTTCACGGAGGTTACTGTGTGAGACGAAAGACAGTTCACTCTTCATCACTAGAAATACTGTACGTGCTATTGAAAAACAAGGATTTTATTGAGGTAAGAAGTTGGTTGGCTTAATTAGGAAGGGCAGTTTTTCAACTGTGACAGAAAGGAAGATGGAGATGAAGCCCGTTTTTGGTAAAGTGCCTGGTGGGAAGGGTCTTTGTAGGTTTGGATTCTGGGAGTTGTGAAATTGGTGTAATCTATTGCTTGTGTGGAACAATAAAATTCACTTTGAGGTCAAATAGCATTATAATGGATATCTGAAAAATGGAAGTGGAAGCCGTAGTTATCTGGTTTTTGGACTTCTGAGGATCACTAGAAGGCCTTTTTTTTTTTTTGAGACAGTCTCTCTTGCCCAGGCTGGGGAGATCTGGGTGCAGCAGTGCAATCTCAGCTCACTGCAGCCTCTCCTGGGATCTAGCAATTCTTATGCCTCAGCCTCCCGAGTAGCTGGGACTGCAGGCGTGCGCCACCACTCCTGGCTAATTTTTGTATTTTTAGTAGAGATGGGGTTTCACCATGTTGCCCAGGCTGGTCTCCAACCCCTGACTTCAATCGATCTATGCAACTCAGCCTCTCAAAGTGCTGGGATTACAGGTGTGAGCCACCTTGCCCAGCCAGAAGGCATTTTTTGTATGTTTTTATTTTTTACAAAAAGTATAGTTATGAATCTGAACATGTGGATTCCTGAGCTGTTTCTGCCTGTGCCTAATTAGGGTCAGCACCTAATCCTCAGGGAGTGTGTGAGCCATCAAGTGACACTTTCCAGGGCAAGCATTTCAGAAAGCCTGACATGAGAATTAAGTGCCTTGTGGAATCCTTGAAGGAACGGTGGCCAAAATATTTTATTATTGCTCCTGAATATTAAAGATAAAATGTTTCCCTTGGTGGGGGGGGGGTGGATAACAACAACAAAATTTCCCTGGAGTCCACTTTTCAGGTGGTTGCGCACTGAACATGGTTATTTAGACTCTCCTTAGCTCCCAGAGTCTTCAGTGTTGCAAGAATCCTTTAAAACCTATTTTGCTCCACTCATGTCTTTGGGATTATGATACCTGGGCCCACCTAAGATGGATTTTCCTACTGTCAGGTTACTTGGATAGTTCTTAGGGCTGTGGGGGGGTCTCGAAAAGCAGGTTATGGTTTAGCCTTCTATTTTATAGGCTCATGGCTTGTCTGGGTTGTAGCTTACCCTGGTATGATTTTACATGTGTATTTACACTGACAACTAGTATGCAAGAGAAGACTGCAGTTCAGATCTCAGAAATGTTCTGGGTCAGGTAATGTGCTGAATATTTAAAAAGGTCATAGTAAAGTAGCTTACCATTCACCAGTGAAACACAACTCAGAGTAGGAAAGCCCTCTGTTAAAAACTCAAAAAATCTTTTATGTCTTTAGAAAAGAGAGGAAGCACTTTACCATGTGCACTCTAAACTGAAAACACTTTCAGGGCTGTGATCTTAAAGAGGCACCTATGGTGCTGCCCTGAGAATCAGGGAATGAGCTTGCTCTTCCTGGCCAGGATCTGTTAAACAAACTATTTGTCCTGCAGATCTAGTCCCTACTGGATAATTCAGAGAAGGATTGTCCACATTAAAATGATCCCTTACATGAGTGAAGCTAAAGTACTTCCATTTCCAGACCTCTTTGCTTTTCCCAATATGATCTCTGCTTGACGGAGAGTCGTTGAGACCTGGACAAGTGATTCCAGGGTCACAGACTTGGTGTGAGAGAAGGGGAGGATGGAGTGAAAGAGATATATGCTTTCCATCAGCAGCACCCTCCCACCCCCATTCTTTAACTTTTCCACACTACTCTCCTGCCTATCTGACATCTTAATAAACCTGGAGCCCACCTAAACCTGGCCCAATGTAGGTCCTAATAGGAAGGGAATTATGTATATGATTCAGTAGAATTTTACTTTGACTTGTGCAGTTTTTCCTGAGTTTGACCAGATGAAGAATATTACAAATTTATATCTGGATTATAGATGTTTGTACACTTGTGAGGTAGGGATGGGAGGGGGAGCAAAACTGGAGTAGACAAAATATACAAATCTACACATTGAAAAACCATCTTGAATAATTGAGAATGGTCAGATCTATCTAAGTACTACTGTTTACTTTTTTTTTTGAGGCAGGGTCTCGCTCTGTCACCCAGGCTGGAGTGTTGTGCTGAAATCATGGGCTCACTGCAACCCCCAGCCCCTGAGCTCCAGTGTTCCTCCTCCCTCAGCCTCCCAAAGTGGTGTAATTACAGGTGTGAACCACCACTCCCTACTTTAAATACTTTTGCAACAAGATGGGGCATAAGTTATATAAACAAATATAGGACAAGAACCCTAGACATGTTTTCCCTTTGTGAAATGGGGTTGAGAAATGGGGTTTACTCAGTGATAGCTGTGGTGGAAACAGCTGATCATGCTATTGAGGGATACTTTACTTATTGATAGTGCTGCTGGCAGACCACTCAAAATCAGCTTTAGCTTTGGTCCAAGGCTGTCCTGAGTGTAGTGCAGATATTTAATGAAGAGATGGCTTTTTGTTTCCTGAGTTTTTTAAAGATCATGTGGCGGCCTTGCCAAAGGAGAAGGAGTACTTGCCCTGCGTGTGGAACATTTATTTGTATCCGTGAAGCTTATTAGTGGCTAAAGCAGCATCTTCACTGTGCAAGTATTGTGCAGTGTTTAATAAAGACAGCCTTAGGCTCTGGTCTGGGCCTTGTTGCCTTGTAACCTTGGACGAGTCAACCAACAAATCTTAGCATTTCTGTCTTCATTTCTCCAACTCTGTGGAGCCTGCAGAACTGTTTAAAATCATTAGCAGATTCAGCCCCCTTGCAGACTGTTTGTTGGTCTTTCCTGTTTGTCTTTGTTTCCATTGGGTGCTAGGACTGAAATCTTCAAAGAAAGTGATCTGTGTGAAAGTACTTTGAGAATTATAACATGCTATTGTGGCTATTGTGTGAGGTTACAAAAGCACGCACACACCAAACTTCCTAAAAGGAAATAGTTGGGCAGCAAAAACAGTAATGAGTCTGTAAGCCACAAATGAAAGTACTTATTGGTCCAGAATGATTGAGGAGAAACCTGAGATGGGAGGGGTTGTGTTTGCATGACAGGACAGAGGGTCCCGAGAATTCCTTTTTGTTTTTGATTTATCAGAGCTGCCAGGCCTTTGCTTTTCCTACTTTGGTTAAAAAGGACATTTATATCCTCACACTGGCAGAGTTTGTCCTTTTTGTGTCTGGGCTTTCCATTTGATTTCTCAGTGTCTCTTTTCCCATCCATTACATACTAGCAGAATCTCCTTTAAAGGCTCATTTGTGATTGTGCTGAACTTTTTGTTTTCTCTTCTTTCTATCAGATCTATCTAAGTTCTACTTAGAGGCCATTTTCCTTGAAAGGTCTTTAAAATGTAACCGGCCAGGCACCTAAATACTGAAATTGTTTAGGTAGAAACAATGTGTAATTATATATAGATCTGTGATACTAAATATATTTTGCTGATCCTCAAAACTTAAAGTAATGGTACTTTCCAGCTTTCCACAAAGCATCAGAGGTAGAGGCTGTGTCTGCCCTTCCAACTCAGAGTAGCTAAAAATGAGCTCTCTGGCAGGGCGCGGTGGCTCACGCCTGTAATCCCAGCACTTTGGGAGGCTGAGGTGGGCGGATCACAAGGTCAGGAGATCAAGACCATCTTGGCTAACACAGTGAAACCCCCGTCTCTACTAAAAATACAAAAAATTAGCCGGGCTTGGTGGCGGGCGCCTGTAGTCCCAGCTACTTGGGAGGCTGAGGCAGGAGAATGGTGTGAACCTGGGAGGCGGAGCTTGCAGTGAGCTGAGATGGCGCCACTGCACTCCAGCCAGGGTGACAGAGCAAGACTCTGTCTCAAAAAAAAAAAAGGAAAAAAAGAAAGAGCTCTGTGTGCCTATGAGGCTCTCCCAAGTCACTGGGAGCCTGGGTAAAGGGCACAAGAAAAACCACCAACGCCACTGAAATGGGGCCTTTCTGGAGCTGGAGGTTGAATTATAAATCAGTTCTTTTTTTTTTTTTTTTTTTTGAGACAGAGTCTTACTCTGTCGCCTAGGCTGGAGTACAGTGGTGTGATCTCGGCTCACTGCAACCTCCACCTCCCAGGTTCAAGAGATTCTCCTGCCTCAGCCAGGGACTGGCTGTAGCTGGGACTACAGGCACGTGCCGCCATGCTCCACTGATTTTTGTATTTTTGGTAGAGATGGGGTTTCACTATGTTGGTCAGGCTGGTCTCAAACTCCTGACCTCAGGTGATCCGCCCGCCGTGGCCTCCCAAAGTGTTGGGATTATAGGCGTGAGCCACTATGCCCAGCCATAAATCAGTTCTGTCCACCTAACAGAGAGTCACTAAGCTGTAGGTGTGCTAGGCACAGTTCTGGGCACTGAGTGTCTGGCACTGAGCAGAGCAAGGGCTGGTCCCTGCTCTCACAGAGCATACATTCCAATGGGATCTGTAGGGCAATGGCAATTCCCCTGTATTCCGTTGAAATCCATAGTCCTCCCTTACCTCTACAACTGAAGGGAGATCTTAAAGCAAGATGGAAAATTAGCATGGCTTAGATTGTATTAATTTCTTTTTTCTTTTCCTTCCACCCACCCTCTCTTCCCACCCCCCACCCCAGCTCTTTTTAAGGAGAAGTTGTGATTCATATTCTAAAACAGGAGGGTAATACTTAGTGCTGACCAGGAAGTGGCACAAAATGCCATCTCTGGCACCAGAGTTTTCCAAATACCTGGCCTCCTCTAAGTGAGAGTGTTGTAAAGAAGGAACTGTCATTAAAGTCAGTCTCCTGTGCACAAGATCCAGAGTGACATTGCTTGTGAAACAACCATTGTATATAGACTAGGTCTGAAGTGATTCAGGGTCTGTGTCCATAGGGTGGATTTATGTTAGGAAATAATATCAGGGTTCATCAAAGTTGCTTTGAAGTAAATTGCTGCCTCCATTGCTCTTCCTTGATCTGAAACAGTTATTTTAGTGGTGGGATGAGGCATTTTCCATAGTGGGCAGTGTAGGCACCAGGCCCAGGAGGTGAGCCCAGGGGGCCTGGAAACAAAGCACTGCTAATCCTCCATGATTAGCACCATCATTCTCTTACAGCGTGTTTGCCTGACATGTCCTGATTCCGAAAATACAGATAAGAGCTCTACCGTTTCTGGATTTCCCTCTGTCAGAGCCATGGGGGATCTGTCTTTCTCCTGGCTCCCTCATTTATGTTATTCAAGTATTTATTGCACTCCTACTGTTTATCAGGACTGGCTGGGGTCTTTTGCTAGGGTGGAAGAGGAGGGTTACAACAGTTTTTTTTTGGAGGGATAAGGGACATATATACAATAAGTGAGTATTTGATTCTTTCGTGCTTTCAAGTTCATAGGAATGCTAACTGCTGGCCATTTGATGTCTGAGTCCTTTGGGTTTAGGTCTAGAGGTCAATATCAGATCCACTAAAGAGCTAGTGAAAAGTCACTGAATTGGGAAGTGCTCCCTAGAGACATGAATATATCACTCTTGTGTCTGAGGGCAGTACAGGTAATCCTTACCATCAGAGTCTTTGTGGCTCCTGAATTCCTGTAGCACATTCAGATGCCGTGTTGTCGGAATATCTGGTTTCTGAATTTTGGATAGTGAGTAGGAAGAAATAGAATGTTAAAGGACATCAGCCTTATCTCAAAGTATCCAAATTTACTCATTGTGGGTGTTTGGATAGTGAATATTGGCTCAGTGAGAGTTGCACTGGCACAAGGATGTCCCAGTGTTCAGGAGGGGTAGCAATTGATGCTGCCGTTTGACACAAGACTTTGTGGAGGAGATACTTGTGGAGCTGGGTCACATTTGTCTGGGCAGAGATGAGTGTTGGTTGTGGAGATGGCTTGTGAGCAAGGTGCAGAGAGGAGGCCTGAGTTTGTGTTTGTGCACTGACAGCCTTACAGAGTTTAGGGAGGCGCTTTGTGATGATACCTGAGTCAGGAAAGTTCTGGGAAGCCCTTAAGTGCTTCTGCAGTTCTTGGACTAATGTCAGTGTTCTTGAGGAAGCAGTGTGATGTTGAGAGGCAGGGTGTTGCACTTCTCTGGAGAGGGAATGTGGGTGGTGCTGGGTTAATCTTGAGGGTTCTGTGGAGTCGTTCAGGAGACTCTTCTCTCCCAGGGAGCCAAGGGCCTGCCAGCATCAGATGGGAACAGCTTGGCAGGGCTTTGAGCTAACTGCAGCCTGTACCAGAAGGACTCTGCTTTTCAGAAGTTTTGTTTTGTTTATTTTTTGCCAGTTTTTAGTTATTGCTCTGAGTATGGATCTCTTCTTGCCTCCTACACTACAAATTGTCTTCAAAACTTAAAGTGAATAATTTTCACCTGGTATGTGTCTACATTTCAGTGGATTCAGCAAGCACTGAATTGGCTGTGAGTAAAATGTGCATGTGATGTCAGTATTCTTTTTTTTTTTTTGAGACGGAGTCTCACTGTATTGCCCAGGCTGGAGTGCAGTGGCCCAACCTTGGCTCACTGCAGCCTTTGTCTCCTGGGTTCAAGCGATTCTCCTGCCTCAGCCTCCTGAGTACCTGGGACTACAGGCGCCCGCCACCATGCCCGGCTTATTTTTGTATTTTTAGTAGAGAAGGGGTTTCACCATGTTGGCTAGGCTGGTCTCAAACTCCTGACCTCAAATGATCTGCCTGCCTTGGCCTCCCAAAGTGCTGGGATTACAGGCATGAGCCACCGCGCCCAGCTGACGTCAGTATTCTTGATGGAACAAGAATAATTTAATAGTTGTAAAATATTAATATTTAAATTAAAGTTGCCATGTTTACTCTGTTGAGTAAGAGCATGGGTTTAGGAAGCCCACAACTGGGGTTCCTATTTCAGCCTGGTCACTCCTAGCCATGTGACCTTGGGCAAGTTATTTAACCTCTCTGGGCTTTATTACTTTGTGTATTAACAACGAGGCTAATAATAATTGTACCCATTTCATAGGGTTTTTTGAGGTTTATTTTATTTACTTATTTTTGAGATGGAGATTTGCTCTTGTTGCCCAGGCTGGAGTGCAATGACGCGATCTCGGCTCACCGCAACTTCCACCTCCCGGGTTCAAGCGATTCTCCTGCCTCAGCTTCCAAAGTAGCTGGGATTACAGACATGTGCCACCATGCCCGGCTAATTTTGTATTTTTAGTAGAGACGGGGTTTCTCCATGTTAGTCAGACTGACCTCAAACTCCTGACCTCAGGTGATCTGCCCACTTTGGCCTCCCAGAGTGCTGGGATTACAGGCATGAGCCACCGTGCCTGGCCGTGAGGTTTAAATGAGATGGTAATGTAAGACATGTAGCCTGCTTCGTGACACATTGTAACCATTTGATAGGTGTTCATAAACAAAGAACACAGAAAGAGGCCAAATGACCCTTAAAGCTGCTTGACACCCAGGGCTCGTGTGAAATGAGCTTTGGTATAGCAGAGCAAGGCTGCAGGGTGCAGTTGGAACACTCTTGAACTGAACCTGGATCCAGTTCTGGTTCTGCGCTTGACTAATTGTGGGACTCTACACAAGTCACTTAATCTGCCTGTATATCAATTTTCTAATCTTTAAAATGATATATGACATCATGATGATGATAGCTAATAGGTAATGAGTGCCAGACACTGTGCTTTGCATGGCTTATCTAATTGAATACTCATAACTACCTTGGGGGCAGATACTATTAGTATCCCTGTGTTACAGATGGTAAACCAAAGCTCAGCAGTTTGGTTGCTTGTCCAGGGTCACCTCACCAGTAAAAGTAAAGCTGGTCTCATTTGGTAGTCTGTGATTCTCTGTGTGTCAGATGTTAGTAGTTGCATATATTATCTGCCTTCTTTTGCATTTGATTTTTCTAATCATAATTACATTTTGGCTGATGTTTCGGGGGTTGTCTTAAGGAAAACATTTGGGAGTAAGTTTGAGATTTGAGGCTAAATTGTAGTTAATAAGCATTTAAAGGCCAGGTGTGGTGGGTGGCTCACACCCATAATCCCAGCACTTTGGGGGGCTGAGGCAGGAGGATTGCATGAACTCAGGAGTTCAAGGCCAGCCTGGGCAACATAGTGAGACCATCAACTACAAAAAAAAAAAAAAAAACACAAAAAATTAGCCTGGCATCCTGGTGCGTGTCTGTGGTCCTGACTATTGGGGAGGCTGAGGTGGGAGGATCACCTGAGCTTGGGGAGTTCAGGACTGCAGTGAGCTGCAGTTGCACTGCTACATTCCAGCATGGGTGACAGAGCAAGACTCTGTCTCAAGGAAAGAAAAAAAAAAGTATTTATGGAGTGTCTAGGTATTCCTGGGGAAGAGTGGATTCCCCTGCCCCACCCTAACATTCTTATTAAATAAAATCTTATCTGAGGTGGTTTGAACTTGTGCAAAGCAAAGCTGTGTGTAAATACTACAGTGTAGAGGCTTTTCTCGGCAGACCTCTTGAATGGGCACCTCTGCTGCCAAACATTTGGGTGGAAAAACAGGTCTGTTTTGCAGCTGGCTACAGGCCTTTCTGAAGCACGCTCTGAAGTGATGTTCAGGTGTTTCAGGGCACTGGCAGCCTCCATATTTGTTAGTGCTAGGGAGCAACAGGGTTGAGATTCTGAAAACTGGAGCCACAAGTCTTGGGTTGGTGTTTGCTCTTTTAACTAACTCTTCAACTTGGTTTTTCAAAGCCCACTTTCAGCTGTAGTATGGTGTAGGTCAGTTTTCCATGTTACAGTGCTTTTTGGGAGACTGACCCAAATAGAGACTTTGGTCTTTGACTTGGCAAGAGCAGCCATTGGCTTTGCTTTGCTGGCCTTGAGCTGTACAGATGTTCTGGCCTTTACATTTGGGGGAAAGGTGATGTAGTGACAGACAACTTGGGTGGCTGCTTAGATAATTTACTTTCTCTTGGGGAGTTGAAGTGCTGGTTTCAGAAGGCATATGAATATCAACAGGGGCAATAGTGTGTAGTTTTTCCTGTATGGAGGACTCAAGAAGAAGTCCCTGGCTGGGTTTATAACCAAGGGTTCATATTTTCCTCCTGCCTGTGGAAATAATATAATAAGGAAGGCATTCTCTATGCTGTTGTATTTTTTTTATAGCAGAAGCTGTTGTGGGCCATTCCACCTCTCCAACCCCAGAGTTAGAACGTGAATCAGCAAAATCGGAGCTACAGCTCTGTCTAATCATCTGTGTATCTTTTAACCACTAAGATTTATATTTTGTGACTAATGATCTTGTGCTGGAAGTGCCATCTCCCACACAAGTCCCCAAAGAAAACTGGCTCTAAGGGCTCTGACTTAGAAACCAATTTTTCTCCCTCTCGTTTTTCCTGCAGGATCTATCTTGGGATCCCATGGCTTTCTTTACTGGGCTCTGGGGCCCCTTCACCTGTGTAAGCAGAGCGCTGAGCCATCGCTGTTTCAGGTAACTTTTCTCATTACGTTCTTAAAACTGTGTCTTTGTGTAAGCTTCCTATCAGGGCTGGGTATTATGGTGACTAGAACAGGAGTAAAAACTCAGGGAGGTAGGCATGGGGTTGGGGAAAGCTAAAGGGATCAGGCTGAGCCGGCTTGGTTGGTCTGGGCGCAGGATGGGGGATAGGTAAAGAGGTGATGTTGCTGTTAGAAGCGCGATGGGGCACGGCATATGGTGGAAGCTTTTACTCTTCAGTCCTTGCAAGTCTCTTTACAGTGAATCTGACATCTCTCAACCCTGTCATTCCCCTAGAGCATTAAAATCCTCTCTTTTAAAAATGGAATTTTTTTAATTACAAAAATAATACATGCTTATTACCAAGAACTTGAGCATGATAGAAGTGTGACACCCTCCCCTCCTTGAAGATGCTAAGCCAGGAGAGCACAGGAGGCACGCTCGTTGGCAGACATGCCTCCTGGCCCCGTCATGCCCTCATCCCACAGGCGTTTCCTGAGCACTGCGCCTGGGGTTGGCCATACAGAGATGAATGAGAGTTGCTTTCTGTCCTGAAAGAATTCTCACTGTCAGCCACAGGAGCAAACTTGAAAATAAGTAACTCTAAGAAAATGTGATAGAATATTATAATAGAGGATTGTACAGTGCTTTGGAAGGCTTCATATAGGAGCTGCTAGTGGAGGAAAAGGAGGAGAAAGAGTGGAGGCAGTCTTCTCAAAAGGGAGGTGGGGGCAGATCCTGTCTAGGCCTCCAGGGAGAATTGGGAGGCAGGGTGTGCTTGGGGAAGTGGTTCCTGGTTCTCCTGCCCAGAGTGGTAGGATGTGTAGCCTTAGAAGGTAGGTAAGTTGGGACAAGGTTGTTGACAGTGTAGAAGGTGGGGAGTAGCATCACTTTTATATTCTAAAGAGAGTTCTTTGTTGGCAAAGTGAAGTGCAACTAGGACACTAATGTCACAGTCTTGGTGTAGGAGAGTGAGCTCCTAAATGAAGGAAGTTGTTGGCGGGATTGGAGAGAAAGGACATAAGTGCTTAAGGGGGTGATATTAACAGGACTTGGTGGCCAGTTGATGTTGGGGGAGAGAGGTTTATGGCTTGGGTTCTGGTGCTGCTCGAGAAGCCATTATCTAGATAAGAAGTGTAGCAACAGGAGGAGGTTCACAAGGGGAGGCAGTGAGGTCAGTTTGGGACCTACTGAGTTTGCAGTATCTATAGAGCATGTTGTAGGGAGTTGAGGAGAGTGGAAATATATAGAACTAGAATATAGAAGAGAGGTGGGGCTGGAGATGGAATTTACTAGTTGGCAGCAATGCTAATGGGTAAGATTGCCCAGAGTAGGCATAAAAAACAAGAGAAGAGGTCCTAGGATTACCCTGTGGAAACACCAGCATCAGGTGCTAGCATCAGGAAAAGAGGAATCCCACTGTAATCGGCTTGCTTAATAATACCTTGTCTGCCTTTAATAAGTACTCTCTAAAATTTTTTTTTCTAATGAGGAAAAATGTATTAAAACAAAAGATTGTTACCTTGACTTATTTCCAGTTTCTGCTATGTTGTGTCAAAGAATTCCCTTAGCAAACTTACCCATATCTTCTAGTTCCCAGCAACATGTAAATAAGAAAATTAGGGAACCAGGCATGGTGGCTCACGCCTGGAATCCCAGCACTTTGGGAGGCCGAGGTGGGTGGATCACAAGGTCAGGAGATCGAGACCATCCTGGCTAACACGGTGAAACCCCATCTCTACTAAAAAATACAAAAAATTAGCTGGGCACGGCGGCAGGCGCATGTAGTCCCAGCTACTTGGGAGGCTGAGGCAGGAGAATGGTGTGAACCCGGAAGGCGGAGCTTGCAGTGAGCCAAGATGGCGCCACTGCACTCTAGCCTGGGTGACAGAGCGAGACTCTGTCTCAAAAAAAAAGAAAAAAGAAAAAAAGAAAATTAGGGAATGGTGTATTCTGGGGAAGCAGGTTTTTCAGGATAGGCAGTGGGTGAGGCCTAGCCCATGAGGGATTCCTTTAAGTCCTCAGCGTCCTTTTGGAAAGCAAAGGCTTTAAGTTATGGCTGCTGTGAAGTTCATCGTCACAGAAAAATTGAGTTCTCTTTAAAACCCATCCAAATTGAGATCTTGACACAACAGCAGAAGCTCTCAATTGTGAGGAAACTGTTGTGGGTACAGATAAGTCTTCACAAAGTCCTGACTTTTTCTTGCTGCTCCTGGACAGCACTCTGCTCTGTGTGTGTTGCTGACATGTACATTCTCCCTAGCCTTGACCTCTCAGAGGCCTATGCACCCTGACCGTGAGAGATACAGACTGCAGACTTTTTTTTTCCTCCCACCAGCACCACTGGGAGCCTGAGTGCGATTCAGAAGATGACGCGGGTACGAGTGGTGGACAACAGTGCCCTGGGGAACAGCCCATACCATCGGGCTCCTCGCTGCATCCATGTCTATAACAAGAATGGAGTGGGCAAGGTGGGCGACCGGATACTACTGGCCATCAAGGGACAGAAGAAAAAGGCCCTCATTGTGGGGCATTGCATGCCTGGCCCCCGAATGACCCCCAGATTCGACTCCAACAACGTGGTCCTCATTGAGGACAACGGGAACCCTGTGGGGACCCGAATTAAGACACCCATCCCCACCTGCCTGCGCAAGCGGGAAGGCGAGTATTCCAAGGTGCTGGCCATTGCTCAGAACTTTGTGTGAGTTGAGCCCAGGCCTCTGGTTGCAGGATGACTTGTGAATGGAGCAGTTCTGAGAACCACACTTTTGCTGAGAGAGCTTGGAAGCCACATCCCTTCACACTGGGTAACAGTGTAGTATCCTGTGAGAGAATAAATATATTCATTTATGTGTTTTTCCGGAGCTTTCTGGGATGTGGGGGGAAAATAAATGACACTGAAGCAGTTGAAAGGTGGCTTACCCAAGTCTGGCCACACGGGGTAGCATTCTTTACATGGAGCAGCCTTGGTGCCAGGGTCTGAGCCCTTGCTTTTCTGGTTTGGACCCTATGAGTTCATCCAGGACTGTCAGGCCCTGGAAAACTGAAGTACACACCAAATACCAATTTATAAATGTACCGTGGCGTCTGCCACTTTCTAACCAAAAGATATTTGTTTTTATTTTTCTCATCCAAAATATCCTTTTCCTGTATTAGTGGGCTTGAGGCTTTAAATGGTTATAAAGATGACCGGGTTAGCATGGAATAAGAGCAGAGAGGCTGATTTAATCTAGTGAACATTTCTTTTAGGCTGCAGTAAAGCCCAGACAGTAATCCTTTCTTTATTCTGGATAGTCTGCCAGAACACTCCTCTGTGCCCAGTAGCAGAGCTTCCTTCCTGGACTGCTGGAGAAATGGATACATTCTTACATTTTGCAGATGACATAATGTTGGGCCTGTGCAGGTGATTCAGTGACAGTTATCTTTCGTTCATCTGTTGGTCTGCATGGGAAGATTTAGAGGCTCCCTTAGTTTCTTTAGTGGAACCTCATCATCTTATTTGTAAATTCTTTTTTTTTTTTTTTTCGTTTTTGAGATGGAGTCTCGCTCTCACCCAGGTTGGAGTGCAGTGGCACGATCTTGGCTCACTGCAACCTCCGCCTCCTGGGTTCAAGCGATTCTCCTGCCTCAGCCTCCTGAGAGTAGCTGGGATTACAGGCACGCACCACCACACCCGGCTAATTTTTGTATTTTTAGTAGAGACGGGGTTTCACCATGTTGGTCAGGCTGTTCTCGAACTCCTGACCTTGTGATATGCCTGTCTGGGCTTCCCAAAGTGCTGGGATTAACAGGTGTGACCCACTGCGCCCGGCCCTTTTTTTTTTTTTTCTTTTCCGTTTAGAATATCTTAGGTAGTTAACTCATTAAATGAGTAACTAATCACAGTGGCTTCTGAGAGTCAGAGTAGGATAATAATTAGGAACACAGGCTGTTGTAGCCAGACTGTAAGGGTTTGAATCCTGACTCTACCACTTAATGACTATAGGCAAATTATTTTACTTTTCTGTGGCTCAGTTTCCTTATCTGTAAAAGGGGGATGTAATAATGGTACCTACTTGACAGAATTGATGTGAAGATTAAATGAGTTTGTACCTGTAAGTGCTTAGAACGATAACCTGGCAATAATAAGCACTCAGGCTGGGCATGGTGGCCCACGCTTGTAGTCTCAGCTCCTTAGGAAGCTGAGGTAGGAGGAGCACTTGAGCCCAAGCGTTGAATCTAGCCTTAGCAACAACATGGCAAGACCTGTCTCTTAAAAACACACACACACACACACACACACACACACACTCAATAGGTACTTTTAGAAATAGGAATTAGCTATTTCCTATTGTCACAACTGCATGGGTCAGCACTGAGAAAACAAAGGTGAGTAAAAGCAGGTGTGGCCCCTGCTTTCCTGGAGCTTATAGAGTCCCAGGGGAAACCAAGATGAATCAGTTCCTCAAACAAGTGCAAAGTCCCAAGTGTAGCAAGGGTCTGTGATAACAGAGCTAAGAGTTTTTCAGTGGGATTAGAGGCAGCTCCCTGAGGAAGGATTGCATCAGCTGCAGTCCAAATAGGTACAGTGATAGCAGTCAGTAGTGGTTACCTGGGGGGTAGGGAAGGTGTAGACTGGAAAGGGGAAAGAGGGAACCTTCTGGGTCTCAGGAATGTTCTAAATGTAGATCTGTGTGGAAGTTCCATGAGGATAGACATCTGTAAATAATTACTGAGCTGTATACTTTAGTGCACTTCACTCATAGTGAAATGAATAGGCGTTCGCTAGGTGAGAGAAGAGGAGGAGATGTTGCCGGTAGAGGAAAGGGCACGTGCACAAACCCTGTGACAGGAGGGAATGGGATAAATGCCAGGTCTAGAAGAAAAAGCCAGTGTGACTGGAGCCACAAGAGGGAACATGGTGTGGGTTGAAGTCAAAAGAGGAGTGGGGCCTTACGAGCCCTCAGAAGATTCTCCTCATACTGAGGGCATTGGAATGCTGTTGGAAAGTAATTTAGCAAGCGGGTTAAGGCTGGTGGGAGGGGAGACATGGTTAGATTTGGTCTGCAGAGAGCTCCTCCGGGAGGCCAGAATGGATGAGTGTGTGCTTTGCAATAGACTATATGCGAGGTGATAATATGGACCAGGATGGTGGTGGAGGGCAGTGGGCATCTTTAGGAGGTAGAGTTGACTTGGTAATGAGTCCGTAATGGGGAATACTAATGGGGAAAGGCCAGGGATGGGTCTGAGGTTTCTGGCTTCTATGCCTGGATGGTTGGTTGTGTTGAACTTGGAGCTAGGCTGGAGGATTAGGGAGGAAGAGCAGTTGTGGGCAAGCTGAATGGAGGTAGGTGCCTTTGAGACACTGAAGAGATGTTGAGTAGGTAGCTGGATTTAAATCTCTTAAATTGGAATAACACTGAGGACACTGAGTTTCAGAGGTAAGAGGTGATTTCTCAAGGTTCTACAGCTATTGAGTGGTAAAGCTGGTCTCAGAGCTGGATCCTATGACTTCCAACCCAGGGTCCTTCCACAACATCATTGGGTCTTCCTTTCGTAATTGATGAGTCTACCATCTTGACCCGATTCTTACTAGCTGTGATCCTAGAGGCTGATGTTCTGATTTTCCTGAGTTCTGTGGGCACACCTTGGAGCCCATTGCCCACTGAGCCTTCACTGCAATGAGGCAGAGGCTCTTAGTTTTACATCTTCCATTGGAGGAGCACATCGCTCCGCAGGGCTCCTCTGACTAAGCCTGATTCAAGGTACTCTGGGTATTTTAGGAGCTAGTGTCCTCTCCATCTGGCCTTCTGGAAGGGCCAACATGCTCTGCTGCAGTGGTTGGATGTGGCCAAGGAGGAGGAATCATCGAAACCAGGGCCTGCTTTGCCAGTGGTGTTTCTCTCCAGCGGCAGCAGCTGGTGCTCAGCAGGTTCTGAATGTCCCTGCTTTCTGTGCTACTTCCTAAAGGCTGTGGGAGGTAGAGAACCCTGGCCTAAGGCAAAGGGAAGGTGGAATTGTTCTCAGCCTGGCACCACTTGCTCGAGGGCTGGACCTTTGCCCTCAGTGGGGCAGCTTGACCCAAGCTGCCTTCTGGCTTCTCAGGTCACTTGCTTTCTGGGGTCAGCCTCACTTCTTCCTCTGCCCTTAGTCAGCAGGAAGTGTCTTCCTTTCACGTGCTTGCAGGGTGCTGTCTCCCCTCACCCGCCTCCCTGCTGTTGAGGTTCACCAGAGTCATTCAGATGACTCTCCTCTGTCCTCACTGTCCCCTCCTCTGGTCTTCATGGACTTAAACCCTCTCCCCAAGGTGTTCTGTGCTGACCGCTGGAAGGCTGTGGTTTCAACAAAGCCTGTGGCCAGGGCCTGTGACGCAGGCCCTCGCAGCACAGCCCAGAATAGCCTTGGCTTCGCTGCTTTTCCAGCTGCCCTATCACTTTGCAGGCTGGGATCTAATTTGCTGTCCACCCTCTCCACCCCAGTCTCTCAGCCAGTGCTGCTTTCTTTGCCCATAAAATATTTATAATCACAGATTATGTTTCCCTATGAGTATAAACTTGCTTTTGTTGTTTTTCCCCTTCTGTGCCCTTAAGAATCTGCCCCTGACAGGCCAAAGGGCTTTATTCTCTGGGTTCATGGACTTCATCACATTTTCTTTGCTGAAGTGGCTGGCTCTGCTCATGGTCCTACTCCCTCTGCTAGACAGCTGCTGAAGAAATGTGAGAAAAGAGCTCTAGGTTAGTTATTGTAGTCAGAGACCTGGGTTCCAGAGGGAACCCTGCTGCTAACTAGCCACAGCCTCTCGAGGAGTTGGGAGCTTATTGCTCGAGGGCATGGTGCTCAGGACCTCTGGCCAGTGGGTGTGACTCCTAAGGACCAGCCACATTGAGGGATGTGCCCTTGGCTACTGATGAGGTGAGGGGGGACCTGGCCAAAACATGTATAGAGAGGCCTTGCCACCATCAGCACTCCTGAAGCTAGTCACCTCTGGCACAGATGTCCAGTCCACTTCCTGTGTGCCTTTGGGAAGTAGCACAGAAAGCAGGGAAATTAAGAGCCACTAAGTACCAGCTGCTGCAGCTGAGGAGAAGCACTCACCACTGAGTCTCTCCCCTGAAATTCTCAAGCCCAGCCTTGCACTTAGGAGGGCAGCGGCCACTGTGAGGCAGAATTCAATGGAGGTGTGCCTCCTCCTGTGTCAGAATGAGGAGGAGGGCCAGGGCTGGGGTCTCTCCAGGGGTGAGACCCTACTGTGCAGGCGGGAGCCCCAGGCCGTTCCGCTCCATCCTCCCCGTGCGCAGCCTCCTCAGTGTCCTTGCTCGGGCCTCTCGTTGCCTTTCTTGGCCTCTTCTCATGGTCTTTCATTTTCTTTCTCAGTGGCTGAGAAATCTTGTTTTTGACAAAAATTGTATGATAACTAGACTCAAATGCTTAACTGAAATTCGAATCTGTACCAGCAACTGCATGTCTTTTCTTCCTCTAATTTTGTAATTCAAACTTAAAATCGTGGGACTTTCATTCTTTCCCACCGGGAGAATGGTAATGGATCACAATTCAGTTCTTCCCAGCATTTTGGACACCTTCTTGCTGAATTATTTTGCCAAATATTAGTAATTTTATGAATTATTTGGGCTTCCTGGGCTGAAAGTGGTGATGAGTTTGCTTCTCAACTTTCAGTATAAAGATGGTGATTCCTAGCTAGATTTGGGAACAGTAATAATCTGTTGTCATTTGCTTGATATTATGGCAGGCTGTTTCATAAGACACGCTGCAGGCATTTTTTAAATGAAAATTAAACTTATTTTGGGAGTTTCACAAGAACTCTTGAATAATTGTGATACCTTTGGATATTATGAAACCTTCATTGGCAACTGATTTGAGGTCAAGTGTTTACATGCTCAATAGAGACAGTTCTTGGCCAGTCTAGACTGATGATCCAGTGTGTGATCACAGCTGCTCTCCCTGCTCCCCACTGAGCTCCGTGTTGATTGGCACCACTTCTCAGGGGGCTGCCCAGCACAGGAAGAGGAGAGAGAGACCTTTGGGTGCTGGCCTTCTCAAGGGATACTACACCTGGCCTCCACTGGGTTTCCCAGGCAGGGAGTGGGCTGCACTGCCCCATCCCCACAGGCTAACCCAGTGCCCTTCCTGGCTGGCCATGGCTGATGTCTGCAAAGAGGCAGGTACACATGGGTCAGGGAGCAGGGCTTTCATTTGTCCATGTGTCTACTGGCATCCTGTCAACCAACTGCATTAACTCATCAGTTATGCTGCCAGGTCTGGTAAAAGGTTTGCAGGTAAAGGATGAAATCCTTGTCTGAAATTAGGTTTCAAGGTTATCTCTGGATTTTGTTTCTCCAGGCTGGGTCCCCATAATTGAGGGCAAGGCTTTGTTGGAGTTAACTCACCTATGGCTTCAGAACAGTTTATTTCAAAACAAAGCTGAAGTGGATTCCCACCATTGTGGTTTGGACCATTCATGATGACCATGTTCGACTTGTGGAGCTGAAGAGCCACCCACATTTCACATATGAGAGTAACAGGTTTGGGACTAGAACTTGAGTTTTCTCATGCCCAGTCCAGCTCTTTTCACTGCATCTGACTGTGACATTAGACACCATTTCACTCTGTTGCCCAGGCTGGAGTGCAATGGCATGATCTCAGGTCACTGCAACCTCCACCTCCTGGGTTCAAGCGATTCTCCTGCCTCAGCCTCCCAAGTAGCTGGGATTACAGGCATGCACCACCACGCCCAGCTAGTTTTTGTGTTATTAGTAGAGATGGGGTTTCTTTTCTTTTTTTTGAGATGGAGTCTTGTTCTTTCGCCCAGGCTGGAGTGTAGTGGTGCTATTTTGGTTCACTACAAGCTCCGCCTCCCAGGTTCACGCCATTCTCCTGCCTCAGCCTCCCGAGTAGCTGGGAGTACAGGCGCCCGCCACCACGCCCAGCTAATTTTTTTGTATTTTTTTTTAGTAGAGACGGGGTTTCACCACGTTAGCCAGGATGGTCTTGATCTCCTGACCTTGTGATCCACCCGCCTCGGCCTCCCAAAGTGCTGGGATTACAGGCGTGAGCCACCGCACCCGGCCGAGATGGGGTTTCAACATGTTGGTCAGGCTGGTCTCAAACTCCTGACCTCAAGTGATCTGCCTACCTTGGCCTCCCAAAATGCTGGGATTACAGGCGTGAGCCACCACGCCCGGCCTAGAACTTCTGTTACTGCAGGCCCTGGTGACAACTCTGAGTAGTAGGTAGGGCTGGTGTCCCTGTTTTAAAGATAGGAAACAGTAAGTAAGTAGTAGAGTTGGGCCAGTGTTCTCCTTCCTCTGTGGGGCCCAGGCTGAGCGCCGTTGCTCCTCAGCATAGCACTTCTTACAGCACTTTGAAATTGGGCAAACCCATGGGCTCAGGAGCAGTCTCTGTCTTGTTCATAGTTCTATCACTGATGCTTAGTAGATGCACAAAAATATGAGAGCTGAAAAGTTAAAATTTGTATTCTCAATTTAGGAGTCTTGCATGTAGACATCTAGTATAGGGGTTGGTAAAAATTAAGACATTATGGAGTGTCTACAAGGACCCGTGGTGGACAGAGTTGCCTATCTCCACATAGATCCTTATCCCAAGGGCTTCACCTACACTGGCCAGATGCCCAGTGTTTCCTGTTTCCCCATTAAACTCCAGTTTATGACTCCAGTTTAAGATATCCTATGATGTCTATAACCCCTTAAGCTGGTGTGTGTTTTTACTCTTCATGTTTAGGGGGAAAGAAAAAGCTGTACAAGAGATAAGGCAGTGGTTCTCAGCTGGGGACATTTGGCAATGTCTGGAGATAGTGTTGGTTGTCATAACTGGGGGCAGCGCCTAGTGGGTAGAGTCCAGGGATGCTGCTGGCCATGCTACAATGTACAGGACTGCCCCCACAACAAAGAACTCCCTGGCCCCAAGTGTTGACAGTCTTTTTTCAGTCTTTTTTTTTTTTTTTTGAGACGGAGTCTCGCTCTGTCACCCAGGCTGGAGTGCAGTGGCGCAATCTCTGCTCACTGCAAGCTCCGCCTCCCGGGTTCATGCCATTCTCCTGCCTCAGCCTCTCCGAGTAGCTGGGACTACAGGCGCCCGCCACCACGCCCGGCTAATTTTTTTGTATTTTTAGTAGAGACGGGGTTTCACCGTGGTCTCGATCTCCTGACCTCATGATCCGCCCGCCTCGGCCTCCCAAAGTGCTGGGATTACAAGCGTGAGCCACCGCGCCCGGCGTGTTGACAGTCTTAAGGATGAGACTAGGTGGGACCTGTTGAGTATAAGGAGGACAGAGAGCATCTGGGAGTCATAGTGAGCCGGTGGTTCATAAATAGTGGTGTAGAATTATAGGAATGAAACCACATCGCAATCCATGGAGATATGCACTTGATCACTGTTTATCTGCCCATTGCCATGATTTGGGCCCTAAAGCTGGAGCAGGTGTTGAAAAATGTAGAAAGGCTGCAGTTTACTGAAGGGTTGAGGCCAGCAGTCAAGGCCATTGGAAGATTGGGGCCATTTGGCTCACAGAGTGAGGTGGGGAGAACTGGTCCACATGATTGCATGTGCAGTGCTCTGGGTGGGGGGTTGAGGCCAAAGCTTTAGCTTGGGCTCAGCCACTGGCTCACATGTCAGGTCACTTTGGCTGGTCACATTTCTCAGAGCTTTGGTTTCTGCTTCTGCCCTTACCTCTCAGGACTGTCTTAGCAGTGGCACCAGCAACCTTCCTGCCTTACAAATCTTACAACTTTGGAGTCACTTTTGGGTTTGTCCTACTTTTCCCTTTTCTTTTTTTTTTTTTTTTTTGGAGACGGAGTTTCATTCTTGTTGCCCAGGCTGGAGTGCAGTGGCACGATCTCAGCTCACTGCAATCTCCGCCTCCCGGGTTCAAGTGATTCCCCTGCCTCAGTCTCCTGAGTAGCTGGGATTACAGGCGTGCACCACCACGCCCGGCTAATTTTGAATTTTTAGTAGAGACGGGGTTTCTCCATGTTAGTCAAGCTGGTCTCAAACTCCAGACCTCAGGTGATTTGCCTGCCTTGGCCTCCCAAAGTGCTAGGATTATCGGCGTGAGCCACCGTGCCCAGCCTCATTTTTGTTTTTTATGAAGTCCTGTCCATTCTCCTACAGCAGCAGTGCTGTTCCTTTTCCTTCTGGAACTTCACATTTCATCCCAGGGCTCTGACCTGGTCTTGGCGTGCTGCCAACTTCTTGGGACAATCTAGCTGCCCACTGGAGGCAGCTCTTGGAGGTAGAAGCCACATCTCTTTCAGCCTTGGTCTGTGGCACATAGTAGTAGGAACGGACAAGAGAAACCAATTTATTGAGGGCTTGCTTTGGCCAGTTTTGTGCTGGACACTTTGCATATTCTAAGTCTTCACAATGATGCTGTGTGATTATTGTTTCTGATTTATGAGTGAGAAAACCCAGGCTGAGAAGAGTTAAGGGACTTGTAGTCAAGTGGCAGGCTGAGATTTGAAGTCAGAACCGCCCGACCTCATTTCTTCTGCTTTTTCTGCTGCACTGACCTGTGATGGAAATATTTCTTGGTAATGTGCCCTCCCTCAGCTATTAAAATAGTTTTCCGGAAGCATCTGTTGGATGACCACTGTGGATACTTGTAGTTACTTCCAGTTGCCTCTTAGGTCAGCACCTTCCGGCCCAAGCTGAGGTCAGTGCTTCCTGCTGGAGGTTGGCTCCTGGCCTTATTTAACACCACTGTTTCCTGTCACTCCACAGCTTGGTCATCTACTCTGGCCAAGGAAATGGGCCAGTCTTCATTCTCTGCACTTGGCCGACTGGGGGCTTCCTGGGTCTTGGCTCACCCCGGAGCTCTTAATACCCGTTTCCAAGTGGGTTCTTAATGTTTGCTGAGTGAGTTATCAAGTGAAGAAAGAGTGTGGGTTCTTCCCCATCCCCACAAAGGGCCACCACTCACCTCCAAACCTAATTCCTCGTCTGGAAAACTCAAGCCAAGGGAGTCCCTTGCAGCCTGGTGGAGGAGCTGTGCTCACTCGGTGCTCTCAGCCTGGAGGCAGGGGTTTGTCCCACTTGGAGACCTCGACTTTGCTCATTGCTTCTCCAACCCTGTCGGTACTGTTGCTGCCTTTACACCAGCATAAGCCATGCTGACCCCACAGGTGAGCCTTGGCACATCTTTGGCCTGGAATGTTGTTTTCTCCCTGGAGAAGAGTTGGTCATCCTGTGGAACCATGCTCAGATGTCTCATCAGTGAAGTTCTGTTCAACTGACATTGATTGAGCCCTGGGTTGGACATCTTAATCTGTCCCTCGGGGTCCCTCTCACCCTTTTCCACCCTGCCCTGTGCCCCAGGAGGCTGACCTGTGTGGACTGCATCAGCGGGCTCCCATTGCTGCAGGGCTGACCACACTCCTCAGTCATATGTCACAGCCCCTCAGGCAGTGCTCCACTCTTGGAGCCTTGGTGTCAGGGCACTGCAGCACCCACTGTACTGGTCCACACCTTTGTAAACAGTCCCTTTGTTAAATTCTCAAATTATCCCATTTCAAGTGGCCCCCTGTTGCCTGCTTTGACGCTGACTGATGCAAACATTTACTGTGTGTGCCCAGATGGGCAAAATACGGATCTTGCCCTGGAGAAGCTCTCAGAAGGGAGACACATCCATGAGCAGTTTCTGCCTCCTGCAGCAGGTGACAGGAGCCCATGTGGTGTGGCAACACTGACCCGAGAGGGTCAGAAAGGCTTCCTGAGGAGATGCCCAGAGCCTGGAAGCTGGACAGTCAGAGTTAGTCAAGTGACAGGCTGAAGTGGGAATACCCTTTCATCCCAGCCAAAACCAGAGGTGTGATGCCAGGTGGGATGTGCCAGGACCTGCCAGCTGTTTGAGATACCTAGAGGGTTGCAGTGGGGCTGAGGTGGCTGACGGGCCAGGCCAGGGAAGGCTACATGGGTTGCACTAGGTGTTGGGACTTTAACCCTGTCACTGCCCTGCTTTAACTGGCCAGTGGCTCCCCATCCCAGATGGACATTTATTAATATCGCCCAGCTGCTGGGCAAAGAACCCCTCTAAAAGGGATGGTATGAGGGGCCAGGAAGGGAGCAGGGAATTCAGTAAATTTAAGAGATGGCCAGGCGCGGTGGCTCACGCCTGTAATTCCAGCACTTTGGGAGGCCGAGGCGGGTGGATCATCTGAGGTCAGGAGTTTGAGACCAGTCTGGCCAGTGTGGCGAAACTGTCTCTACTAAAAATACAAAAATTAGCTGGGCGTGGTGGCGCGCGGCTGTAATCCCAGCTACTCGGGAGGCTGAGGCAGGAGAATCGCTTAAACCCGGGAGGCGGAGGTTGCAGTGAGTCGAGATCGTGCCACTGCACTCCAGCCTGGGTGACAGAGCAAGACTTCGTCTCAAGAAAAAAAAAAGGAAAACAAAACAAAACAACATAATACTCTGGTAGGGCAAGGCAGGGATGGAGGACAGGAGTTAAGAAAGATTTGAGGGAAAATAGCTATTTAGTAGGTTGAAGTAGCTTGGCATAGAGAAAGGACCATGCTGGGAAACAGGACAGGGAGTTCGGAAATTCAAGTTAGCACAACCAAATTATCTTGGGATAGGTTATTGAGAGGTGGGCTTTGTATTCAGAGGAACTTCATAGTGAAGGAGAATGGGGTAGGGGGTCGGGGGTGAGCACAGGGCAAGCTGCAGGCTGTTCCTGTGGAGGGGAGCTGGGCCAGCTCAGCTGCTGACTGGTGGAGGCCTGGGCTGAGGCAGGGAGGGGAGATGCCTGCAGCAGCCATGGCACAGCTGGGGGTCTGGTGAGACTGTGTGTGATCTGGGCTACAGGGCTTTCTCTCCTGCTGGCCTGTGCTGCCCCTCGCCCTGCCTTTGTGCTCTGGAGGTGCCCCTCCTCTGAGCCATGTCCAAGAAATAAAGCGCATCCATGCCTCCCTGCACCTGCAGTCTTAAACCTATTGGGCTACTCAATTGATAAACTTCCCCTGAGGTGGAATAGGCAGGATCTGGTGAAAGTTTGGAGATGGATGGAGGTGAGGGTACCTTCTAGGGCTCTGACTTGGTGGAATGGATGGGGCTCTTTATGGAGTTCAGGATCTTAGGAGGAGAGAGAGGAGAAGGGAGGAAATTCTTTTCTGCTTGTTTAGTTGCAAGTGTTTTGTTGACAGTACAGTACACCAAACATAAGGTCACGGGTGAGAACAGAGGGAGAGAGACTTGAGAGGCTTTAGAAATGCGCGGTGCTTCTAGTCATGAGATCACCCAACGAGAGGCTGGGGAGAGGCGCAGTAAGCCAGGGTGGAGCGCTGGAGAAGCCGATGTTTAGGAGGCAGGTGGGGAGGAAGAAGCCGGGTGGGGAGTCGAGAAGACAGTCAAGGAGATGGGAGGAGGACTGGGGAAGGGAAGTGATGTTCCAAGAGGAAGTGGTCAACCTCAACAGGTGAAGTGAGGCCTGTGGAGGGACAAGTGGAGTGGCCACAGGCCGTCACTGGTGAAGCAGTGGGGTCAGGCAGCCTGTGGTGGGGTGAGAAGGGGGAAGTGCAGGTGACTTCTGCAAGAAGCTTGGCTGAGAAGGGAAGGAGAGAGATGGGCTGTAACTGGAGGTCGACAAAGGATTTTAGTATGGGAGACACCTGAGCAACTCTTCTTGTAGACAGGTGGCTCTCCCCTTGTTTCGAGGGGGTCTTTGGTAAGAATATGTTGGCATAGTAAGTTACTAAGAGGTCAATATCATCAGCAAGAGAAGGCCCACTAGTATGGTCTGCATTTTACCCTGAAGGCTGTCTGGTGACACCCAGACCCAGGGAATTGGGACCAGGCTGCCTGATGGAGAGCCTAGCCTCTGCATGGAGACCCCTGCGGGGACCCCTGGGGCTTATCTGACTTGGATGAAGGATGATTTGATGGGGAAAGTAAACAACTATTTGATGCCATCCCTGGACTCTATTTCTGACCATCTACTAGAGGCTTTATGCCCTTCAGATACCGTGGGTGCTGTCAGGGGCTTACAGCAGCAGTGATCACGTTCACTAAACACTTCCTAGCCCAGTCCTAAGCATTTTATGTGCCCAGTATAATCTTATCTTCCCAGCGGCCTCATGAGGTAGGTTCTGTCGGCATCACTGGGTTTCGCCCTGTGCTACAGGCACGGGAACCAAAGCTCAGAGAGGTGGGGTAACTTGTCTAAGGTCCCAGGCCTGGGAAACGGTGGCGCTGGGCTGCCATAGTTGGTGGTGGTTTGTGAGTGGAAGTGGGGGTGGGGGTCAGTGGTGACTGATAGAAGGAGACCCCAGCAGAGCAGGAAGCAGGAGAATCTGAGCAAGCGAAAGGGCACCTCATTTCCTGAGCCTGGTGGGGGGACTGGATGCTCAGAGAGGTAAGCTTGTATGTTAATTGGGAGAGGGGGGTTGTCTGCTGGGAGTGAGGGGAAGGGTGGGAGGGGAAAGGTAGAGCCAGCTGCCAGCAGGAAGGTGAGGATGGAGAAAGGGTTATCAGGGTACTGAGGGCCCTACGCCCCATGATCTCCCCCGACAGAGAAGAGTTCTGTCCAGCATTGCTTGGTGGCCAAGTGAGGGAGGAAAGAAGGTGGCTGGAGATATTTTGGGTCTGAGTCTGCAGGGCAGGGTAGGGGATGTGGCCCCTCTCAAAGGGTTTGCTGCCCAGGACAGGGTCAACTATGCCTTTCTCCACGATTTCTGGTCTTGAGCACAGCTCTTCCTGGGTGCCCTGTACAGGGCTCTACTCACTGAAGTGCCACCGACTCCAGGGATGTGTCGTGTCTGACCTTGGTGGAGGGCAAGGAATGTGTCTTTTTGTATCCCCAGTGCCTAGAACAATGCTGGCACCTGGAAATATTGCTTGAACCTAACTGTCTTGTTTTTGTCTTCCTGTGAGTTCAAGGACAGGAGCAGTGCTTAACACACAGTAGGTAATGGAATATTTGTTCCAGCAGCCTGGACACTCAAGGGGAGAAGCCAGGGCTGCTGCTGCCTCTCTGGAAACCCTGTCTTCCCTTTGGTTTCTGCCTCTCCCAACCCACGTGTACACACACACACGCCAACACATACACACTCACAGACACAGGCTCATACTCAGACATGCATACTCATTCACACACTTACATAGATGAGCACACAACACATGCACACTTGCATGCACACACTATTTCAGTCCGAGCTGCTCCTGCAGAGTCTCTCCAGCCCCAGGGCCTGTCCTGCAGCCTCCTAGTGGCACTGCTGTGGTATGACCCAGAGAGCCTGGACAAGGACTCTTCTCAGTGTGTTCACTCCTAATTTGTCCATGACAGATTTAGGCTCAGAGCTCAACGGGGTTGCAGACTCTGGGTGAGCCTTTGTCCCTGCCCTTGAGAAGGTCCCAGTTGCCTAAAGCTCTTGGCCAGAACTTAAGGAAACCAAGGGCACAGGTGCATAGCAGTACCTACTGTGCCTGCTAGATGCTTGGCGCAAGGGATTTTGTTTCCTCCTTACAACAACTCTATGAAGCTGGTTTTACTCACCTCAGTTTGTAATGTGGAAACTGAAGCTTGGTTGTTAATTAATTGCCCAAAATTGCATAGTAATGGATGGAGCCAGGATTTAGGCCTGGGTCTGACTCCAGAGGTCCTTTCTTTCAGCACTAGATGGAATCCTTGTTGGCAGAACAAGGGGGAGAAGAGGCTTTATGTTACCCGGCTTGTCCTTTTGAGCACATAACATCATATTAGCCAGAACATAAAGGTATGAAAGTTAATACAGGTCGGTACTTCTTAGCTTTTATGGGCCCTTTGAAAACCTGAAACTTGCTAAGGGTTGTGGACCCTCTCCCCAGATAGTGCATATATGCAGAGGCACACATAGGTTTCTCTGGGTACAATTTCAGGGATTTGAGGTCCCCCTGAAACCTCCAGTGGCTCCCAAGTTGAGAACCCCTGTGAGAGGTATTTGCTAACAATGTGACAGATGAGAAGAGATGACTGTCCATGCCCTGCACAGAGCACATACCACAGTGCCCAGAGAGGTCTGTACATACTCGTTTCAGCCTGTTTTTAATAGAATTGGAAACAATCTGAATAGCCATTAGTAGGGGCCTGGGTAAATAAGCAAAGTCCATGTGTGCCATGGAGTAGCACACAACTGTTCCAAGAAAGGATGGTGTAGGTATAGATAGATGCAGCTCTCCAAGACATATTGTTGAATGGAAAAAAGCCTGTTGAAGAGTGATGTACCTCATACATTATTCTGTTTTTTTTCTTTTTTTTTTTCTTTAAGACAAGGTCTCACTCTGTCACCCAGGCTGGAGTGCAGTGGTGCAATCTCAGCTCACTTCTACCTCCATACCCCGGGTTCAAGGTGTCTTAACCTCCTGCATAGCTGGGATCACAGGCCACCACGCCCAGATAATTTTTGTATTTTTAGTAGAGACACGTTTTCGCCATGTTGACCAGGCCGGTCCCCAACTCCTGGTCTCAAGTGATTCACCCGCCTCGTTCTCCCAAAGTGCTGGGATTACAAGCGTGAACCACTGTGCCCGGCCCCACACACATTATTTATGTAAAATCACTTAACAACATTATTTCCTACAAATACAGAAAAATTTATGGGACTGGGTGCAGTGGCTCACACCTATAATCCCAGCACTTTGGGAGGCTGAGGTGGGTGGTCACTCGAGACCAGGAGTTCAAGACCAGCCTGGCCAACATGGTGAAACCCCATCTCTGCTAAAAATACAAAAATTAGCTGGGCCTGGTGGCATGCACCTGTAATCCCAGCCACTTGGGAGGCTGAGCATGAAGATCACCTGAACCTGGGAGGCAGAGGTTGTGGTGAGCTGTGATATCACACCACTGCATTCCCCGCACTCTAGCCTGGGCACTAGAGCAAGATACCCTGTCTCAAAAAAAAAAAACCAAAAAAAAAAACACAAGCATGATACCCAAGACAGTGCTAATAGTGGGAGTTCCTTTGGGGAGAAGGGAAGGTAGAAGGTTCCTGGTCAACGATGACACAGCTCTATAGTGCTTTAATTTTTTAATAAAGAGACTATATCCCTCTATTATTTGTGTACTTAAAACCACAAATAATTTTAAAATGCAATGCACACACCATGTATATGGGGGAATGAGGGCAAGAGGAAGGGATTCTGAAGGAGATGGTGTGGGGTAGAGCTTTTATATCAGACAAGCCTGTATTCCAGTCCTGACCTTGACAATTACCTGCCAATGACTTTGGGCAAATCACCTCACTTTCTGAGTCTCAGCCTCCTCATTTGAGAAGCGGGGATGACAATGTCTGCCTCCCAGGGCTCTTGTGTGGATATGGAGTAGGCCATAGAATTCTTGGCACATAGTAGGTGCTCAGCGTATTATAGCCATTATTGTTATTTCAAATTTCAGCCAAAAATAACCACTTGAGCTCTTACTAGGTGAAAATTGGATTAAGGACGTTGGGACTGTATCTGGTTCAATCAGGGATGACTTCCTGGGGGAGGAGGAGCTTGAGCTACTTAAATATACGTGGGAAGCGGGGCAGCATTGAGTTAGAGAGAGGGCTGTGTGCAGAGGCCAGGGAGGGATTATGCCTGTGTGCCTATTATTAGTAATGATACTACTTATTTCCATATTATAGACAAAGAGGGAGAGTCCAAGTAACTTGTCCACAGACACATAGCTAGTAAGTGTAGAGTGTTCACATGAAAGGGATGGGCAGAGGAAGAGAAATGCAGGAAACTGGGATAGTTCTGTGGGAGAAGGGAGAAAAAGAATGGGCTTTGTAATCAGAAAGGCTCCTGAAGAGAGGGATGTGGGGAATTTAACAGGCCAGCCATTGCCCTTTACTTAAAAAAAAAAAAAAAAGCCCAGGGGACATGTAGGACTTTAAGGTCTTACCTTTGTAAGATGCTCTTGACAGAGGCCGCTGACCCTTCATCTCCCCTAGGCCCAAGCAGAAAGGATTGGGGCCCCTCCCCACAGGAAGGGGTGCTAGGCTGAGCAGTCCTAGGAGGCTGGGCGTCTTTTCCCCAGGAACCCTCCAAGAACTGGGTGGGTTGAGAGCTGGCTGGCAGTACTGTGCCAGATGAAGTCGCTGCATGCCCCGTAACCTGGCAATTCTGCTTCTTAGGTTTTCAGGCCGGGCAGTAACGGTTCCTGTCAAGGACGGTCATGGCAGGGTTGCTGGGGTGTTGGAGGGAACTTGGGTGCCTGTCGCCCTCAGAGTGGGTAAATAAATGTGGAAGGTGCCCACCAGAAACTAAATGGGCCCACAGCAACATGAATGAGTTTTAAAATTACAGTGCTGAGCGAAAACAATTAAGAAATATATATATAGTGTGTGTGTGTGTGCGTGTATAAATAAAATGTACTAATTGTGAAACTAAAAAATACATGCACTTGTTTTGTAAGGACACATACAAATGGTTGGCTATGGGTTAGGATGAGGAATGAGAATAAAAATGAGATAAATGCTGAGTGTGGTGAAATCCAGTTCCTCTGCAGGTGGAAAGGGTGGCCAAGTGGTCAACCCACATTTCTGTGCACATTGTGCCATCTAGTGGGCAAAGGGGCTTTCAGCTGCCCTGGTCCTGGAGCTGGTGCAACTATGGCACCATGACATCCTGGGTAGGTGCTGCCTCAGCTGGGCCCCTGGAGCAGAGGTGGGGGGTGAGCACTGCCTGTCAAGTGGTGGCCAGGTACAGCCTGCTGTAGGCCTGACCATTGGGGCTGATAGCCATTTCTGTTGTAGCAAGGAGGAGGGTTCAGACAGGCCTGCCTGCCTCCAGGCAGGCCTGTCTGATGTCAGGGCTGGCTCTTCACTGCCTGCTGTGGCAGGCAGGCAGGTGGTTCCTGAGGAGGGAGTGGCTGAGACTCTGATGCCAAATTTTCACATGTAGCCCTCCCTCCTGGCAGGAAACGGAGCATCTGGCAGGATCATTGTGAAAGCAAAGAGGAGAGAGGAGAGCGGGTAGAGACACTCAGAGTCTAGACAGAGCAATGACTACCTTGAGGCAGAGTACAGAGGACAGACCCTGGCACCAGACTGCCAGGGTTCACATCCTTTGGGCAAGTCCCCTGCGTGTCAGTTTTCCCTCCTTGGAATATAATAGTACCTACCTTGTAGGGATGAAGTGAGTCAAAATAAAGCACTTAAAACAGGTCCCCTTTCCAGGTCAGGGCTGTGTAAGTGTTGTCCACTCTCAGTATCTGAGGTTCACCCAACTCCTGTAAAGCCAGCACCCTGCTCTCATCCTTCATGGGAGTCATGGGGCATGAACAGAATGCCCTGGGCTGATGGGGGTCACTGCAGCAGGGCCTGGGGCTATAGGCTAGGAATGGACTCCAGCCATGGACCCAGGCCAAACTCTGGGTAGGGAGGTGGGGTGAAGCAGGGTGGGGTCTCAGGCTGGGGACACTGCATTCTTTTTTTTTTTTTTTTTTTTTTGAGGTTTCGCTCTCGTCACCCAGATTGGAGTGCAATGGCGCCATCTTGGCTCACGGCAACCTCTGCCTCCTGGGTTCAAGCGATTCTTCTGCCTCAGCCTCCCGAGTAGCTGGGATTACAGGCTCTTGCCACCACACCCAGCTAATTTTTTGTAATTTTAGTAGAGACGGGGTTTCTCCATGTTGGTCAGGCTGGTCTTGAACTCCTGATCTCAGGTGACCCACCCTCCTTGGCCTCCCAAAGTGCTGGGGTTGTAGGCATGAGCCACTGTGCCTGGCCTCCATCCCTTCTTAAGCTGACCCAGAGGTCTGGTAATTGGGTGAGTGTGATGGCTCCACGTTACCCACCTCCTCTGGCACCAGGATGTAGGGACCAGTCCGTTGGTATGCAGAGGCTGTGGTACCCAGCCTGGCATCAGCGATGCTGGGAAGAGGAAATGCTGTTGCCTGTCTGCTACTGTGGAATGACAGAGGGCTGGAGGGAGTGGCCTGGCAGGGATGGACCCCAGGGCCCATGCCCTCCTTGTGCTCACTGAGCAAATGAAGCAGGATTCACTCCCTGCTGGGAGAGGGAGATTGGGGTTAGGGAGCACAGTGTTGTGCTCTCAGATTTGAGGATTTATCAATAAAATTTCAAAAAGTCATTTTGGGAACTGGCATAAAGTTTGGTGGCATCTTATTTTGTCAAGTAAGGACACAGGATAGGTAAAAAATTAGTTTCCTACTATCGTATCCTAAAAAATGAATATTTTAATACCAAAAATTGAAAAAAAGAATAGTTCTTCCCTAGAAAGGCCGAACAGCATTCTTATGCTGACATTTTGAGCTGTGGACAGGGGAGAACAAGGTCAGAAACCAGCTCCTGGGAATTATTAGGTTAGGAGTTTGGAGAGCATGTGTGTGTGAAGGGAGATAGCGTTGAAGCAGGTTGCTGGCCTGGTGGCGTGATTGGAGGGAAAGGGCCTGAATATTTCCTGGATTAGTCCAGAATATTTCCTGGATTAGTCCAGAAATTCTTCAGTCCCCTCTATCACTTAGGCTTCCTGTGGATTAACTCGTTTTCTCTTTGAGAGTGTAAACATCCCACGGGCAGAGTCCATCAGAGAACCTCGACAAGTGCTGCCCTGTGCACAGCCTCCCAGGAGGGTGTCTGTACAGGTGAAATCTGGCTGGGATAAATGTCAAGGGCATTTGTGGGGAAAGGAGAGGGAGGAAAGAAACCAACCCTTGCTGGTCCTTACTGTGCTCCTGCACTGTGCTTAGGGCTTTTTCATGAGTGAACGAAGAGCTGCTGCTTATCTCCATTTTACAGATGAGAAAACTGAGGCCCAGAAAGACTCAGTGATTTGCTCAAGGTCACACAGCCAGTGGTGGAACCAGCATTTACATTCAGGCCTGTGTGAACTCAAGGTCAGAGCTTTTATTTCTCCAGCAGACCAAGGCACAAAAAATTTTTAAAAACAACTTGAGTCCCATCTTCCTGTCAGCATAGTGTCTGGCAGACATGTTTTTGATTCGTTCTGTCCATCTGGAAACACTGTGGCTGACTCTGTGTTAGCAGCTCCCAGGCCCTTGGAGGGGAGGTTCAAAACTCACATTTTTTTTTTAACTTGAGAATTCTGGTAGAGTACACATAAAAGTTGCCATTTTAACCATTTTAAAATATTTTATTTATTTAGGAGACAGTCTCACTCTGTTGCCCAGGCTGGAGTGTAGTGGTGCAATCTCAGCTCACTGCAACCTCTGCCTCCTGTGTTCAAGTGATTCTCCTGTCTCAGCCTCTCGAGTAGCTGGGATTACAGGTATATGCCACCACGCCTGGCTAATTTTTTGTGTTTTTAGTAGAGATGGGGGTCTCACCATGTTGCCCAGGCTGGTCACGAACTCCTGAGCTCAGGCAATCCGCCCACCTTGGCCTCCCAAAGTGTTGGGATTACAGGCGTGAGCCCCGCGCCTGGCCTTAAAGTGTATAATTTAGCAGCATTTAGTACATTGAAAATGCTGTAGTATTTGTTACATCTTGTAGGATCTACTTTTTGAACTTTTCATCCCCTGTAGTTGACAATTCTGCATGTACTAGTTCTCTAGAAATAGGTTAAACTGAAGCAAATTGATGGAAGGATCTCTCCACAGGGCTTGTTTTCCAAAGAAAAGTATTGTTTGGAGGAGCAAAGTTACAAGCCTACCTAAGCATATAAAGCTGTTCAAAAATAACTCAGACCCAGTCTTGTGGATGGAAATGTAGTGCTCGAGTCACATTCTGCTTAAAGTTGTAACAAATACAGATGAGTTAAAAGATAAAAAAAAAAAAAGAAAAAAAAAAGAAAATGCTGTGCAGGCTGGGCACAGTGGCTCATGCCTGTAATCCCAACACTTTGGGAGGCTGAGGTGGGAGGATTGCTTGAGCTCAGAAGGTTGAGGCTGTGGTGAGCGGAGATCATGCAGCTGTACTCCAGCCTGGGTGACAAAGTGAGACCTTGTCTCGAAAAAAAAAAAAGAAAAGAAAAGAAAAAGAAAAAGAAAATGCTTCTTGACTGTCACTACTCCCCAGTTCCACACCACTCCTCAGTCCCTGCCTCCCAGCCCTTGGCAGCCAGCAATCTGCATTCTGTCTCTCAAAATCTCCCCATTCTGGACATTTCCTATAAATGGCATTGTACACTATATGGCCTTTTGTGTCTGGCTTCTTCTACTCAGCATAATGTTTTCAAAGTTCATCCATGTTGCAGCATGCATCGCTATTTTATTTCTTTTTATGAGACTGAATAATATTCCATTGTATGGATATACCACATTTTGTTTATCCATTCATCAGTGGGGACATTGGGGTTGTTTCCACTGTTGGGGTTGTGAATAGTGCTGCTGTGAACATTCTTGTGCAAGCTTTTGTCTGAACAAGTGTATTTAATTTGTTTTAGTCTATACTAAGAGTGGAATTTCAGGGTCCTGTCGTGCTTCTGTGTTTAGCTTAAGGTGGAACTGCCAAACTTCCCTGGCAGCCGCACCATTTTACATTCCCACTAGCAATGTGTGAGGGATCTCATTTCTCCACCTCTTCACCAACACTTATGTTTCATTAAAGATTTTTTATTATAACCACCCTAGTGGGTGTGAAATGATAGCTCATTGTGGTTTTTATTTGCATTTCTTAATGACATCAATCATCTTTGCCCTTCACTCTTTGGGGGTCACAGGAAGGCCTCTCCATGACATGCCTCCATGCCTCAGAGTCATCTGTCTAGGGGTGGTGTGAGAGTTAAATGAGAAAATCATGTGAAGAACTCAGCATCTATGCCAGGCACATAGTAGGGGCTCTTAAGACCAACTCAGGCAGTCCCAGGCCTGCCCCTGTCAGCTGGTAGGGAGGCTGGCCGCTCAGAGGACCCTCCCGGCTCTGACCAAGGTGTAAGTTAGAGCTGCTCCCACGGCCTGGCAGTCCCCCCTGCCCACTCTGCCTCCACTGTCCTGGACTTCCTGGGGAACTGTGACCTTTCAGAGGCTGGGATGACATTTATGGAAGGTGGCAGGTCCCCTCCACCCCTTTTCCATTTTCATGGACCCTCCTGGCCCCTGGGTGCCTTCCCTTCTAGGTGGTCTCTCAGCACTGCCCTCTGCTACTGGAGCATAATGGGAAATGCCTGGAAGTCTATCCCCTCCATGGTGGCCCTTAGCCAATGACTGGGGTGCAGGAGAGTGAGGTCCCAGCTCCCTTGCCTGGAGCGAGGACAACCCTGAGGTATAATTTACACTTCCAAGTTCCCCTGCGAGATCAGGCTGAAGTCACCCTCTGCAGAATTTTGCCTGAATCTGCACTCTTCTTGGCCTCTTACTTTCTTGTCTTGCTCCCCGAGTCCCTCTCCAGTTTCCCTGGGAGCCCTCCCAAATCATTCAGCTATGAATCCTCATCTCAGGATCTGCTTCTGGGGAACCTGATCTAAGACATGGAGCACCTACTGTGTGCCAAGCCCCATGGCAAATGCTCAAATAGACAAAGATAAATAAGATGCAGTTCCTTCCCCCAAAGGAGCGCATGACTTGGTTGGGGTGGTCCTGATCGCGGTAGTAATGCTAATGGCCCATGTTGTGCACCTTCTATGTGCCAGGCCCTAGGCTGAATGCTTTACATACATTTGTTCATTTAAACTTTCTAGCTTTTTTGGTTCTAGGTGCTTCAGCAGCTGCGGCTTAAGGTGCAGACGTGGCAAAGTCCAAGAACCACAACACACACAACCAGTCCCCAAAATGGCACAAAAATGGCATCAGGAAACCCCGATCACAAAGATACAAATGTCTTAATGGGGTGGACCCCAAGTTCCTAAGGAGCATGCACCTTGCCAAGAAGCACAAGAAGAAGGGCCTAAAAAAGATGCAGGCCAACAATGCCAAGGCCATGCGGGCACGTGCTGAGGCTATCAAGGTCCTCATAAAGCCCAAGGAGGTTAAGCCCAAGATCCTAAAGGGTGTCAGCCGCAAGCTTCATTGACTTGCCTACATTGCCCACCCCAAGCTTGGGAAGTGTGCTTGTGCCCGCATTGCCAAGGGCTCCAGGCTGTGCCGGCCAAAGGCCAAGGCCAAGGACCAAACCAAGGCCCGGGCTGCAGCTCCAGCTTCAGTTCCAGCTCAGGCTCCCAAAGCTGCCCAGGCCCCTACAAAGGTTTCAGAGTAGAGATCTCTGTCCGCCAACATGAGGACAGAAGGACTAGTATGACTCCTCCTGGGCTGCCATCTGCATGGGGCTGGTGTCCTCCTTTGCTATTTGTACAAATAAACCTGAGGCAGGAAAAACAAACAAACAAACTTCTAACAACTTTGCAAGGAGATGCTATTATCACCCCACTTTATGGATGGGAAAACTGAGACCCAGAGAGGTGAACTAATCTGTGGTCCAGGGTTTTACAGCTTGGAAGTGGCAGCACCCACCCTGAGACCTGTGCTCTTACCCACTCCTCTTTCAGCATGTTTCAGCTGGGAGGGGATGCCCCAGCTGCTTGCATTCAGTAGAGGAAACAGATTCTCCAGGGCCTTGCTGTGACTGGTTGTAAGGGCATTTCATGACTACTTTGTTGCTGATCTTGGATAACATTCTTTTGGTTTTTGAGACAGGGTCTCACTGTCGCCTAGGCTGGAGTGGCTGGACTACAGTGGCACAATCTCGGCTCACTGCAACCTCTGCCTCCCTGGCTCAAGCAATCCTCCCACCTCAGCCTCCCGAGTAAGTGTGCCACCATGCTCTACTAATTTTTTGTATATATATATATATTTTTTGAGCCACTGCACTTGGCCCAGATTAACTTTTTATGAGTGATTTAAATGAAGAAGGAGGCTGGGCACGGTGGCTCATGCCTGTAATCCCAGCACTTTGGGAGGCAGAGGCAGGCGGATTGCTTGAGGCCAGGAGTTTGAGACCAGCCTGAGCAACATGGAGAAACCCCATCTCTACAAAAAATACAAAAATTAGCTAGGTGCAGTGGCATTCACCTGTAGTCCCAGCTACTCAGAAGGCTGAGGTGGGAGGATTGCTTCAGCCCAGGAGTCGGAGGTTGCAGTGAACCGAGATTGTGGCATTGCACTCCAGCCTGGGTGATGGGAGTGAAACCCTATCTCAACAGTGCCAGCACTGCCACCCCTGGGTGAAGCTCCCATCCAGGTGTTGTGGTATAAAGAGGGTATCAGCTGTTACACCCCAGGGGGAATCAGAAGTGCTGGCTCAGGAAAAGCCCGGCCATGCTGTCTGAGAGTGCCCTGCGGGGGTAAGAGCACAAACTCAAGGCAGGCTGGCTGGGGCCAAATCCTAGCTCTGCTGTGTGCAAGCTGCGTGACTTCTGGAAAGTTACTTACCCTCTCTTTGTCTAGGTTTCCCCATCTGTAAAATGAAGACAATAATAGCATTGGCCTCTTAGGGTTGTTGTGAGAATTAAATGAGATAATATACCTAAAGCAGAACACTGCCTTGTACACAGTAGGAGGTATACAAATGTTGACTATTATTATTGTTAATTAAAGGAAAGGCCAGGCAAGGCTAAGACTCCTGACTTAGGAGTCACCCAGCAGTCTCCTGGTAGAGTCCCTGAGTCTGGGTGCGCTCTCCCAGACTGATGTCCCTGGATACCTCTGTGTTCCGGGAGGGCAGGATAGAGGCTTCTGCCTCCTTCTTCCCCAACCCTCTCCTTCCTGGCTTGCATCTGGCCCACACAGGCTTCCTGGTGCTCTCCTGAGTCAGAGGCTCCTGGAGTGGGAGTTGGGGCTGGAGGGAAGGGTCTCAGGGACACGGCCTCAGACTCTGAAAGAAGACATGCTGTCCACTGGCCTGAAGGCCTCATGGTGGGGGATGGGAGTGGCAGCTGGCACGGTGCCCTGCTCCCGTGAAGAACCCAGTTCTGCCACTAGCTGGATGTATGACCCTGGTCACCTCCCTCCCCTGGTCCTGGCAGCTCTGTCTGAGTGCACACTGGGCATTGTCTCATTTAATCTGTAAACTTGCCTGGTGATTCCAGTCCTCATTATACAGACGTGGAGGCAGAGGCAGTGAGAGGAGCAGCCACAAAAAGAGCAGGAGGACTTTCTCACTGATAATGACCCAGGACTCACTGGGCATTTCCTCGGATCCAGGCAGGTGTGGTTCAGGTGAGGTGCCTCAGGCCACATGCAAGGTGGAGCTGGAACCAGAACCAGGTCTGCTTAGATGTGGCTCCAGTGCCTGACCCTTGGCCTCAGTGATAAGGGCCAGGTCCGAGGCTGAGCATTTGTCAGGACCCCCATGCCTGTGTCCTACAATGTGGCCCCTGGCCAGCCGAGGCAGGCTAAGAAGATGCAGGGCAGGGGTTGTTTGTCCTCTGGCAGACTGGGTGGGGTTCCCTGAGGTCAGGGGCTAGTCCCCTCACATGGGAGAGTTTCTTGCTGGGAAGTTTTTCTTCTTGAAGTTTTTATTGTGGAAACTCTGAAACACATGCACAAATAGAGAATAAGGTATAATGAACCCCACGCACTCATTCCCAGACTCAGCAACTGTCAATTTATGACCAAGCTGGTTTCATCCACCTCCTTGCCCCCTCTCCCCTGCCCCCACACCTAGATTTTGAAGCACATCTATAACAGCATATCATTTCACAGATTTTTCTAAATGTGTGTCTAAAGATAAAGACTCTCCTTAAAGAAAAAAAAATCACCTGAATTCCAAGAACTTTAAAAAAAAAAAGTTGAGACAGGGTCTTACTCTGTCACCCAGGCTGGAGTGCAGTGGTGTGATCATAGCTCACTGCAGCCTGGACCTCCTGGGCTCAAATGATCCTCCTGCCTCAGCCTCCTGAATAACTGAGACTACAGATGCAAGCCACCATATCTGGCTAATTAAAAAAAATGTTTTTAGAGATGGAGGTCTCAGTATGCTGGCCAGGCTGGTCTTGAGCTCCTGGCCTCAAGCAATCCTCTTGCCTTTGCCCCCGAAAGTGCTGGGATTACAGGCATGAGTCACTGCACCTGACCTGCCAGGAACTTTTATAAGAGTGAGGACTTGCTTCCCATTTTCTCCTGGCACCCAACTCGGTAGAATCACCGCTCTAGTTTGAGGTCTGTCCTCTTCCACTTCCAGGGCATAAAAGGGGCCCAAGGTGGGTGCAACCCTGCGTGTACAGCAGCTTGACTTCCACCAAGAGCCTCCTCTGCTGTGGAGGGTGCAGGGAGGGGCAAGCTCTGAGGTCAGGCCCAGATCTGACCCTCACGGACGCGGCTCCTGGCTCCACCTGAGCCTGTGCTGAGGACCTTGGGGACTGTTCCTCCCTGTGGACCTCAGATGTGGTCCTCAGTGTGGACCGGGGATGGGGCTAGTGTTACTCAGGCCGTGGCAGGCTCACTGGCGTCACCGACCTTTCTCGTTTGGTATTTCTTCATTTCCTCTCTTCCTCACACCCTTCCTTTGTCTCCCCATTTTACTGTCTTTGATGCCTTTGTTTGTATGGTTCCTGCAGGTGGGCATTACTCTTTTGTAAACACGTATTTTTCTTTTTACTTTGATAAATGTCATTGTGTTATAGATCTCATTGAGTCAACACTGTATAAAATCTAGCCTTGAGCTGGGCATGGTGATGTACCCCTGTAGTCCCAGCTACTTGAGGGGCTGAGGCAGGAGGATCACTTAAGCCCAGGAGTTGGAGGCTGCAGTGAGCTATGATTACGCCACTGCACTCCAGCCTGGGTGACAGAGTGCAGTCAATCAATCAATCAATCAATCAATCAAAATAAAATCTAGCCTTGTTGCTTCCACCTGCTACATGGAACCCTATGATGTGCAGCCACACATTTTCCTGTCCACCCACTCTATGAATGAGCTGCCAAATTCCCCTAGTACATGCCCTGTGGGGATGGGGCTGTCACTCACATCCCCACCAATGCTGGGCTTTATCCAGCTTTTGAATTTTTCCCATCTACCAGAGGTAAGGTGATGTATAATGATTTTCTGCATCTTTTCATTTCTTTTTTTTTCTTTCTTTTTTTTTGAGACAGGATCTCACTCTGCCACACAGGCTGGAGTGCTGTGGTGTGCTCATAGCTCAAAGCAGCCTTCAAGTTCGGCCCAAGTGATCCTCCCACCTCAGTCTCCTGAGTAGTTAGGACTACAGGCACACACTACCCTACCTTGCCCAGCTAATTTTAACATTTTTTGAAGAGGCAGATTCTCACTATGTTGCCCAGTCTGGTCTCGAACTCCTGGCCTCAATTGTTTAATTGTCTGTTTACCTCTCATGTCCATTTCTGGGGTCGGGTTGCTGTCCTCGCGCTGCTCTGCAGCTGTTTCTTATATTGTCTAGTCTGGATATGGCTCCTTGGGCGGTTTGAGGTGGTGAGCATTGCCGTCATTGTGACATCTTCAGAGCCCTTTGAAATATGACTCCTCTCCTTGCTGGCCTTTCCAGCCCCTTTGTGAGTGGATGGCACAGGGGAGGCCCTTCTCACTGTCTCTGCCCTTTTGGTAAATGCCACGTGTCTGGGACAGGGTACAGCTTGCAACAGGAACTTGCTCTTAGCATGGGGCTCAGGCATGGGGCAGGGATAGGCCAGGGCAGGATGGCTATGCCCCAGAGCCCTGTGCCTACTCCTGGGGCCCTTGCCCTGGCAGGTCTCAGCCCAGCATGGTCAGGATTCCTTCATTCCATGCACAAAAGCACTGGGCTGGGTCACGGTGTTGGATCTGAGGCCTCAAACTTGACTAGGACCCTGTCTCTGGCCTCAGAACCTTGAAGCTCAGCATGGGGAACTAACAGGTCCACGAACCAGGGTGGGGGCCAAGTCAAAGCCTCAAAAGAGGCCCCAGGCCCTGGCAGCTGGTCTGGCACGTGCCAACGTGGCCAGCCTGAAAGGTACGAGCCCGTCCTGGCAGAACACAGCTTGGCCATCTGGCAGGACAGCCATCACCGGTCAGGGTGGGCTTTCCAGAGGAGGTGTCTTTGGTCTGGGCTTTAGAGGAAGCACGAGAGTTCTCCAGGCCTCAGCAAGGTCTTAGTCAAAGCCCTGGATGGGAACAGGAGGAGAGTCTTGCATCTCTATTCCCAGGGAATGTGGTTTCTAGGTCTTTGGCCCCTGGCTTCTCTTTCTGAGCAGGGGCAGGGAAAAGGAAGTTGACTTGGGCTTAGCAGGCCTGCCTCTGTCCTCACTCTCTGAGTTACCTTGGGCAAATCTCTTCTCCTCTGTGGCCCTTGGCCCCCTCATCTGAATGATGGAGGCATGGGGTGGAGAGAAGCTCCCCAGGACCCTCACAATTTCCCTGGAAAGACCCCAGCAGGGCAGCAGTGGCTGTCTTTACCTCTTCACCCTGTCACACCCTTCAAAGACAAGAGTGACGAGGACAGAGGCTGCCCTGGTCCCTGGCCCCAGCCCCTCTGCTGCCTCTCACCCATGTGGACCCCCTTTCTAACAGCCCACAGGGTAAGCTGTGGCTCACTTCTCAGGGTTTTCTCTCAGAGCCTCTGTACTTTCCAAAGAACAGCTACCGTGAATTGAGCAGGCTCTGTGTGCCAGACACAACGCTTAGCATTTTACACCGAGGACCTCGTTTTCTTCTCACAATCTGTGAGCTGGGTGCTATTAGTATGCCCATTTTGCAGATGACACAGAGGGGCTCAGGGAGAGTAAGCCACCTGCCCAACGTCACCCAGCTTATAAGTGGCAGGGCCAGGATCCAAACCCAGTGCTGCCTGCTCTAGAGCCCATTTCCTAATCTCTTTCCAGATCACACGGGTCTTCCCTTTCTTAAATTCCAACTACCCAGTTAGCACTCCTTGGCCAAGCCCTCTCCATGTATCTCTATCACCTCCACCCTTCCCAGATTCACCCCCTTTCCTGCTGGAGCCCTGCTGGCCCCACCTGAGCCTCTGCTTGTTTCTCTGCATCTCCTCGGAGTATGCCCACTCTCCCCAGGACTCCAGCAGGGGCTGGGTGCCCACAGGAAGCTGGGGGGCTCCCTGAGGCTTCTCATTAAACCCTACCTTGCATGGACACTGACTCCGAAGAGGGCTTGGGTGGGGTCTCACATCCCTCACATGCCGGAGAGTTACCATCCTTCCTGAGGTTGAACAGGGTCAGCTATGGAGCAGGTCACCCTCTAGGGCCCAGCAGGCCTGAGGTTCTGGGCCCTGGCAGCTGGTCTGGCACGTGCCTGACGTGGCCAGCCTGAAGGGTACGTGTCTGTCCTGCTGGAAGCCGCTGGGTTATCAGAGGGGAATGAAGGGGGTGGGACACATCTCCTGGGACGTGCAGAGACTCATGCATGCATGTGTGTGCGTGCGTGTGTGTCTGCATGTGCAGCTGTGCCAGCCAAGGGCATTGTGAGCCTGGCCCCGAGGACGGGTAGGGGGTTCTGTGGGCAACACTTGACACCCATGCATTTAGCAAAATCAGCACAGCACTGAGACCAGCAGGCCTCTGATCCATCTTCACTGTTATTATTTTTATAATTAGGGGCCAAAATCAAATTTTCATTCCCCCGGGGGAAATCCTGTCTTCCACATGAAACCCAAGCTGGTGGAGGGCTGGGAGTAGGTGTGTAAAATCTGGGGCTGGGAGCTCCGCTGCCTGGGCCAAGTCCTGGCCCTACCTTTCTTCCAGCTGCAAGACCATTTCACCTGCTCAGCCTCAGCTTCCCACCTGCCAGTGAGGGCCAACCTGTCTGGAATGGTGGCTGAGTCTGAAATGAACCTGTGATGTACAAGCCAGGTGAGAATGCCACCGTGCAACATAAAGGTGGGCGCCCGGCAGTTGCTGATCAGCACCTTTTACTTCCACTTAGCACCATGCTAGGCCCAGGAGAGGAAATGGATGGACCCTTGACTCTATTTGGTAAGGATTTAGCCTGTGCCTTGAGGATGGATTGGGTTGCCTGGGCTGCAGAGATGTAGAAGATAGTTGGGCAAGGTTCATGGGATGGATGAATGAATGACTAAATACGTGAAGACATGTCCGTTTCTTCAGTGTTGAGAAGTTCAATGCCTCCCAACTGGGAGGCGCAAAGGACTGGACCAGATGACCTTACATTTTTTTTTTTAATATTAAAAAAATATACAGAGAGACAAGGTTTCGCTATGTTGCCCAGGCTGGTCTTTGACTCTTGGCCTTGAGCAGTCCTCCAGCCTCAGCTTCACCAAAGTGTTGAGACTACAGGTGTGAGCCACCATGCTCATCCCAGATGACATGTGAAGCGGCTTTCCACAGAAGGTCCTTCCCAGGTTCTGTGACTTGAGCTGAGTTCTGCCCCCTTTCCAGGAGCCCCTCCTTATCCCCAGGCCTCCCTGTGAATGGTGCTGGGTTGGGCACAGGACCTTTTTGTCCCACATGGTCCTGCCCACAATGGTTCCCAGGTTAAGGTATGGGGAGAGCCCACGGCCAGGAGAACTGAGGTCCATGCAGGACCTACATGATGAGTCAGAGTGAGGCTGGGGGAGAGGACAGCCTTCGAGGGCCAAGGCTGTGTTGTGGGAGGGAAGTATTGCCAGCTTTTTGGGGGTTAGCTGGGAAGGCTTCCTGGAATTGGCATTGACTCTCAATGTGGGAGCCACTAGGTTGGCCCCTAGTCCCAGCCATCACCAGCTTGTGTGGACTAGTATGCATCTGCCCTCTGCTTACCTTGCCATGTCCAGCCCATGACCCTGGAGGGCAAGAGGGAGGGGTGTCCTGCTGTGGGGCAGAGGGATTCTGGCCTAGGTATGTGTGGGAACTCCTGAGACTGCAGGCTCCAGTTTTTGCCGGCTCACTGAAGCAGTCTCTGGGGAAGCCGGGGCTTCTAGGAGTGGTTCTGGTGCTGCGTGGTCTTGGCTAGTTCTCATCTCTTGGAACATTTCCTCCCCTGCAAAATGAGTGGCTGGCAAAGGTGATCATCCAAATCCCCCTGCACTGGGATTCATGGCAGGAGTCTGCGGGGGACACCTGGACAGCCCAGGATGAGACCCTGTGCCCTGGGGTGAGCTGGATGACAGGCTCAGGGAGTTATGGGGGCTGGGGGGTTCTCTCTGTGCAGCTGCCTCCTGGAGGGCCTTTTGGGGGCTAAAAGTACCACCCTGCAAGCTTCCCTCCCTGGCTTCTGCCCCCCTCCCCTGCCCCATTTTGTCCCCTTTGTTACATTCCACAGTGGAAAGCGATCCCTCTCTCAAGGCCTGAGGATTACAGTCAGGAGAGAAGCTTGGGTCGCCCTGGGAACACTCACGTAGCCTTTTCCCACCGGTGCCCTCCTCCTCCTGACAAAGGCTGGGGTAGGGGGATGATCCTGATGCACCCCAGCCTGAGGGAACAGTAGGGTCTCTGGGGTTGGGGGGCTGGTCAGCCTTTCCCTCCCTCCCTGGGGTTCAGCAACCCCAGGGAGGGAGTGAACTGTGTCGAGAAGCCCCCAGTGGGCTCTCTCAGGAGGCAATTGGGGCCTAGGTCCTGGGTTTCCATGTGCCTGGGCTCCCCTGCCCCCTCACTTCTGTCCTGAACCCTCCCGCAGGCTGCAGTGCCACTCCCCATCCCTACTAAGCTGGGGATTTCCGCAGGCTGAGCCAACCGCCTGACCCTAATTATGGCGCCTTCATCCTGTTGAGGTTAAGCTCCCTATGACTTTCTCTCCCCCCACCCCAGAGGCCAGGCTTGGGGTCAGACACTCAAGAGTCTCAAGCCTACTGTGCCCCCTCTGGAAAGCGTTGATGGGCCCGTGTCCCCTTGGGTGGTTGGGAGGCAGCTTCTTGTGGGTCTGGGTGGACAAGCTAAGATAGTTTCTCTGGGCCGGGTGCGGTGGCTCACACCTGTAATTCCAGCACTTTGGAAGGCCGAGGCGGGTGGATCACGAGGTCAAGAGATGGAGACCATCCTGGCTAACGAGGTGAAACCCCGCCTCTACTAAAAACATACAAAAAAATTAGCCGGGTATGGTGGCAGGCACCTGTAGTCTCAGCTACTAGGGAGGCTGAGGCAGGAGAATGGCGTGAACCCAGGAGGCGGAGATGGCATTGAGCCGAGATTGCGCCACTGCACTCCAGCCTGGGCGACAGAGCGAGACTCCATCTCAAAAAAAAAAAAAAAAAAAGGTTTTCTTGAACGGCACTGTCCTTAGGACAGAGGGGAGCCCTGGGGAGCTGACCTCTAGAGGGCTGGGAAGTCTGAAGATGGGGAACTCCTAAAGGACCCATTCTCAATGCTGGCTGCCTGTAGAATCACCTAGAAATATTTTCTGAAAATTACCTATGTCTTAGCCAACCCCTACCAATTTTGATTTCCTTAGTCAGGGCTGGGCAAACATGGGTATTTGAAAAATCCTCCCAATGATTCCCATGTACAGCCAATCTGAGAATCCTGCTCTGTCCTCCACGCCATGGTGCCATCGAAGAGGCTGAGGCTCAGTGAGCAGAGGCCCTTGATGGAAGCCACCCCACTAGTTGGGGCAAGGTCGGGTCAGAATTTGAGGCTTCTAACCCCATCGCAGGCTCCTTCCTATAGGCCTCCTCTGTCCCCCAGGGGCTGGTCTGGTGTCCCACTGAGTGTCACCTGTATTCATTTCACCATTTGGGCACGGAGGAGCTGTGTGATCCTTGGCAAGTTGCTTAACCTTGGTTTCTTCTTTGTGATAATGGGCTCTAGTGATAATAATTGGACAAAATGATGCCTGCAAGGTGTTCAGTGGCACTTGAGGGAAGAGTAGCCACTGTCCTGCTTTTTGCCTGGAGCCAGGCCTGTTGCGCAGGATCTGGGCAGAGGCCTCCTTGATCGTCCCCACCCATCAGGCAAGTGAAGCCCTTAGAGGTGGAACTTCGGAGGGTGGAGTCCCCAGGGAGTGGCCACCCGAGGCTCCCCAGGGCCCTGACAGGGAGTTGGGAGGTGTAGGGAAAGTGTGAAGAATGGCTTCCTTGCACACTCATACACTTCCAGATGGCGGTGTCAATGGTCAGGATTCTGCAGTTATATGAATGGCCACCAGGAGTCACCCTCAGCTCATGCTTGACGTGAAGGCAGCACAGAAAAAGGGAAAGAAGCTGTAAGGGAGAAAAGGGGGAGGACACCCCACCACAGAGTGGATGAGCCTGGAGAAGACCCAAGGCTGCCAGAGTGGCTGCTTCATTTCTGCAGGAAGGCGCAGGACAGAGCTCAGACTGGTGGCCACCGTGCCAGCAGGCAGAGGAGGGAGCAAAGGCTCATTTGTCTGCCTTCGGAATTCTTCCCATGCTGATGTCAAATCACAATTCAACAGATTCTTCATGGGGCACCTGCAGCACACAGAGAGACAGGACTCTTGCTGAACACCTAGTATATGCCAGACCCTATACACACAGTGGGCTACTCAACATCCACAACAACGCTGTACAGTAAGTACAAATATTGGTCCCAAGATACAGATTGGGAAACTGAGGCTTATACCAGTTATGTGTTGTGCACGAGGTCACCAAACTGGATGAGGACTGAGGCCTGTCTGGAGCCTAAATTCTTTCTCCTACCCCAGACTGACTTCCAGAGAGTTCTAGGATACAAAGCTGGCAACAGACTTTCTGCCACATAGAGGGATGTGGCAGGTGACAACCCTGTCTGGCTCTGCTAATCAGGATCCAGTAAGATGCTCAAGACAGGTGGCCACTCTGCCGGTAGGCAGAGGAGGGAGCTGTGCTCCCTGGGGTGGGTAGAAGTAAGGTTTGTGTGGGTGCTGGGTGTTGGACACGGGCAGGCTGCAGACATAGCAGCAATGAGGGAAGACTCTCTCAACCTGCCCAAGTCCTCCTCTGAGCAATCTCCCCGCCCCAGAATTATTTCAGTTTCCTCATCTGTCAGTTCTAGGGGTGGACTTTGTTCATTCAATACTGTGTCCCTGACCTCTGCTCCCTGCCAGGCTCTGAACTAGTCATGTGTCAGGCTAGATACTTAGATGGACAAGACAAGCCATCCCCTGCCCACAGCTGCCCCACCTGAAGTCTAGGCCAGTGACCTCTGAAGTTTTTTGATCATGTGCCCTTAGCAATAAAAAAGATTGTTGAGTACGCACCTGTCATATGAGTATGTTTTATATAGTTTACCTTGTAAAACACACTCACACAAAACGAAAAAAGGATTAGATGAAAAATAAATAGGCATTCTAAAACTTTCTTCCAGCACCCCTGAACCACGCACACATATGGCACTTGAAACCCAACTGCTCCAGGAGCTGGGAGGGTAGGGTCAGTCCAGCCATACTCAGGACAGATGTGTGGTCAGTGTTCCAGAACATCCTTGCCCACCCCTTTATGCCCTAGCAACGGAAGGGAGAAACTTCAGATACAGCAGGTGGGAGTGTGGGCAGATGGGAAGCGTAAGCAGGTTTATGTCTGGGGAGGCAGACAAGAGGCAGGTTTGTATTTTAGACTGTGATGTTGAAAATTTTGTGATCAGTTTTTACACTGTCCCAAGACATACAGAACCAGGATATAGTGTCCCAAGTAGTATCTAAGTTCATACAGTTTAGGTAGTTCTATTCCATTTCCAAAGGTTTAGAATACCGCCCCCCCTCAACCTCCAGGAAATTGGGGAGCACTCCCTCCACTACACACACTTGGGACATGAAGGACAGACCCTGGTTGGGGAGGCACTTAGATGTCCCTTCCTTAGGGGCTTTATCTCCCACTTTCCCTCCTGGGTTGGAGGCTCCTGTGACCCCCTCGCCTGGGCAGGTCCTCATGCAGGGTAGAGCCCTTGGAGGCCTCTATAAACATGGGTTACAGGAGAGAGAGGGCAAGAGGCCGCAGCTGGGGTACATAAGGAAACCCCTCTGTGGGCCTCCTTACTCAGAGAAGTCTCAGGAGAAACCCTTTCCCCACCCCCAGTCCTGGCACCAAGCTGGAGAAAGACAAAATGGCTTGTGAAGGCATCTGTCTGCCCTCCAGGGTGGCTGCCAGGGTGGCAGCCATGATGGCTGGCCTGGTGTGGGTGCCTTTGTGTGCCATGACTGGGTGTCTGTTTCTGCAGTCACTAGGCGCTTGTTCTGTGGGGTGAGGGGTGTGGGGGTGGGGGCACGGCCTGTGGCAGGGCATGTACGTGAGGCTGGGCACGAAAAGCCTCACCCACCTCCTGCCAGGTACAACCAGCTGCTGGGGCCAACTGCCGACCGCCTCCTCCCTTCCCTGGGCACGGCCAGGCCGGGGGGCAAATGACTTGGCAGGCACCACCCCTCAGTTGGACCCACTAGGGCAGGGCCGGCTCACCTGGGGCACAGGCAGGGCTCCTGGCTGGGTGGGTGTTCTGCCAATCCCCTCCTCAACTCCTAAAGTGGGAGGGTGGTGGTGAGGCCAGGGAAGGGGCGCAGGTCAGAGATATGCCCCCTCTCCTCTCCCAGACTGTGCATGGGTAAAGCAGGGCAGAGAGGGGCTGGTGGAGGGGCGGGAAGTTTCTCTGTTTAGGGCCAGGAAATGATTTCCATGCAAATGAGATGCAAACTCCTTAATGAGTTTGCAATTAGGAGACCAAGGCTGCCAGGCCGGGCAGCGCCTGCAGGTTTTATGAATGGGCCAGCGTAGGCGGGGGGGGGGGGGGGGGGGGGGCGCGCCGGCCCGCCCCCACATTTCCCTGCCGCGGCGCCCGCGACATGCCGCGCCGCACGTTGCTGCCTCCAGGCCCCGCCGCGACCTGGCCCACCGCCAGCGGGTCAGCTGCTCCGGACGGCGCGGGAGGCTGCCGACCAGAGTCCCCGCCACGCCGCCGGCCGACGACGCAAAGGAGCCGACGACACGCCCCCTGGGGCCCAGCAGGGGCTCTGTCCTCGGGCCCCCTTTTTTCCCAGTTATTGGAATGATTTCCCGAGGCAGGAAGGACAGAAGTTAGCCTTCAGGCCCCGTTGTATTTAAAATGGGCTGCCCTGGGACTTCACTGACCAAAGGAGGGGGCTGGGCCCCTAACCTGGGTGAGAGCAATGACCTTGGGAGGGATGGAATTATACGTCACAGGAGAGGGACCAGTTCCCATCCCAGAGCTCCGTGCACCTCTCCAATCCCCTCATGCCAGTCCACACCTCCCTAACCTCAAAAGGCCTGTTCCCACCACCCCAGGGCACCTGCTTTTTCTGCAGAGCCAGCCTAGTCCACTTTGGGTCTTGCTCTGACCTGGGGCCCAGGAGAGGGTCTCCTAAGTGGGTGGGTACACACAGGTTTGCTGTGGTCCAGAAGGAGGCTGACCAGAGTTTGAGAGTTTGAGCCCAGTTAGGTCACAGCCCCCTACCTCCTCCCCTCCTCTCTCCTCCCCCTGTCCCCGCCCTGCCCCATTGCTTTCAGAGTAAATTAACTAATTACCTCCAATTAAAGCACCTGGCTCTCTGTAGCCTCCTAGGCCTTCAATCACTGCTTCTGGGTGTCCTCTTCACCCAGGCAGGGTCTGGAAGGGGGCCTGGCCAGTAAGTTGGAAGTCAGTGAATCAATGAAGTGGGGCGGGGAAGACAGGATGGAGGAAGCCCACCGTGCTATTTACTGCTTGGGAGTGGTCCAGGCAGCCAGGCCCTCTGACTTGGCCAGCTTGCAGACTGAGGTTGGGTCTGGGGACTTGGGCCTTAGTGGGGCCTGTGAAGGCTGGGAGCACGAGCTGCCTTTGGAGGTAAGTCCTTGGTGAAGGGCCTGTGCAGATGAAGGCCCTGAGGGTGACCCTAGAAGCCCCTCCGCAGGAGAAGCAACTTGAGGGGCAGGTCCTAGAAGCTAGCAGTTCTTGGCACCTGCTGCCTCCTTCACCCAGCAGGCAGGGAGAGACTCCAAATGCCTGTGGGCCCAACCAGTCCCTCCTGTCTTTAACCCCACCTGGCTCCTCGTGCTGCTCAGGAGGTGAAAACCCCTCCATTCTTTTCTCCGGGCCCTCTTGGTGGCCCCCAGGCACAGGCCCAACACTAGCTCTGCCCAGCACTGTCCTGGCCCACCCCACGTGTAGGACGTGATGGGGAGGATACCTGGTGGCAGGAGGCAGACTGATGGATTGTTGACCTGGGTCTCACCTCTGGACAAGCTGGCCACTCCTGGGACTGGGCAGAGTCACGCCAGGCTGTGACTCAGGCCCCTGCCCCACCATGCCAGGGACCTGGGCTTGGGCCATCCTGTGTGTATGTGGGGTGGGGCAGAGGTTTGTCAATTGGAGGCTTCCCTTTGGGGACACCTCTCACGGCCCCAGGGAGCCAGACTATGACTAGAAGGATCAGGGTTTCCATGGCTGCTCCTCCCCACCCACCACCCCAATAGAGGCTGACAGGAAGGACTCCCAAGCAGGGCACAGCAGCCATATGAGTTAGTGGGTGTGTGAGCCATCCAGGACAGGGGTAGGGCTCAGCACACAGGAAGGGCCACCCCCGGGGTGTCCTGAGCCCCTATCTGCCAGCTCGGCTTGTCTCCCGAGGCCCATGGAAAGCTGGCTCAAAACTCCCCACCTCCAGGAAGGCGTCACCTTGCCTCGCTTGTTTGTGGCCAGCCCAGCGCTGCTCTCAGCTCCCACTTTTCACTTGTTTCTCTGCCTCTTGTACCCTTCCCCAGATCCACCAAGCGTCTATGGGCAGACTTTTTTCCTGCACTTCCTAGTGGCCAGCAGAGGGCGCCGCCAAAAGACTGAGTCCACCACGGAGGGAAAAGGAGAATCTGCTTTTTGGGGTCTAGCCACTGTGCAGAGCCCAGGCGTATGGGTCGGTGTCGGGCGTGTGTGTACGTATGTGTGTGTAATGAAACTGGATGCCTTCCTTCCCGGCGATCTTGACTTAACCTGTCAGCAGAGGGCTTGAGGTTAGACCACAGGTTGAACCTAGGTGGCTGCTGGAGAGGTAAGCCCAGGTGGCTCTTGGCAGGAAGCGGAGGATGAGTGAGTTACTCCCTTCTAGCAGCCCAAGGGGGAAGGGACAACGGAGGTCGCCAGCTTTCCTCCCTGACCCTGGAAGAAGGGTTGGGAGGGGTTGCACAGAATAGCTGGTGTCCCACCCTGTGGGAGGAACTGCTATGGACATCTGGGCCACATCTGGTTTCCTGGCAAGGCAGGGAGCTGGTCTGTTTGGAATCCTTGGTCCACCGCTTGGTGGTCCCTCACCATTACATTCCAGGAGGACCGTTTACAAACAGGTGTATAGGGCGCAGCCCTGTGATGCGAGTGAGTCCACAGCAACCTAGTCCTGGTCACACTCCTTTGGAAGTGGCCCTAGGGGCCTGGGCAGCAGCCTTCTCCTCTGTGCCACTCGACCTTTCTGTGGCCACGTTGGAGTTTGCATGCTGAGATGCTGGCCTTTCCCCTTGGAAATGCTGGGAAATGTGCTCTGGTGTCCATCCTGGTCATGCCTCTTCCTCCAGGTGGGGTAAGAGATGAAAAGGGGAGTGAGTCTGCAGTACCTCTTAGGGACCCCACCCCATGAAAGGCGGACTGGGGAAGTGCTTGCTGTTGGGTCACCTCCACGAAAGCTTGGGAATGCGGTTGGGACGGGAAGCGGGAGGAGGGGTCAGCAGGAGTGGTTCTTTCTTGGGTCTGGATTCTGGGTTTTGGGGAGGAGACAACACGGAGAAAACCCCTCTTGGTCGGCTTGGTTCTAGGAGGCTCAGGCCGGGAGATGGCCATAATGGCCTTGCAGAAAGAAGCGGGAGCTGGGGAGGGCGAAGGCTGAGCATCGAGCCCACCCGGACTCTCCCTCTGTCCTCCCCGCTGCGGGGGCCCAGCCCCTCGCCCCCACCCCTCTCTCGCCAGGGCCGCCGCGGCCCCTCCCCGAGACCTGGGCGCCGCCTCCCCCTCCCCTCCCCTCCTCCTCCTCCCCCTCCCACCCGGCGCTGCAGCTGCTGCCGACGGACCATTCTGCACGTAGCGAATGGAGGAGACGCACAAGGGAGGCCTCAAGTGCGCGCGCGCGGGAGCCGGAGCCGCGCGGGCGGGGGAGCGGTTGCCGGCGCGCGTGCGCGTGCGGCGCCGGCTTTGATCGCGCGCGCCGAGCTCCGGAGCGCGCGGCTCCTCTGAGCGCCGGGGTTGGGGATGCTGGGCGGTGAGCCCCCGTACCCTCTTCCCTCCGCGCACACTCTGTTACCCCTCCAGCAAACCCCGCCTCTACCCAGGACCCTTTTCAGTTGCCACCCCGGTAGTACTGTCCTCTGCGCATAGTAGGCTCTTCTACGGGGTGCCGGGTGACGGATTGTGCAGTCAGCCAGGTCCCGGGCTAGGGGTTCACAGAGTTCAGAACATGCCCGTGTTCATGACCATATAGTTCCACCTTTGCCCCAGGATCTCTCAGCCTGGAGGCCCTCACCTTCCCACCTCTGCTGTACCTCAATCCCGGGCAAGCCCCATAAAGCCCTTTATAAGGGCTTGGGAAGAAAAAACAAAGGAGTGCTTTGACTTTTATTTCCTCTGGGATGGGGAACTCCCAAGGGAGTTCATTTCCCTTTCCCCCCCTCCTATGTCACCTGCACAGCTCCTACTCCCTGGGATGTCCAGGACTCTTCTGGGCTCTGCCCACACCACTGACAAAGGTGTGGTATGGTAAGCACAGAGTCTGCGTCCTGGGGACAACCCAGGGAGTACAGGGAGGCTGTGGCAGGCTGTGGCAGGCAGGGCCTTCATCTTGGAGGTGTCTCCTGACTTCCAGGGGCACTCTCTTCACTTCCTGAATCCCTGATCAGGAAGGGGACTGGCAAGTGGGTGGCCGGGGCGGAGGGGGGGGGGGCGCTGTCTTCCTTCCCTGGATGGGCCAGGTTGGCACCTCACTCCACCTTTCCCACTGTGCATCCTGGCTCTCCTGGCTAGGTGGGCATCGGGCAAGACAGGTGGCGGGGCCTTGCAGAGGGATGTCTGAATAGGGTCGGTGGTGTTTCGAACGTCCCCGTGGGAGTGAACTGAAGGGGACTGGTCTGTGGAATGTGCAGGTGAAGGTAGCTGAGAGCTCTTTGTCACCTACTAACTTAAACTTGCCCCAGTTGTTTGACCCCTCTGAGCCTCAGTTTTCTGTATAATGGGAGTACAGCATTCACCTAGCGGGGCTGTTGAGGATTAAAATATAATCTGCCTATTACATGCCTCATGTGTTGGAGGCAGATGCTCAGTATGAGATAAACCTTTTTTTGTTACTGTGTTTGAACTGGCTGAAAGTCTGGCGACATTTCCCTCAGCTTTGTTTCCATGGATAGAGTGAATTCAAATCCCAGAGCTGGCAGCTCCTTGGAATTTGAAGGTGGGCTTTGAGAAAACTGTAGAGAGGCCAGTAACATGTCATGTTTATGTCACCATCCAAGAATGAACCATTTCATACTAGTTTTCCAGACATTAATATCTGAAACCTTAAAAAGAGATATTTTGGATAGGAATCATTAGTGGATATTACACGCTTTCCGGGCTTTTCATCAGAGGTTGCAGAACATGTGAGTCTTCATGACTCAGGGTTGTGGTTACCAGGGCCCATCACTATCCTGGTTGTAATACAGTGAAAATTCAAGGCCCTTTTTGGCCCCACACCAAAGGCTTATTCCATGAAGGCTACATTTTCGTAGTTCTTGTGTCTACTTTTATAGTACTTTATCACTTCATCAACTCTCTCCGTATAAACTATCACTTCTGTTACCATCACTTTGCCTGCCTCCAGGGCAGACCACCAAACCCACCCTATTCTCAACTTGTTTCTGTTTGGCTGTGGGCTGAGACGTCCGAAAATCACATCTGTTGGGAGATGTGAAAAACAACAAGATCTTTTGAACTTGACAAATTATATTAAAGTTCATCTGGAGAAATAAACATGCAAAAAGAGCTTGGAAAATCCTGAAAAAGAAGTATTATAAGGGACGACTAGTGCTACTAAAATGTTGTAGAAAGCTCCAGTAATAAAATAGTTGGGTACTGGCACAAGAACAGACAGGCAGATCAAAGGAGCAGAGTAGAGGCCAGACACACACCCGTGAACAAATGGAAATTAAATATATGATAAAGTGACATTTTAGATCAGAGGAGAAAAGATGAATTATTCAATCAAATTGGACAACTGGTTAGCTGTTAAGGGGGAGAAAAAAGAAATCCAGCTCCCCACTTCATCTCTTATTCTGCAATAAATCCCAGATGGAGCAAAGATTTAAATGTAAAAAGGAAACCATAAAAGTACTAGAAGAAAACATCTGAAAGTCTAAAAGTGTATGTTCTTGGATTGGGGAAAGTTTGACACAAAACCTAGGAGTCACAAAGGGAAAGAATTTTTAAAAATCGGCTGTATTAAAATATGACATAGGGTGTTGTGTTACATGCCTGTAGTCCCGGCTACTTGGGAGGCTGAGGTGGGAGGATAACTTGAGCCCAGGAATTTGAGGCCAGCCTGGGCACCACAGTGAGACTCCATCTCTGAAAAAAAATTTGTTTTTAATGTAATATCCTGAATTCTAAAGACAACCATCTGGAAAAAATATTTTTAACATAGATGGCAGATGAATTTTTACAAGTCAATAAGGAAAATAAAAACAAATAGAAAAATGGGCAAAGCACATAAACCGGTAAGGGGATACTAATGGTTAACAAGCAGGTGAAAATGCTCACCCTCAGTCAAAATAGAAGAAATCAAAATGAAGACATGACAAGATTATCTTTTCACCAACTTGATTGACAACAACTAAAATGGGCAACCCCTCACTGTGTGGACACAGACATCCTCAGAGCTGGGGGGAAGACAGTTGCACCTGTGAAGAGGATTGCCAATATACATGAGAAGAATTAATTCACAAACCATTGACTCGAGAGTTCCATATCTAGGAATTTATCAGATGCACTGTTACAAATGTCACAAGTGTTCAAAGTATACATACAAGTGTGTTCATTGCAGTTTTGCTTCCAAACCTGAAAAACTGGAAGCAACATTAAGTCCATTAATAGGGCACTGATTGGATATGTTATGATGCATCCAAACACCAATAGTATGCAGTGGTTAAAAAGAGTGAGGTTGAGGTTCTGTGTTGATATTCACTAAGTAGAAAAGCAAGTGTCAAGACATTGCTTGGATGGTGCTACTCAATGAAGGGTGTGCCCTCTGCCAGCATGGGCATGGAGCCTATTAGAAATCCAGAATCTTCAGCCAGTTGCAGTGGCTCATGCCTGTAATCCCAGCACTTTAGGAGGCCAAGGCAGAAGGATTGCTTGAGCCCAGGAGTTCAAGACCAGCCTGGGCAGCATGGCAAAACCTCTCTACAAAAAATTAGCCTGTAGTCCCAGCTACTAGGGATGCTGAGGCAGGAGGATCGCTTGAGCCTGAGAGGTGGAGGTTTCAGGGAGCCAAGATCGCGCCACTGCACTCCAGCGCAGGTGACAGAGAGAGACCCTGTCTCAAAAAACAAACAAAAAAGAAACCCGGAATCTTGGGCCACCGTAGAACTATGGGGTCAGAAACTCTAGGGCTGGGGCCCAGCAGTCTGTGGTTTTAACATGTTCTGTGTATGATTCTGATGCATACTCATGTTTGAGAAGTACTAATGAGGAGTATGTCACTATATGTGTAAAAAATGGATAAAAGCCAGTTAGCCATTCTGCCTCTAAAATTTCAGAGTCACAAGAAAGGGCTTTCCATGACCAGAGTGAGAAGGGATGGAAAAGTCCACTTTTCACTTTATATGTTTCTGAACTGTTCAGACTTTTTGCCACGAGAATATATTACTTTGGTTTTTTTAAAAAGTAGTTAACTCTGGAGACTGAGGCAGGAGAATCGCTTGAACCTGGGTAGCGGAGGTTGCAGTAAGCTGGGATCAAGACACTGCGCTCCAGCCCGGGTGACGGAGTGAGACTCCATCTCAAAAAAAAAAAAAAAAAAATAGTTAATAATTTAAAAAAGCTACCCAAATGGAGAAAGAAAATGTGGTACATATGTACAATGGAATATTATTAAGCTTTAAAAAGGAAGAAAATTGTGACACATGCCATAACAGGGATTAACTCTAAGGACATTGTGCTAAGTGAAATCAGCAAATCACAAAAGGAAAAATATTGTATAATTCCACTTTAACGAGGTAACTAAGGTAGTTAGATTCGTAGAGACACAAAGTAGAATGGTGGTTGCCAGGGGCTGGAGAGATGGGGAGTTAGTGTTCAGTGAGCACAGTTTCTGTTTTGTACGATGAAAAGAATTCTGGAGATGGTGGTGATGGTTGCAGAACAATGTGAACATATATAATGTGAATGTATGTAATGTGAACGTATGTAATGTGCATGTATGTAATGTGAACGTATGTAATGTGAACGTATGTAATGTGAACGTATGTAATGTGAACGTATGTGATGTGAATGTATGTGATGTGAATGTATTTAATGCCACTGAAATGTACACTTAAATATGGTTAAAATGGTAAATGTTCTGTGTGTTTTATCACAATTTTTTTAAAGTTTAAAAAAGCTACCTTTAGGTGTGTAAAGCAGGGTTAGTGATTGCAGCTGGCAGGTTCTGTGAGAGCCTCCATCTAGGTTACAGAGTATGTATTTGAGGGTTGGGCTTCTTGAGAACTCTCTGCCGCCGAGCCCATTTGGAGCAAGTCTTGGCTTCCGATAAGAATGAAGCCGCGTGTTTGCTCACACGCTGGGAAGCCAACCTAAGAACTTGCTGCCTTGAGGGATGGGATAGGCTGACAATAGGGACAGATAGGAGAGTGGTTTGGTGACTTGCTGGAAGACAGAGGCATGCTAGGTTACTGGGGAAGCTGGATCCTTGCCCCTTCCCTGCTGCCTCTGCTGAGACCCTTCCCTGGCCTGGGCAGGGGCTTGCGCTCCTAGAGGCTCAGAGCTCTGTAGGAAGTGTGTTGAGCCTGTGGCCCTGGGGAGATGGCTCCTAGGGGACAGGAGGGAGAGAGGGCAGGATGAGTAGAGATTGTGGGGCAGAGCATGGGTTTCTTGGGAACAAGACTGTGTTCAGACATCTGGCTGGAGCAAACACTGTACTTGAAAAAGGGGTCAGGCCAGAGTGGGGTGAGGGGAGGGGGCACTGGAGGTGGGAGAACCTGCCCAAGCTGGGCCTGGCTCAGCCAAGTGGCTGAGACCCAGAGGCAGGGAACAGCAGGTGGGCTTCCACCTGCCCTTCTCCCAGCTGGGGGAGCGGGCTCCTGCACCAGGCTCTGGGGACTTCTCCACATGGCCCATTCTGGCCTGGATGCACAGCTGCCCATGCCACCCTAGACCCTCCCTCCCCAGGCACCGAGAGTCAGGGAGACCTGTGGCCAAGGAGGGGCCCAGAGGTGAGGAGGCCCTGCAGCTAAACTGGCTAGGCTGATGGGGCCACAGAACCCCACCCCAGGGCCAGCACAGGTCGGTACTTAGCATGCCCCCATTCAATCCTACCCAGCAAACCCCTTTCAGGAAGCTGGAGACCAGTCCCTGAGCTCAGGGAGCTCACAGTCTGGCCGAGAGAGGAGCTATCCTGACTCAGGCAGAGCGGGTATTGACCACAAGCCTGGCTGCATCACCACCGAGGCACCATCTGTCCTGATTCTGTGACAGCCGCAGACTTCAGTCTGCCCATCTGTGTCATGGGGTTGATATCTTAGGGTGACCTCAGCCATGGCAATGCCCAGTTCTCAGTGTTAGGTGGGAGACACCAACTCTGATCCTGCCAGCCTGGAGATGGGGTTGTTAATGGAAAAAGGAGAGCACAGAAGTCCAGCCCCAATCTACATGGCTCTGTGTTTTATTTCCCTGAAAAAGGCGCAGGCGGTCAAGAAGAGGTAGGGAGGGGTGGGGGATAGGGGGCTGGGAAAGCCCAGCTCCTCGTATTGAAAGGTGATTAGGGAGTGGGGAGAGATTCCCAGGCCTGTCCAGCTGTTTCCTGCTTCCTTCACTACCAAATGTATACACTGTAAGGTCGGGCTGCCCCTCACAGGGACCCACTGGGGTAGGAGGCCTCTCCCTCTTCTAATACAGGTGGCTAGAGCATAGGATAAGGGAAAGCTAATGGTGTTGGGACCCACTTCCCGTGCTGATTTGGACTCATGGAAGCAGGAACCTGCCAAGCTTGGCTTCCTCAGGCCACGGGCATAGCTGCCCAGGCTTGTCTGCCCACTCCCCATGCTCAAATGGTCCTGAAGAGCCCCTAGCTGAGGGCAGTGGGCATGAGGTAATGCTACAAAATGCCTGTGCTCTCAGCTAGACACCCCCCACCAGGCCCAGGCAGGCCCTGCACACACATCCTGTGGGCTTCGCCTGCCCAGCTACCCATGGTGATTTAACGTGAGAGACTGGGGCTAGACTGTGGGAGAGACCACCCAGAGGGGTGAGTGGGTGAACTGGGAACAGGCTGCTCACTGAGGAAGCCCCTGCCAGTGAGCATGATTGTCCTTCCTCAGGAGGGTGGCCTGGCGGGAGGTAGATGCCCCACCCCACCCAGTCTGAAAACCCCCAGATAATGTTGGGGATGGTGGATGAGTCGCCTGTTTTAGATGCTAAAGGAGATCTAGTTCTGACCTAGTTTGATGGGATTGACACAGTGTCTGTCTTCATGGAATTCAGTCTGAGGGAGACACAGCCCCGTCCTCAGGGAGCCCCAGTCTGAGGGCAGACACAGCTCTGTTCTCAGGGAGCCCCAGTCTGAGGGGAGATGCAGCTCTGACTCAGGGACCCCCCAGCCTGAGGGGAGACACAGCCCCATCCTCAGGTAGCCCCAGTCTGAGGAAGACGCAGCTCTGACTCAGGGAGCCCCAGTCTGAGGGGGGAGACAGCCGTGACTCAGGGAGCCCCAGTCTGAGGGGAGACACAGCCGTGACTCAGGGAGCCCCAGTCTGAGGGGGGAGATGCAGCCCTGACTCAGGGACCCCCAGTCTGAGGGGAGTCACAGCCCTGCCCTCGGGGAACTCCCACTTGAGGGGAAATGCCCTGTGCTCCATGCTTCCTCCCTTGCCTGTTATTTTCGCTCCCAGCGCCATCCTCTGCTCTCCTGAAGGTTTCCTGCCCTAGGAAGGAATTGAATGGGTGAATTGGAGCTCCCGACTTGTGGGCCTCCTCCCCGCTGACTCCCTGTCTGCTCACTGTCCCTTCATGGAGCCTGTGAACCGAGTATGAGGGTTCCAGGTGGAGAGACCGAGTCATAGTGACTCGGGGTGGACTGGTCACCCCCCTCCCATCACCCAGAGTGGCTGTGTGAAAGGCAACCTGAGGGCCAGGGGGAGGAAAAGAAGAGGCTCCTTCTAGCTCTAAGCCCCAGCCACCCTCTCCCATGTGCTGGAGCCGCGCATGCGTGTGGGAGATACCATGTACTGCATCTCAGCAGACGTGAGGCTGGGGTGAATCAGGGATCAGGAGTTGGAGGTGAGGAAGGCAGATGCAGCTCAGCTGTTCAGGACAGTGAGCCCAGCCACCCTAGATGTGGTAGCACTTCTGTCTCCCCCACCCTCTGTCTTTCAGGCTCCCAGGAGCGCCTCTGTGGAAGCCCCCTTAGCCTGGGCTCGAACGAGGATTCTCCTTCCTTCCTATGAGGAGTTCTCAGGTGGGCATGGTGGGGAGTGGTGCCTGAGAGGGCTAGAGCAGGGCCTGCATGCATTCCCATGTGCACACACATGCATGCTTAACCTGAGTGCCCGTGGGTGCAGACAGGGCTCGCTGAGGACAGAGGGCAGGAGCTAAGTCTCCCCCTTCATTTTAGTGGCCGCCTGATGTGGGGACTATGTCTCCCCCATCTTACAGGAGCTCCTTAAGAACAGAACTGTGTCTCCCCCATCAGATTGGAGGGTCTGAAGGAAGCCAGGAAGGGTGTCAACACACAAATGCACAGCGCTCACTCCGGCACCTGCTCCCTCAGACATAGACGCCTCAAGCTGGGGTTCCCTGAGAACAGAGGCTGAGTCCCCAGTCACAGCTGTAATTCCCTTAAGGCAGAAGGTGATAAAACTTCCCTGTCAGATTGGGAGTTCCCTGAAGGCAGAGCTCCTTTCTCTCCTGAGAGAAAAGAATGTCTCCCCCATCAGACTGGGAGCTCACTGAAGGCAGCAGCTGTGTCTGCTACCCCATCAGCTCAGGGTCCCTCTGAGGGCAGGGGCTGAGCCTTGCCTCTCAGGCTGCTTCCTCTAGAGTCCCTGCAGCTCCCTTTCTTGTCCTGTTTGGCCACTTCCCTCCTGTGATCTCCTGTGATCCGCCTGTGGTCACTTCATTGTCAGTGGCTGGGAAGGCAGCAGATTAGACACAGCCAGTGACTCAGCCCCCACGGCCTTTCTTCCCCTGCCTGGGCAGCCTCATCGTGGTGGGGAAACCCCTCTGCTTCCTGCCTTCTCTGACGTCTATGTCCATTTCTCCTGTCCTCCCAGCCAGACCCCTTCCCTGCCCACACACGCTGTAGTCCTAATCTGCTAGCAGAAATCACGAGGAAGTCTTCTGGGAGGGGTGTGTCCCAGATGTGGCTTCACTGTGTCTTTACCAGCCTGGGATGTAGATGTCCATTTGACATATGAGGAAACAGCCCCAGTGAGGTGAAAGGACCTGTACAGAGCCACACAGCTCTGGTAGCCAACTGAGACTGGGCCCAGGGTCCAAGCTCCTTGAATAAGGCCTGACTGTACATGTGTGCACATACCGGGGAGGCAGGGGCTCATCCGGCCCCATCCTCCCCTGGCCCCACAACGGGCACTCACAGTCTTCCTCGGGGGAAGACAGGGAGAACGCAGTGCCTGTGGAAGGTTAAACAGTGCGTGGGCTGAGCAAGCGTGCCGGGGCTACCTGGCCGGGCATGCTAGGGGCTTGCAGCAGACCTCAAGTGCCAGGGAATGGAGCCGCTCTGTAGGTTTGGACAGAGGAAGTGGAGGCTGGGATGGTGGGCTTCAGGCGGCGAGGCAGAAGACATTCTAATTATTCAGTCAAAGGAGGCTTTGAGCTCTGCTGGGTGAAGGGGAGGAGCATTTGTGCAGCAGCTTCCACCAGTGAGGCACATGTGGCTGTGCCTTCCTCACTGCATCACTGCACCCATTTCACAGGTAAGGAAACGGTGGCCCAAAGAGGGCCTTCACTGGCCCTAGAGCATGCAGTTCCAGGCCTGAGCCCATGTCTGTCTGACCCCAAAGCCATCATTTCTGTGGGGTAGAGGGCTGAGCACCAGCCAGTCCCGTCCCTGCTTTGTTGAGGAGTGGTTTAGCTCTGGAGTCAGTCTGCTTGGGTTTGAATCCTGACTCTGTCCCTACCAGCTGTATGGGTTGTTTTTTTTTTTTTTTTTTTTTGAGACGGAGTCTCGCTCTGTCGCCCAGGCTAGAGTGCAGTGGCGCAATCTCGGCTCACTGCAAGCTCCGCCTCCCGGGTTCACGCCATTCTCCTGCCTCAGCCTCTCCGAGTAGCTGGGACTACAGGCGCCCGCCACCACGCCCGGCTAATTTTTTTGTATTTTTAGTAGAGACGGGGCTTCATCGTGGTCTCGATCTCCTGACCTCGTGATCCGCCCGCCTCAGCCTCCCAAAGTGCTGGGATTACAAGCGTGAGCCACCGCGCCTGGCAGTTGTGGGTGAATTACTCAACCTCTCTGTGCCTGTTTCCCCAGATAGTAATAAGCATAGTATAGTACTACTTCTCGTATAAGCTTGTTAAGAGGAACAGTTGGTATTTGTGAACTGGTGACCTAGAGCATTCAAATGAAGCTGTTGGCCTCGTTCTTTCTTCTCTTCCACCCAGCCCCTTCGGTCCAAGGGGAGAACAGTTGTTGAGAGTTGGGACTTGGCGAGATGAGGCTAAGATCTCTCTGAGAATGAGACTCATCAAGGGGTACTCAGGGCCTGCTCAAGCCCTTCCTTGGGAATGGGATGCAGGGAAACAGGAAGCCTAACTTCCCACTGGTCCCATTCCTCCTGGGCCCCCAGTCCCCTCCCCACTGTGGAGTGTGGGCATGTAGAACTCTGGCACGTACCCGGTGATAAGGGCCACCCAGCAGTCAGGACGTGGGCTACGTGAGGGACCAATGGAGGCGGCTGCTTTGGCCAGCGGCTGCCTGCCCAGCTCAAGGGGCCAAGGCCAGGAGGCTGGGCTGTGGGGTCCATTGTCTGCCCGCCGCCCCCACCCCTCTGACGAGCACAAGCTCAGCAACAGCCGGCAGCGGGCCCTTGGCAGAAGCTCGGTCCTGTTCCCCCCACACAGGCACGCCCTGGCCTGCACGTCTTCGCCTGGGCCTCTAGCCATGATGGCGCTGCCCGCTGTGCTGACCACTGCTGCCACTGGCCTCTAGGGGGCACTGCTTGGGCACTTAGGAAGTCCTTGCAGGGAGAGCCAGGGCCTGGGGCCCTCACCATGGGGTTGTCAGAAGCTCAGCCCATTGGGGTAGGGCAGACTGGGGAGAGGGCAGAGGCAAGGTGGGTCACCTGGACAGAGGGTGGAGCAAGGTGACCGCCAGGATGTGGCCATGGAGAGTTATAGAAATGTCCTTGTCAAACTCCAGGTCTACAGCAGGTGGGCAAGGGGGTAGGAAGCTAGTGTTGACCAGCAGTGTGACTTTGGGCCTCCTCCCTCAGGTCTCAGTTTCCTTATCTGTATAACGCAGGGACTGGAGAGGACTCATCTCTAAGTTTAATGTTCTGTGATTCGTGGCACCCTTGCTCTTCCTGGCTGGGTTCAGCCCCAGTTGAAACCAGTGGGCAAGATGGGGCATGTCTTTATCTGTGTCTCCCTTTCCCACTTCTCCATCAAAGTGGTAGAAGGGCTGGGGTTTCTGCAGCCCAATACCCTTGGGAGTCATTGAGGTGAGGCCTGACAGCTCACATCCCCCTCAGAGCCCTTAGTCCCAGGACTCCCAGGGGCAGAGCTGTGGCCTGTAATCAGCAGGTTAAAAATAACACCCATGGGCTCTTCTCCCTTCACAGGAATGGTGTTTGTGTTGGCATCTGTGGCCCCTCTGGCCCTGCCAACTTGCACAGCATGTGACATTGTCAGGGGACCGTAGGTGTGAGGAAGGAGTTAGCCGGAGGGGCTCGCACTGCCCTGCTCCAGGTGAAGGTGCAGAGCAGAGGTCAGGGACAGCTGGCAGGGCCACCTGTGGCCACAAGGCTGCCCATGAGGCTGAGGGCACATGATGGGCAAGGCGAAGTCCACTGGTAGAAATGAAATGGTGCAGACTATAGGCTGGGCTATGTCCAGGTGCTGGGCCAGGGCCCTGCAGGCAGAGCTGTGCAACCAACTCATCCCAGTCCTCAGACCCCAGAAGCAGAATCAGTGAGTCACAGGGTTGTGGAATCAAGGCATTCTAGACTTGAAAAGAACCCAAGAGATACTGTCCAATTCCTGCCCAGACAGGAGAAAAATAGCCCCACTAGAGAATATTTATGGAGCTCGTCCTGGATGCCAGGCTCTAAGCTGGCATCCACTGAATTAATCTTCCCAGCAACCCTCTGCACCCAGTTCTGTTTTTTTTTTTCTTCCAAACAGAGGAAGAAACAAAGGATAGAGAAGTTAGGTAACTTGTCCAAAGTGCCTTCAAACTGATCTCTGTATGATTCCTAAATCCCTATCCATAATCGTTACCTTGTCTGATTTAACACAGGTGGGAACAGAAGCCCGGAACTTAGAGGCTGTGCTGGGGTTTCAGCTGTGTGCCCTGTTCAGTTCTGGACTCAGTCCACAGCTCCTTGCACACAGAGAGCTCATGTCATGGGCAGTCAGAATTCTCCCTTAGGTCATCCGGAATCATGTTGACTTTAATGTAAGATCATTTCTTCTCCTTCACTCCTCCAGAGAGAAATGACAGCTCCTTAGTTCTCCTCTGAAGTCCCTGCTCATTGTTAACAGTGGTCACACTCATAATTTTTTGAGGGTACGAATCTGCCAACACACTCATCATTTAACCCCCAACTTTCTCTGGGGAACTTTAGGAAGAGCATCCCTGGGCATTAACTCGTCTAACTGCCGATCATGGCATTGATGTCACCCCTGAGCCTGCTCTTGCCCAGGCAGAACAAGCCCGATTTTTTCCCCCTTTCCATCAGGCCTGTGTTTGCCCTCTCCATGACCTCTGTGGCCCTGCCTGGCCTCTTGCCAGCTTCTTGTGACCAAATGTGGACCTGGCCTGGCCAAGGAGGAGAGCTTGGGGATCAGGGCCTGACCTGACAGCTGTCCCTCCAGGGGTCCCAGGCAGTGGGACCAAAATTTAAGCCTTGGCTGCCCCCACCCTGCCAGGTCTCCCTACTACCCCCATTCCATCGTATGCCGTCAGGATCCTGATGTGTGTTTATGGTGTGGTGCTGCCAAGGATTACCTGGTCCTTTAGGTCCCCAAAGCGCTGGAGATATTATTCTGGAGTGAGGAGTCCAGGTTCCCTAACTCATGCCATAGACCAATCAAGTGGCAGCACACCCCAGGGCAGGATTTCAACAGCAGCAATAATGAGCACTGACTGCTCACTGAGCACTTGCCTCGTGCCAGACACTGTGATGGGCACATTACAGTAGCCCTTTCGCTGAATACTCACAACAGCCAGGTGAGGTGGGGTCCACGGTTATCCTTACTTTATAGGACTCCCAGGCACAGAGCAGGGTTTTGTCTGGGCTGACAATGGATTTAATGCTACACTGATTCTCTGTTTAGTTTGGGTTTGGTTTTTGAATCACTTCACGCTTGCCCTGAGTGAGGCGATAAGGCCCATTCCCAAAGTACAGATGGGAAAACCGGGAGTCAGACTTGGGCAGTGAGTCAGGTTAGGCCATCCTGTTCTGCTATCCCTACAGCCCTAGCCTGGCTCACTGTCACCTGAAGTGTTTTCCCAGGGTATTTCCTCCTTCTAGGTATTTCTCCTCATCTTATGCATTTACCTGGGCTCTTCCCTCCTTTCCATCTATCCATCCATCCATCCATCCATCCACCCACCCATCCACCCATCCACCCACCCATCCATCCATCCACCCACCCACCCACCCACCCATCCACCCATCCACCCATCCACCCACCCACCCATCCATCCATCCACCCACCCACCCATCCATCCACCCATCCACCCATCCACCCATCCATCCATCCATCCATCCATCCATCCACCCATCCACCCATCCACCCACCCATCCACCCACCCATCCATCCATCCACCCATCCACCCATCCACCCATCCATCCATCCATCCATCCATCCATCCACCCATCCACCCCCATCCATCCATCCATCCATCCATCCATCCATCCATCCTCCTGGAGCCAAGTCCTCCCAGCAGGGTTCCTCCTGACCTCACAGGGCAAGTAGGAGGAAGTGCTCCTGGATGGGTACATCACACCCCTGGTAACTCTTCTCTTCTAGACACCTCATCCATCCTACTCCGCCCAGCCACACATGAGTCGAGATTATTTCACCAGAGGAGAAGCTTGTATTAGTTAAATTTTGGTTTACGTAAGATAAATAGTGAATTTTTTGCTCATGTAAAATATTTCTGGGATGTGGTCACGTGGTCAGAGACTCCTTCTATCTTTCTGATCTGCTAGGTGTGGTTTCCATTTCCAGGGTCACCTCATTGCCCAAGATGGCTGCTGGAGCCCCAGCCAGCAGGAAGGAAGAAAGCCTGAAGAAGGACATGCCCCTTCCCTTCAAGGAAACGTCCTAGAAGTCACACACTTATATTCCATTGGCCAGAACTCAGTCATCTAGCCACACCTAGCTGCAAGGGAAGCTGGGTAGTATAGTCTTTATTCCATGGGGGTCTGGCTAAAAGTTGGGGAATAAACGAAGAATGGATATTAGGAGACAGGATCTGCCACAAAGCCTCTTTGTTCCTTTTAGATTGCAATTGCCAGAGGGTAAGTGGGGCCTTCCCAACTCCCTGCCTCAAGCAATCCTGGTTCTCTCCCTTCTCCGAGGTCTCAGTTCTTCCCTGATACTCAGTAGTTACTGCCTGGAGCTACTAAAGGCAGCAGCACAATGCCACATCCGGCTGCTGTTGGCTGTTGTCCACCATCTGCAGATCCAGGCCAGTGCACTCACTTATCTCACGACAGCTCAACAGGCAGCTAGTCTTAGTCCCATTTTATAGTTGAGAAATTGAGGCCTAAAGAGGTTAAGTAACTTGCCCAAGAGCACGCAGCTGGGCTCTGAGCCCAGTTCCTGTGTGTTTCTTTCTTTCCTGTTGAGCCTTCCCTGTAGGGGTGGATGCCCTGGGCCTTCTCAGGGTCTGACAAGAGGAACTGGAATGGTCTGAGCCCTAGGAGGGGCCTGTCTGGGAGGAGAGGGCAGGCAGGGGCGTGACCTGGGTCCTCAGGTGTCTCCTCAGCACTTACTCAGTGCCATGGTCAGCGAACACGTCTGAACAGAGTCTACTGACGGGCTTGGGGATTTCTGCTGGCGCCAGCAACTGGCCACTGCAGCCACATCCTCAGACGCCACTTTCCCCAGAATAAGTGTCCTAGACCCAGCAGTGAGGAAGGACAGGGATAGGGCAGCTTTTGTCACTTCCCTTTCTTTCCTCCAGCCCTCCCCAGGGAGGCGGGGGAGAGGGGGACTGTTTACTCTGCTTTCACCCGGGGGAGGCAGCAGCAGGGGACTCAGCACCTACCCCAGGTGGACTGCTTGGTGGGGAAGGTGGGGAGAATGTGACCAGTGCTTAGGGGAAGAGGCCAGACGCTGGGCTTCTCCGGAAGACCAGGGCCATGTGGGCCATCCCCCTGCCTCCGGGCAGGACTGTCCGTGCTTGCAGCCGAACATGAGTGTGAGGTCATTGCTCTGGTCTCAGGGGCGGGGGGAGGTGCTCTGAGCGTAAGTACGGTCACCGCCTCTACTTGTGGTTAGTAACGTTACTGTAATATCTACTCCACGATCTCTGGCCAAGAGGAAAGGCTCAGGAGTTGTGAGTCACAGCTGGCTGTCGACAGTGGGGCAGGTCATGCGCAGCTTGAATGGGGGTGTGCTGGGGATGACCCTGAGACCCAGACGTAACCTCTGTCCTCAGGAGTTCCTGCCAGAAACAGATGATGAACTGGAAGAACAGATGTGAGGCTGAAAGTCCCCAGTCCCTGTCCTCCTCCACCAGGAAGTCTTCCTTGATGAACTGCCTTGGGATTGCTCTGGGGTTGACCTTGAATTCCTAGTTGTGGCAAGATGGGCTTCTTTTTACTTTGCCATCCTGCCAAATCTGAGCACTGAGCACCTACAGGTTGTGTGCTAGGGGCAAGGGCATGAATAGGAATGTGGTGCTTTCATTCAAATCATTCATTCATTCATCCAATATGCCAGGTGCTCAAGATACATGGGTGAAGCCATGGACTCAGCTGCTCTTATAGAGCGTGGAAAAGGAGAGTCTTAAAGCAAGTAGTCACACCAAAGAGAATTACAAACCATAATGTGTGCTAAGAGGGAAAATTACATGGGGCTCTGGGAGAATATCCTAGGGACTTAGTCTAGATGGGGGTGTGGCCTGATATTTAAGCTCAGTTCCTGTCTTGCTCTAACAAAGTCGCAGCCTAGCTGGGGACACACACACACACACACAAACACACACACACACACTCGGAAATGTCTGGGAAAAGATGATGTTTAACTGACAGTTTACTGTATCTTCTTGGTCCGTCCTAATGCTCCTGAACTGGAAGCTCCCTGCATGCCTGGATCATATGTCATGTTTGCATGATCAAGCTCCTGCCACCAGGCCTCTGGTACAGGTGGTGCCTAGGAAATGTCAGTTCTTTGCATGCCATTAGGAATTATCTGTCCATCACCAAATTAACTGCTCTAGGAGTGCCAGGGTGGAGGATTGGGGCTGTGTGGTCATCCAGGAAGGCTCTGAGGATGAGGAGGGCAGTGATTTGAGTCTGGAAGGACTGAGATCAGGATGAAAGGGATGACAGAAGAGTGTTAGTCCTGTTTGGAGACAATGAGGAGACTGGGAGGTTGACGTTCTGGAAGGGAGTGGCTACGTCTCTGCCCTCAGACTGGCAGATCGCAGACAGCAGGAAGTATCTCCTCCTTCAGATTGTGAGCTCCCTCAACTCTTTGGGACCTGGCTTCTTGTAGACTGCAGCATTATTTGGGTGTGGGTGGACGTGGGAGTTGATAGTGGGTCTTCTATCCCCCCCAACAGCCCTTGGGCCTCTGGGGAGAAGTCTGTGGACTGGCCCAGAGCCAAGGATCTCCTCCCTCCTCCTCCCTAACATCTCCAGGAAGCAGGGTCCAGAGCCTCAGAGCTTCCAGTCACCTGAGTATGATTAGGGGGAGGCCTCTCCCTCTGGGATCGAGCCCTTGGTTGTGGCCTGAGGTCTCTAGCATGGCCCAGGCTGGAATTCATCTCCCAGCCCCAGTGCCCTTCTCCCTTTTCCGTTCCTCAGCCCAGCTCTGGTTGGGCCCAGGCAAGGCAGGAACTAGGGATGGTCTGGGGGGCTTCCTGGGGCTGTGCCACTCCTGATAGGCAGTGATTGCCCTGGAAGCCCCTCCCTTGCCGCCTGTGAAGGCTCTGCAGGGAGACGGCTCACCAACATGGTGGCATGCTGCCCACCAATGGGGGCTGTGCCAAGTGTGATGTGATGTGTGCTGATCCCTCTCCACTCCTCACTGAGGACCAAGCGTCTGCTGCCCCCGCAGCACAGAGTGCCTGGGGCGGCTGTCCAATCACATCCATGGGGGTTTGGGGGAGATGTAAGAGTGGACAGAGGGTCTTCCTTGTGCTGCAGGCAGCAGGGCCAGTCTGAAAGAACCTCCCCTACCCCCAGAACTGGTATTCCACCCCCAGTTGATGGAGCCCCTGGGTACTGTCCAGGGTATCAGTCCCTCTGCATTTCACTTGCACCCCTCAATGGACAGAGGAGGTAGGCCCCATTGACCCTCTTTCTCCTCTCACCCCCCAAGCTTTGGAAAACATATTGGAGATGTTTCCTTGCCCTCCTTTGTCCCACTTTGCCTGTTGGGGCCCAGGCACCAGGAGAGAGCGAGGGATCCTGGGGATGAAGGGGGCACGGAAGTGGTGTTGCATCCATCCCCTCGGAGGTAAGCGTGCAGATTGGCCGGGCTCCATCTCCTTTCTCCTTCTTCAGGGTTCAGTTGTCTGCAACAGGGGCTGTGTTAGGTTGAAGGAGGGCCAAGGCCAGAGGCAGCTATTTTATTCGGGGGTAGACTCTGGGATCCCACCCAGAGACTCTGCTTCTCTAGCTCTAGGGAGGGTCTTAGGACGCTGCATTGAAAAAAAGCCCCCCAGTGTTTGTGACATTAATGGCTGAGGAGCATACCCTGCTACTGAGGAAAGATCACAGATTCTGAGGGATGGGAGTCTTGAGTTCCAGCCCGAGCTTCTCTGTTTGCTCTCTGGATGACTTTGGACACTCATCTCAAGGCCTCAGCTTTCTTATCTGTGTAATGGGAGAGTGATACCTACCTTGAAGACTAAATGGGGCAAGTGCAGATAAAACATCAGCATCAGGCCTGGCACACAGCAGGTGCCCAATAATTACTGTCCTCAGAATGTAGCTGGCTTGGCTGGTCACGGTGACTCAGACCTGTAATCCCAGCACTTTGGGAGGCCGAGGCGATCAGATCACTAGGTCAGGAGATTGAGGCCATCATGGCCAACACAGTGAAACCCTGTCTCTACTAAAAAATACAAAAAATTAACCGGGTGTGGTGTCACGCTCCTGTAGTCCCAGCTACTCGGGAGGCTGAGGCAGGAGAATGGCGTGAACCCGGGAGGCGGAGGTTGCAGTGAGCCGAGATCGTTTCCCTGCACTCCAGCCTGGGTGACAGAGTGAGACTCCATCTCAAAAAAAAATAAATAAATAAAAAATAAAAAAATGCATCTGGCTCATTCACTTTCTGGGCAGGGTTGGGTTGGACCCCTAGTCCCTCCCATCACTTGGGGATCCTGGTGGGGTGAGGGAGTTGATTCAGAGGTTGGGAAGGATGGTTATGCAAGGAGAAGCTTCCAAGAGACTGCTGTTGCTGGTGACAGGGAGGAGTGAGCATCCCCCACATTTCACCAACACAGGGACTCTTGCCTTAAGAATAATAACCTAAACGGAACACATAGCACTATGTGCCGGGTGCTGCTCTGAGTTCATTAACGACTGCAATTATCTAGGGGGGTTGTTATCCTATTTCACAGGTAGGGAAACTGAGGCACACAGGGATTGAGGCAGTAGCCTAGCATCACATAGCTAGTGATTGGCAAAACCAGGGCTTGAACCCAGATAGCCTGGCTCTTAACCACTGCCTCTCTCTAGCATGGGGCCCCCTGGAAAGAGGGATGGCTGTGCCTTCCCTTCATGTCCTTCTGTGGGGTTCTGAGGCTGGGCTATCTGAGTCAGGCTCTGGTACTCTGGCGGGAAGGGGCAGGCCCCAGATTTGCCTCTAGGGCATTCTCTGACTCCAGTAGCTCCTGCCCACCCTTCCCTGGGCTTCTTTGCCTCCTCCGCAGTTGCTGCCTTCACCCGGCCCCGCACTCCCACCCCTGTCAATGTTCACTTTCTCCAGCTGTGAGCATCTGGACCCCCCAGGAGTTGTCACTGGGCTCTGCTTTGGGCTCAGAGCCCAGTGATCAGGGAGAGGCCGGACTCCAGCCTGATCCCACTGCCCAAGACCAGTGGCCTTGTCTACTCCTCCCTCAATCCCTGGGGCTGTGGGCATCAGGGCACCTGATGCCTGCCCCCTCGAGCCGCTGTTTATGACCTGGTATATCACTCATTGTCCCCACCCTCAGCCTTAATGAGGAACAGAGCCCGCTAAGACATCCCAATTAACCACACCATCTGTTTTCCTTTAGCAGAAACAGTGTGGCGGGTGAGCAAGAACCCAGAGCAGGGATTTTGTGGGGTGGGCTCAGGGCTTGTTTTCTTCCCTGAAAAATGGCTTACCACCCACCCTGACCTTTGCAGTGCCCAGGAGATGGCTGCCTTCCCTCAAAGAGGAGCCTGGGAGCCTCTCAAAGGGCACAATTTTCTGTCCCACCCAGCAGCTAGCTTCTGCAGCAGGCCAGATTTGGGTTCAGTGGTGACTCAGATGGGATGCAGGGTGCCCCATTGCGTGCAGGCTTCCTAGAGATTTGGGAGGCCAAATGTCAGTGTCAACAAAGGTATTTGAGTACGGGAATAGGCAGGAGGCAAGGATGGGAAAAGGGAAGCCAGTGGTTGGTGAGGTCACTCCCAAACTTCTGAGTATCCTCTCACTGATCCACAGGCTTATCAAGCGCTTACTGAGTGCCCAGCACTGATTGGGCACCAGAGACAGTGAGCAAGACCACAGAGGGAGGGCCTGTGGGGAGCCTGAGAGGTCAGGAATGTTTCTGGAGGGGGTTGCACTTACTTTAGTTCAAGGAATCAGTCCCTATCAGCTTCAGCTCTTTCCTGAGGTCAGCTCCCAAGATCAGAACCCTGGTGGGCGTGAGAGTTAGTGTGAACCTGGAGCACAGGGTAGGGGACTATAAGAGTTGGAGAGAGCTTACATTGGGGAAAAGGAATCAGGAAGCTTTGGAAATAGTTGATAAAATGCGCCAGTGAACAAATGCTGAGTTGGGGAAATTGGTGGGTGGTATCAGGAACCTTTGGGGTGGCATTAGGGCCAGGAGCTGTCTAGGGAGTGTATGGCTAGATGAATCCCAGTCTGCCTTAAGCAGGAAGCACCTTTGTTCATTTCTCCCTCAAATATGTAAGCGATCACACAGCATGCACATTGTCAATATCCGCTTCTGCACCCACGGCAGGCATCACTAGCCAATCCTAGCACTTTCCCCTTCCGAGTCCAGAAGTAGCCTCACGCTTTTTCTCATATACTGGTCCAGGTCGTCACTACTAACTGATCAGAGTCGAGAGATGAAATGAGAATCTATTTACCTTCCTTGGATGGAATTCAGACATGCATAAGATCTAAAGAAACTCCCAGAAAAGAACTTATTCAAAGGGAAGAGAGAGTCAGGTGGACAGTCTTAGGACAAGGGCCGTTTAAAGCCAGGCTGATGATTGTCACTGGATTTGCTGTGGCCCAGCTCCCTGGTAGACTCATATCTGGGTCTGAAAGAGAGCAGGCCACAGGAAGCCCACCATCCCAGCCTCCACTTCCTCTGTCCAAACCTACAGATCGGCTCCATTCCCTGGCACTTGAACTCTGCTGCAAGCCCCTAGCATGCCTAGCCAGGTAGCCCTGGCACGCTTGCTCAGCCCACATACTGCTGTTTAAAATTCCACAGGCACAGGGTTCTCCCTGTCTTCTCCTCAGGAAGACTGTGAGTGCCCGCTGTGGGGCCAGGGGAGGATGGGGCCAGATGAGCCCCTGCCTCCCCGGTACGTGCACACATGCACAGTCAGGCCTTATTCAAGGAGCTTGGACCCTGGGCCCAGTCTCAGTCTGCTACCAAGAGCTATGTGGCTCTGTATAGGACTAGGATATAAAGCACTGTGTGTCCATCAGGATTCTGTTGCAGAGAACAGAATCTGCTCTGACTGGTTTAAGTGAAAGGGACTTATCACAGAGTATGAAATGGCTACACAACTATTGGCAGGGCCGAAGACATAGGCTTGAGGTGGAGCTTTCAGGAACAGCTCTCAAAGTCACACTGCAGAACTGGGCCACCAAGGGAGCTGCTGCCTCTTTGGCAATCGTGAGGTCACCAGCCCCAGAACCACACTGCAGTGTGATCAGGAGGCTGCCACTGCTGCCAGCTCCACACTGCACCTGCTGGGGCCCATGCTAGGAGACAGACACACTGTTTCTTTCCCCTTGACCCCCTCTGCCAGTACTGCAGCAAAACAACAACAACAACAACAACAACAACAACAACAACAACAACAACACACACCCCTTCTTATTCCCAGAAAGCAGCTGGCGCTGCAGAAGCACGCCTTCCAAATCTCATGCACGTTCGTCTGATTGGCTAAACCTGAATTATATCTCAATCCTAACAGCAGGGGAGGAGACTGGGAAATGTAGTTCTTTGGCTTTTCTTGTCTCTGCAGGCCAGTAAGGCACACAGCAGGGGATGGAATGATGTCGAAAGTCAGTCCCCCATACTGTCTTCTAACCTTCTAAAAGATGCCAGGCACAGCAGCTCTGTTTTGGATGTTCTCAGAGAGGAACAGAAGGGGAGGAAGAAGCCTTCTCCTCTTTTTACCACACACCACTATACAGCCTTGAGGCACCTTGAAGGCTCAGGCACATCAGTGGTGCCATTTGTGCGTGGTCCTTGGGGAGTGTGATACCAGATCCTTGTAGCAGGTCATTGTGCTAGGCAGAGAGCCTCCTAGGACTGTCCAGTAATAGTTGGGACTTTGTCAGCAGCTGGGAACAGCAAATATTGGTTATTAGGGTCTGAGTGGTTTTATCCAACTCCTGGCTGGATCCGTCTTTGGAAACACTATCATGAACGCGTTCTATGGGCCAGGCACCGCTCTGGGTGTTAGGGGACAGAAAAGGATGAAATAGAGTCCCGGCTGCCCTTTGCAGCCCCCTGTCTAACAAGGAAGAGGTGTGGGCCTATGCAGCCAAGGGTGTGAAAAGGTGAACAGGGGCCTTTCCAGGGTGGAAGACATTTGAGCTGAGTCCCAAAGGGCCCAAGATGCTTAGAGGAGGTCTGGGTGAGAGACAAGGTACAAATAAGAAATGCACCACAATCTCAGCGAGCCGGGCAAGGAGGGATCTGGGAGGTGGGGGTGGGGAAGAGACAGTGTCTGGGAAACCAAAGCGGGGATTTCTGAAGATCCAGGCTTCGGTCTTCCCATCCAGACCAGGCTGGACGCTCCTGTGCTGGGCACCTGCATCTAGCCGGTCATGCAGTTTGTCCCAGGCTCTCTGCAGGCTGTGGGATGCTGTTTGCTGCCTTGGCTCATGCAGACTGCTGGGAATGACTCATGGCTGAGGAGGGGTTCAGGAGAGCCACGGACTGCTGCCCAGGCTGGAGGCTATAAGGAGGCCTCTCCCTGGGGCTGGTGGCAGCAAAAGAAACTAGCCCACGTGGGAAGGGCAGCCCATGTCACCCCACCCTGGGCTTCCAGGCTACAGGGCCAGGTGGCCAGAGGGAGTCTCTGGCACCCCAGCCCGCACTGTACCCTCCCACCCCAGACCCCAGCGTCCCCTCCTACCCCAGGCCCCACTGTCTCCTCCTACCCCAAGTCCCAGCATCCCCTCCTACCCTAGGCCCCACCATCCCCTCCTACCCCAGGTCCCAGGGCCTCAGGCCCCAGCGCCCCCTCCCTTGTACTCTGCTTCCTCCCCATGGCAGGGCTGCCCACTCCCTCCCTGCATCCCACTCCATCCTAATGCCAGCCCTCCCTGGCTCAGGCAGCTGGGAATACCTGTGGTGGGTCATTACAGGACACCACTGCCTGAGGGTCAGAATGGAGGCGGCCTGGCTGTCAGCTGGAACCCATCAGAGGCCAATCTAAGTCCTGGCAGCAGTCAAGACAGGAAGGGCTGGCTGATGAGAAAGGTGTTCCTGAGAACTGCAGTTTCCAAGCCCTCTCTTAACCCTTCCCACTCTGACATGAGGGTGTGTCCTGACATTTCCCAATGGTGACAGGTGGCTGCAGGTCTCTGGTTCATCAACCCAGGTTGGTGAGGTGAGGTTGATTTCACGGAGAAACCATGACCCTGCCTCAGGGAGCCCCTGATCAGAGAGAGGAAAAGCAGCTTCCTGTTTGCAGGAAGACTCTAGTCATAGGGAAGATGCAGCTCAGACCTAGGCTGAGGGGAGACACAGCCCTGTCCTCAGGGAGCCCCAGTCTAAGGGGAGGCACAGCCCTGTCCCCAGGGATCCCCCTCAGACAGGGAGACACAGCCCTGCTTACAAGTGGCACAGGGTCAGATATGTGGGAGGTTTTGTCTGATTATTAAACTGATAAATCAATATCATGGCATTACTTTTGAATTTCCATGTGCACTTGTGGGAAATCAGCAGCTTGAACACACATTCTTTGCTCTTAAGCTCCAGGAATCATGCGGCTGCAGATGGAGAGAGCTCTTCTTAGGGGATGGTTTTGTTCTGGTTGCCCTCTTGGGGTCAGCTGCCTGCTTTTTTGAGACCCCTCCCCACCTCACAAACCACTCAGCAAGTGGGTAATTTTCAACAGCTTGTTCCAACTCCTTCTTTGGTATCCCCATAACTTATGTAACTCCCAGCTTTCAATTAACAATTAAACTTGGTGAGCAAGAACACAAAAGGAAACATGTCTGTGTGCAACTGGCTCTTCTTCAACTGTGTGGTTTAGATGTCTCTGATTTATTTTCCACAATTAGTGACTGGCCTTCTCCCAACCTCTCTCCCTGTTCTCTTTGAAGGGGCTGCTGCTGGCTGGGCACAGCAGCCTAGCAAAGCTGTCTTGAGGGCACCCTTTTCTCTGGGGCTGAGATCGCCGAAGAGCTCAGGCCTCTTGGTTCCTGGGCTACATGAGGCTGACTATCAAGCTCTCCAAGGGGGAGGAGGGGGCCCGTGCCCACCTACAGGGTGAGGAGGAAAGGCCCAGAAATGTTGGCACCTTTGCAAGCCTTTTCTGTGTTCTTCATCTTCCAGCAAGTCATTCCAGCTCTAGTGCCTCAACTTCCTCATCTGTTTAATGGGAGTGAATAATTGGGTTAGGTGGTTCCTAGAGCCCCTTGCACTCAGACTTTGAGAGTTATCCCTGCTTCCCTCCCCACCCTGCTCAAGGCCCCCCTGACACCCTGTCATGACCACAGAGGGTGGGTTAATCACTGACCTTGTCCAGCAGCCAACTTGGTCACCAAGTGTGCTACCAGACAGCCTCATGCTGCTGGCCAAAGGGTTGTGGCCCCATCTCTTCCAGCCTTAGCCTGGCACTCTGATGCATGAGGACATTTATGAACATGCAGGTGAGTGGAGCCATTTGGTCACATTTCCTGGGACCCCTCTGAGCCAGCCACTGGGCCTTGCCCTTAAGAGACTCCCAGGACAGTGAGATGACTGTGCACAGGAGGCTTGAGAAATGAGTGCTGAAGCCAGCAAATGTTTACTGAGCACCTGCTCCACGCCAGGCCCTGGGCTGGGCAGGGGACAGCAAAACTGAATAAGTAGACATGGTGCAGTTTCTCGTGATTAGAGGCACATACGGGTTCCAAAGTCAGCTGATCAGGTTCAAGCCCTGGTCTGATGCTCTTTTGGGCAAGGTATTTAGCCTTTCTACACCTTGATTTTTCTATCTGGAAAATGGGGATGCTAATAGTACACAAACATGGGGTTGTAGTAAGGATTAAATGAGTCAGTGTTTAGAGTGCAGGGCGTGGTAATTGCAACTTTCATTTTGTGAGCACTAACTCTGTGCCAGAAAGTGTCATGGCCTTTGATGGAAACCACGTCCCTTACAGAGAAGGAGAGAGCACTTCTGGCTGAGCTGAGAGAGAGGCTTCACGGAAGAGCTGGTACCACAGTTTGGTCTTGAAAGGTGGAGTTAAACTCCATAGGTGGCAATGGGGGAGGGCGTTCCAGGAGGGGGAACAGCATGGACGAAGGCATGGAGGCAGGAAGACACAACATGTGCTGGGGGAACTCCAAAAGGACCAGTGAGACTAAAAGGCAAGGGAGATAAAACTGGAAAGTCGGCTTAGGCCAGATGAACATCTAGACCACAGAATGTGGCTTTTATCCTGTAGGCAAAGGGGAGCCATGACGGTTGCTGAGCAAGGGGATCTCGAAGGGAGATGAAACTGCTGTATTTAAATGAGGCAGCAGAGTTAGTTTCCTTAGATGATAATAACAACAAGAATGATAATCAGAAACATTTCCTTTTGTAGATTCTAAAGTTTGCTGAGCGTTTTCATGGGCACAACCTCATCTGATCATTATGGCAACACTGTGGGGTGAGTTAAGCAGGGATTATTGCACCCACTTTACAGAGAGGAGGATGGGGCTTATCCGAGGTTACCCAGCAGGTTGATGGCAAAGTCAGAAGCTAACATGGGTCTCCTGGCCAGCATCGGCATGGATGGCCCAGTGTGAGTGAGGGACATAGGTCCCCATCTCATGGCTGCCCAGGGGAAATGGACCACCTTCTCAAGCCCCATCTCAAGCCCCCTTGAAAATGTGTCTGTGTGCAGAGGAGGTCATGAGGGTGTCTGTGCAGAGAGCCTTCCAGTCACGCCAGCACCAAATCTTCAGTACTTCTGGCCCATTGCCAGGGGCCAGCATGGACTAGGCCAGCATGCATCTAACCTCTGCTGATTGGTACTGAGAGCATTGGTGATTTGGGCAGGGGGTTGGCTGAGCCACTGCCAAGAAGCTGGTGAACTGCTGCAGGGGTTTGGGGAAGACATACACATAGCCCTATCCTTTTAGTGAGTCCTTCACCTCTGTAGAAGCCTCTCCCAGCTGAGCAGCAGCCAAGGCAGATGGAGTGAAGCTTCCCATTCACCTTCTCTTCTACTGGGACTGTTCCCTGACCCCCCTGGGTTCCTGCCCCAGGACTGGGAGTCTGGCTTCTGATGGCCCAATCTTAGCTCTTTCCTCTCCTTGGATTCTGCCTGCTGGCTGATACCCTTCTGCCTACTGGGGCCTTCCTCCTGTGATGTTCATTTCCAGGTCCTGGTCCCCAGCAGGGCCTGGGGTGAGAAAGGAAACAGTAGAACCCCTGGCTTCCCGAGCCTGCTCCACCCCGAGTTCTCAGCAGAGCCAGGCTGGCCTATCTTTCTAGAGGACCCAGCACAGGGCCTGCCTCAAAGTGCAGCCCAGGTAGCACCTGCTGGTTCTGTCTGCCAGGGCCCCAGCCTTCATGGGAGGCCAAGAGCCTTAGGGGAGCTGACAGTGAACCCAAAAAAGTGCATTGTGATATAAGCCAAAGAGTGGCCCCAGTGAAAGGCTTTGTAGGAGTTTGGAGCAGGTGAGGTTGTGGAGGCAGTCAGGGACTTCCTGGAGTGGTGTCCTGGATTAGAGCTGAGCCTTCCTTGAAGATGGTGGGCTTGGTTAGGGGAAGGGGTCTATACAGAGGATTCTTTCCAGAGGGTGGGGAGCCAGACTTACTGTGCCATATGAAGCAGTGGGTTGAGGGGCATGAGCAGAGGGGTGTGGGCATGCTTGCCTCAGGCCAGCCCTGGAAGGTGTGCAAAATGGCCCTGGGTAGTGATGGGCTGTTGACTGATTGATCGATTCATTCATTCAAGTTTATCCAGCACCTCCTCTGTGCCAGGTGCTGTGCTTGGGGCTAGGAGCTTAAGGATGAGTAAGACAGATGTATCCCTTCCCTCCTGAGCTCCTGGTTGAGATGGGAAGGCTGAGGAGCAAACAGACTGTTTCAACACACTGTGATCAGTGCCAGGACAGAAGAGATACAATGTCCCCTAGAGCAGAGAGGAGGCTTCAGCTTGAGACCCGGGGGTGGATCTAGAAAGACTTTCCGGGAGAGGTGGAGCTGAGATCTGCAGGATGATGAGTGAGCTGGGAGTGGGGGTGAGCATCCCAGAACTGGGAGAGGGGTGGCATTCCTTTCAATGGGTGAGGATCATGACATGGGGAGGGGAAGAGGAGGCGAGGTGCAATGGCAGATCTTGCGTGTTGTGCTGCATTAAGGAATTATCCGGAGGGCATTGGGAAACCTTTGAAAGGTTTTAAGTAAGGGCTGGATGGGATCCGATTTGTGTTTTGGAAAAAACCTCTTTGGCTCAGGTAGAGAACAGGTTGGAGGGCACCTGAGTTGTCCAGGCTCAGTTCCAAGACAGGGAAGAGCCCCTCCCAGATGCAAGCCCTGTGAGGACAGCATGGTGATCCTCTTGCTGTTACCCTACTAGGTCCTGTAAAGGGTGTTGCCTAAGTCCCCTTAAGGGAGGCCACCCGGGTCCAGATGATGGCTGGTCTTCTTGCCCATAGGGTTCCTTCCTTTGGCTGGGACATAGCCACTGTGAGGGTGGCTCAGCTCTCTGGCACCAACAGGGAGAAGTGGGGCTCACCCTGCCAGGACTGCATGTTGAGGGGCGGGTGGAGAACATTTTGGAGAGGGCAGGAGAGAGCCAGTTCTCAAAGAGGGAACTGGTTCAGAACAATCTACTAATGCCTGCCCCTCCAGCCCCCACCACATGCACACAGGTGATTCATTTGGCCTTTGAGACTAAAATGCCAGTAGTTCCTATTGCTTTGGGTGGGGGATGTGGGGAGGGAGACAGTCTGCCCTGCACTAAACTCAGCCCATGGAGGAGAGCAGGTGGGATACCTGGGATGTGGTAGAAATGAATGTCATGGGCTGGGTGTGGTGGCTCACACCTGTAATCCCAGCACTTTGGGAGGCTGAGGCAGGTGGATCACCTGAGGTCAGGCGTTCAAGACCAGCCTGGCCAACATGGTGAAACCACGTCTCTACAAAAATACAAAAATTAGCCGGGCATGATGGCAGGTGCCTATAATCCCAGCTACTCAGGAGGCTGAGGTAGGAGAATCGCTTGAACCCAGGAGGCGGAGGTTGCAGTAAGCCGAGATCACACCACTGCACTCCAGCCTGGGTGACAGAGCGAGACACCATCTCAAAAAAGAAAAGAAAAGAAATGAATGTCATAGTTGAGGGGACAGGTTGGTGGGGGCTGGACTTCCAAGGCTTCCTGGCCTGGGAAGGAAGCGGGGGGCGTTGTGGAACCTGGAGTTTTGGGGTCAAATTCTGGCACCTGAGCTTCTCTGAAAGCCACCAGTGTGGGCTGGCGGTGAAATGCCAGGGTTATGGGGAAGGTTCCCCACCCCCCTCCCTGCAAGAAGAGAGGAATGGGAGGGCAGGGGAGGGCTGTTTGGCCAGGCCCCCGGTTCAGCCAGCTCTGGGAACCCTGCCCAAGGTGCCGAGACAATGCTGGGATGGAGGCTGGCCTGGCCAGAGGCGGGCCTGGGAGGGGGCAGGAGCAGTGCCCACTTCATTCACAGTCCTGGCCTCTGCGCAGTGGCCCGCAGCACCACCCCCTACTCTTGGGCTCCCTGCCCAGTCCTAGGCTTCTGCCTACCCCTTGGCAGCCACCGGCCATGCCATTCTCCCAGGACTCTTTCCTAGGCTAGTACCACCCCTTCTGAGGGATGTGTGCTTCTGAGAGTGAGTGTGTGTGTCTGAGTGTGCTTCAGGATGTGAGTGTATATACATGTGTGGGTGTGTGAGGGGGTGAATGCATGTGTGTAGGAGTTGGAGTGTGTGTCTGTGTGTATGTGTGTGTGTATCTAAGTATCTGAGTGTCTAGATAAGTGCATGTGAGTGTGTCGAGGTGTGAGAATGTGTATATAAATGTATGAGTGTATATGAGTGTGTATGAGTGTGTGTGACAATATGTCTATGAATGTGTGTGCATGAGACTGTATTTGAACGTGTGCGTGTAAGTGTGTGGGGTGTGTGAGATGTATGTGAATGTGTCTGTGAATATGCATATGAATGTTTTTGTGTTTTTTGTGTGTGTGGGTGTGTGAAAATGTGTATATGAATGTGTGAGTGTGAGTGTGTGGGTGTGTAAAAATGTATATGAATGTGTGTGAATGTGTATGTGAGTGTGTGAAGATGTATATGAATGTGTGTGTATGTGAGCGTGGGTGTGTGTGAAGATGTATATGAATGTGTGTGTGTGTGTGAAGGTGTATATGGATGTGTGTGAATGTGTATATGAATATGTGTGTGTGTGTGTGTGAGCGTGGGTGTGTGTGAAGATGTATATGAATGTGTGTGTGAGTGTGTGTGAGGACTGCCCACTCTGCTCCTCCCCTTTCCTCCCGCTCCCCAGCCATTCTGACTGCGCGGTGGGTGCTCTGACCTTTCATTTGGACCAAGGACCACATGACCGGCATTTCTCAGGACAGCCCTCATTCAAACAGTTCACTCCCCCTTCCTCAGCCAGTGCCGTTTATTTTTCCAACCCACACAGCCTCATATTCAGGGTGGAAAATGCAGTCACCCATCTCTGGGATCCTCCTCTTCTCTTTGAGCTCGGGAAGAGTTTTCTCCACCTGACCAGCCGGAGTGGGACTGGAGGCCTGGAGGGGCCATTGCAGGTTCCAGGAGGAATGGACCCTACTTCTGGGGCTCTAGTAGGGAGCTGGGAGCTGGGGGAGGGGGGGTTGTGGGGACAGGCTTCTTTGTTCCCAGACCCCGGCCTGGCCTGGATTTTTCTGGAGGGGACAGTGGGAGGGAGCCTTGGCTCACAGGGAGAACTGGGATTTGGTTATTAAACCAAGTTGCAAGTTCAGTCTGCTTTCCAGCCAACTTTTCTTCCCACCTCACTTTCTCCTCCAGATAATAGAAACACCGTGGAGGGGTTCCTTTTCTCCCTGGCAAGCTGAGGGAGGCAGGGGCCCTGCCATTGGCCACTCCCTGGGCCTGGGCCAACTCCCCACCCCCGCAACAAGGGGTGCAATTCCATCAGCTGCTCTCTCTCAGGCTCTGGTCGTTGCTGGGGGAGGTCCTTGCCCTACTCTGATGCTGGCCTCCTGACTTTTGACTTTCTCTGACCCCTTCCAGGCCTTGAAATCATGGCAGCAGCAAGACTCAACTGGGCAGCATCGTGTCTGGGTTTGAATCCCGGTTCAGCCACTTTCCAGCTGTGTGATGTGGGGCGAGCCAGGTAACCTCCTCGGGCCTCAGTTTCCCTATCTGCAACTGGGGATGACAATAGTGCTGTCTTCCTAGGTTTGTTCTGGGGAATCACTGAATTAATATTTGTTAGGTATTTGTGCTTTACCTTGCACTATGTATGTGTTGGTTAAATAAATACATCATTTCCCTAATGATGGCCAGCTAAGGAATAGGTGGATGGGGTGGGTCACTGACCCACTAACCCCTGGCTTCATGCCTCAGCACTTACTCATTCCCTGGCCCTTAGCTCTTATCCCTGCATAGACCCAGGAAGTCTGTGACTTTTTGCTCACTTTCTCAGGGTTTAAATTCCACCCCTACTATTTACCCTCTGTGGCACTTTGTCTCCTGGGGCAGGGATATCACAGCAGAACACAGAGGCCAGCTCAGGAGAAAGTCTCCCATCCTGACTTGTCTCTCCTCCACTTCTGCCACAGCAGCCACCCCCAGGGTGGCCTGAAGGGAGGTGCCCCAAGTGGCAGGTCTCTTCCCAGTGCCTTAGGTCTTTGCTGTTCTGGAGAGAGGAAGTGGCAGCTTTGCCCGCTGGGCTAGGGACTTAGGTTTTGGTTTGAGCATGGAAAAGATTCATTCACAGAAACTCCCCTGCCTTCCTGAGGCAATGATCCTGATCCACTAACCAGCTGCTCTCGCTGGGGCTGGGGGAGTGCAGGGGGCTTTGCTCGCCTTGAAGGGCTGGTGGAAGGATTCCTCCCCAGCTTCTCCCTTTTCCCCAGGCTCAGATCCCACCAGGACAGCAACCCTTAGCCCTGTCTGGTCTCCCCTGCAACCCTTGAGGCCACCCTGGAGGCTCAGCCATCCATTCACCCCAGGTGGGTCCCACACCACCTTAGCTACCTCTTCCTGGCCCCGTGGCAGCCTGCCTCCTCTCCCCTCCCTCCTCTGGTTGCTCTCATTGTGGGTCTGGAAACTGAGATAGCCTCGTCGCTGGGGCCTGGGGCCTGGGGCCTGGCTTCTCGATGCCCAGAGTCCTCCAGCTCTATTCTGCTCTCAAATATAGAGCAAGCACCCACACTATGCTCTGCTGTGCCTGGCTCTGATGGAAAGGGCCAGTTGGCCCTGGTCACCAGGGAGCCTCTTGACCAGAGTGCAGCCCTCAAAGAAAAGCCAAAGGGCCATGAGATGTCTTCCTTCCCTCCCCTCCCCTTCCCTCCCCTCCCTCCTGGAAATGTTTATTGGGCCCTGCCTTTGTAGCAGGTGTGGGCTGGGCCCTGACCATAGAAGAAGACTTCCTTGCCGTGAAGTCCAGAGGGAACCTGGTTGCAGGCCCCAGGCAAGGCTTTCCTTTCTTTGAGTTCCACAGCTCTGCTCACTGAAGGGTTCCAAGGCAGAGGCTGAGTCTCCACCATCAGATCGTGGGCTCCCTGAGGGTAGGGCATGTGGTTTCTGCTCCTCAGAATCTTCTGCATTCATTGATTCACAGTTCATTCATTTACAGCACTCAGGAATGCCTCTGTGGGCCAGGCATTGGGCCGGGCCTTTGTGAGCTGATCTGTTTCAGCAGGTGCCATCTAAACTGGTTTCTGGTGGATGAGAAGAAGCTAGCTCTGGGAAGAGGGTTCCAGGCAGACAGAACAACCGTGCAAAGCCAGTAGCCTGAGAGCTATCGGGGTAAGCTGAGGCAGGAAGGGGCTTTGAAGATACAGTGACTCACAGGAAAGCAGGGGCCTGTCTGGGGAGCTGAGGAGAAAGAAGTCCTTGAGAATGGTTGAAGATTTTACTTCTGTGGCAGGAGAGAAAACCCAGGAGAGTGTCAAGTATCATTGCCCAAAGGAAGACAGGAATTCAGCATTCTGCGGAATCCCTGACTCATCGCTGGGGGTGGAGGGAGGTGGGAGAAGACTGGGCTGCCTGTGCTTCATTTCCAGCCTTCCAGGAGGACGTCAGCTCCCTCCTCGCAGATTCCTTCCTCCTCTGCCCCCTCAACCTCCCTGCCCTTGCAGGGAATGAATCCCTGGGCTCTAGCTGTCATCGAGTTCTCCCTGTTGTCTAATCCTAGTCTCTCCTGCTGCATTCTTGCGTGTCCTTGGAGATTAACCACAATATGGGGCCTGCAGTCTCTTTTTCCAGTGCCTGGCAAAGGCACTCCCTAGCCTTTACCTGTCCCCACTACTGTCCTGGGCCACAGAGGCTGGGTCCAGGGCCACAGAGGCTGGGTCCAGGGCATGGGGGTAGTTCCCAGGAGACAGTCTGATTCTCAAGCCCCAGGCCAAGCCTCCATCTTGATCCCCAGGATTGCTTGAGGTCTTAAATCCCACTGGAGAGGTCTAGAGAAGCCAGGGGAAGCCTAGGCTCTCTGTTCCTGTCTCTTACCATGACTCTTATTTCTCTTTTCCCTGTCTCTCTCCCCATCTCTTTCTCTCTTCCACTATCTCTCCACAGATCCCACCCCACCCCAACCCCCGCCCCCAACATCTTTTTCTGGTTCGGTCTTCCCCTCCCTCCTTCTTGCTCTCCTTTTCTTTCAGTCCCTTGCCCTCCCTCCCTCTAGGACTCAGTCTCCATTCCCATCCTTAGCCCTCTTCTTTCTGATGGCCCCTGGCAGTGCCTGGGAACGAGAATGAGGAGGTGGCCTTGTGGGGCTGCAGGTGGCCTGGCAAGTGGCATTGTGCAAGACAGCTCTCCTCCTTGTTAGGGTCGGAGGGGATTTGGAGGGCCGGCCCCGGTCAGCAGCCTGGCTTTCATTCCAGGCCTGTTGGAGGAATTCATAATAAAGGGCCTGGCACTGAAGCCCTGGGTGGCTTTAATTTTCTAGAAGAGAGGCAATACAGTTGCTTCCCTAAGGAGGAAACCCGGTGTACCCAGCTGAGGGAAGGTGAAGAGCAGGTAGTAGTTAAGGTTTAAGCCTCCCCTGCAAAGCATCCACCTCCAAACTGTCGGTAGGACTGAAGACAATATTTTGTCATGGAGAGGGGACTGGCTGAGAGGCAAGAAACAAAGGAGGAAGGAGACCAGACCCTTCTCTGGCCAGTCAGTAGCTTCCCCGGGTACCTGAGCCAGACTGGGTATGCCTGGCCTCTTTATGGGCATCTGAAGGAGGCAGGAGATGAAAAGCTCCGAGTATGCAGAGGAAATGAGCTTCTAGAGAAGAGACGAGAACAATGGAAACAGTCAGTGGTCCTGGGGTGGCATGATAGGCCTGGAAAGCCGGGAGGAGTGTTGCCTCCAAAAAGCAAGCAATGCCTTTTGGGGAGAAAATGAAGCTATGTTGGCTGGATTCTGGGGGCTCCTGTGAGTGAGTGGCAGAGATACTGTCCCTGGGGGTCAATAAGCCTGGGGCTCAAGTAAGGTCTGCTTACACCAGGGATGGACAGATGTCAGAGGGCCCTGCAGTCTACACAGCTGTGTGGAGCACCGTGCAGAAGCCGAGGGCCTGGTCCCCAGCCCTTGAAGCCTGGACCTGGGAGCTCAGGACTTCCTCCCTCTTGAAGTGGTGGGTGAGCCCTGAATATTTTACCTGAACGTGACACGGGGCCGGGGGAGGGAACTGTGAGAAGAGGAGAGAGTTTAGGAACTTTCTTGGTGGCAGGCCCAGAGTGGGTGACCAAGAGCGCTGGGGGCTTATAGGGCTGAGGGCAGAGCACACCACTGCCCACCACCGGAGCCCCAAGAACCCCCAGGACGGTGTCCTGCTCTTCTTCTGAGGTCCTTCCCCTCACTGCCTCTGTCTTTCTGTGTGTTTTCGACTCCCCCTTTCTTTGTCCCTTTCTTCTTTCTTGTCCTGTTCTCTGGCCCTGACTCTCCCGTCGGGCCCTCCTGTCTTTCTCTGTGTCTGTCGCTCTCTGCCCCCCACATCATGGTTTCTTCATACTGTCTAGTACAAGGGGAACCCCCTCTCTCCATAAAACCACTGGACACTGGGTGACCCCTGCCTGTGTGTGTGTGGTGGGGGGGTGCATGCGCTGAGCACAGGGTGCGGGTGTGTGTGTGTGCCCCAGGCAGGAGTGAAAGGCGTGGGTGAGTGTGGAGGAGCTACTGGTTGAGCCAAGGTGGGGCAGGCTGTGAAGGGTCTGGTTGAAGATGGAGGGCTGAGGGCTGAGGTGGGGGCTCCTGTCGTCCTGGGTGGACTGCAGGGTCAGGCTTTCTTAGCAGAGGCAGCCCTAGCCCTACCCCTGGGCTCCAGCTTATTCTAGGAAAATTTCAAGAGCCAGCACTGCCATGGCCAGTGCACACAAAGCACATTGTTCCACTCCCCAGGCTCTTGCCCCTGTCCCTGCAGGGCTGCTGCCAGTTCCTGGAGGCCAGCGGGCAGCCTCACTCCTGAGGCCAGGGCCGCTCACCTGGCTCCGTGGGAGCTTCTCCCCTGCTGACTCGTCACCGTGTTGAGCGGGGTCAGGAGAATGCCAGGCTTGCTGACCCTCAGAAATGGCACCCAGTGGTCCTTTCTGCCAGCTGTCCCCTCTGCACACCTTTCCCCATTCCAGGAGCTGGCCCAGCTGTTCTGCCCCGTGTTCCCACCCCAGCTTTTTCTTTCTCATGAGTCTTTATAGAGATCAGGTCTCCCACGTGGGCAGATTGCTCTCCCTTTACCCCATAGGTCAGGCGTCAGTTCCTGTCTGCAACTCACCTCCTCTTGGAGGCCTTCTTTGGTTACCCACTCTCCATCTCAGAGAGCCCATTCCTCCTTGCTCTGCCAGACTGCTGGACCCACAGCAGACACACTACATGATATCCAAGTTTCCTGGCTGAGTGCCATCACAGGAGCCGCCTGGGGCAAGAGGGGGTACTGACTGACACCCACCACCTGCCAGGCACTTCCCATGCATTATTCACTTTGTTCCCACAATAGCACCCCTGGTGCTATTATCCCCATTGAACAGATGAGGAAACTGAGGCTCTGAGAGGTCAACTGATTTGCCTGCGGTCACACAGCAAAATTTCAAAGCTAAGACACTGTCAAAATGATGTGGGGATGGCAGGGGCTTCCAGGGCAGAGGGAAACCAACCATCCAAGGGAGTCAGTATGTCCCAGTTCCAGGGCATGGTAGGATGGAAAGTCCAGGTGTTGCTACCAGAGTCTGGGATGGAGGCAGGAGGATGGATGAAATGACCTCTTGAGGCCTTGCCTAGGTTTAGCGTACTGTCTGCCCTTTCTGTGAAGAACCCCCAGCACCACTTTCAGAGGGCTCCCCACTTTGCCTCCTCTGAGGGCAAACACTTAATAGCTCCCAGGCCCTGCCCAGTTCTGCGCAGACCCACCTCTTGTTCCCCTCCTGAGGACAGGCTCCATGATGCCTGGGGAAACCTGGTTCAGAGCAACCCCCTTCTTCCTGCTCCAGTGGGCCCCCTACCCTGCTCCCCTCCTTGAACCACTTAGGCTAGGATACACCCAGGATTTCTACCCATGGCCCTCCTCTGACTTTGCGGTGTCAGAAGAACCTGGACTCAGACTTCCCATCCCTGGTGACCATCCATAGAACTCATTCCTCCATCTCCGTCCTTTTCCCACCCTGTCTCTGTTCCTCTTTCTCTCTTACCTTTGATGTAGCTACTGTGTGCAAAACTGTGCTTGTGTCAGACCCATGGCCTGAATCTATGCTAAGCAGGTCCATTGACGGCCACCCAGACAAGAACATGAAATAGGGTAAAGGGGTCCAGGCAGTGTATTGTGAGAGCTCCAGGGCAACAGCAAGTGCAGGCGAGTGCCATCTCAGAAGTTTTCCTGGAGAGACAGCGTTGAACTGAGCCTTGGAGGATTCTGATAGGCAGGGAAGGGGGCATTTGTAGAAGGCAGGCCTGCAGGCTGCTCCCCAGTGTGGAAAGGCCAGAGGAGTTTTCCATCTTGGACTGTGAGCTGCTAGGCAGGGCCCATATCCTCCAACACAGTGCTTTTCAAGCTACCTGAAAGAACGACTAGTTTTTTTTTAAAAAAAAACCCCAATCTGTCGGCCGGGTGCAGTGGCTCATGCCTGTAATCCCAGCACTTTGGGAGGCTGAGTCAGGCAGATCACTTGAGGCCAGGAGTTCGAGACCAGCCTGGCCAACGTGGTGAAACCCCATCTTTACTAAAAAATACAAAAATTATCTGGGTGTTGTGGCACACACCTGTAATCCCAGCTATTCGGGACTCTGAGACATGAGAATTGCTTGAACACAGGAGGCGGAGGTTGCAGTGAGCCGAGATTGTGCCACTGCACCCCAGCCTGGGCGACAGAGCGAGACTCTGTCTCACAGAAAATTCCAATTTGTCATAAACTGATAATATTGTATAATGCAAAGAAATGATTAGAAAAATAAAATAAGACAAAGTACAATTTTTTTTTTTTTTACACAGAGTTTTGCTTTGTTGTCCAGGCTGGAGTACAGCGGCACGATCTCCGCTCACTGCAACCTCTGCCTCCCGAGCTCAAGCAATTCTTGTGCCTCAGCCTCCTGAGTAGCTGAGATTACAGGGACCTGTGACCGTGCCTGGCTGATTTTTTGTATTTTAGTAGAGATGAAGTTTTACCATGTTGGCCAGGCTGGTCTCGAACTCCTGAGCTCAGGCAATCTGCCCGCCTCAGCCTCCCAAAGTGCTAGGATTTCAGGCTTGAGCCACTGCGCCCGGCCCAAACTCCAATTTTGTATTGTGGGATTCAAGAGAAAAAATTACTCTAAAGAGTCTAAACGCCTGTGCTTGGTCTCTACACGGACCTTGTACCTGGCTGGTCACAACCCTAACAGTAGGTTGTGACCAGCATTGAAAAACATGAAGTAGAATAGAATAGAAAACAGAGTGCTTTACATGTTGTAGGGGGAAGTGTAGTTTTGTGAAATGTTCATTTCAAGTTTCTGCACACCCATATGTGTTGGCACTGGGTTGGGGGTGAAATGCATTCCCATGAGTTGTTGGGTGCCCTCCCATGGTGCTGTAGGGGCTGAATCTCCTCTCTGGCTCTCCTGTCCCCATCCTAGCTCCGCTGCCCTCCATCTAGAGTCTGTTTCTTCATCTCCTCCTCTCCCATCTCTGTCCCTCTCCTGGTTTCATAGCAATGGTCCTGCTCAGTACACCTTGGCCCTTCCACTTTCCTGATTCTTTTTTCTAGACAGTCTTCCTCCTCTCTTGCCTTTGACAGAAGCTATCTTCCTCCTGGGTCCCATGTCATCAGGCCCCAACCACTCTGCTTAGCCCAGGGCAGCCCTGAGACACAGAAGAGGGGGTCCCTGCCCTTGAGAAGGGAGTGGCAGTGCTGGGGAGTCACAGCTGTACTGGGGAGTCAGGGAATGGAATGTATAATGCAAAGAAATATGTAACAGGAACTGAACCAGGAGCCTGGCCAAAGGCTCCTCCTTCCAAGCTGGTGAGGAGAAGACCTGGTGCTCGATGGAGGTCCACAATTGGTGGACCACACCACCCCATCCAGGGCTCCCACTTGGCTGGTGCCTCCTCTTTTGGGTTTCTGCTGATACCCAGCTCCCACTCTATGGACATACTAACATTTGTTTAATCAATTCTCTATAAATAAACCTCTGGGTTGCTTCCACTCTTTTTGGAATCATGAATAAACAATGCTGTAATGAACATCTCTGTATCTCTCCCTCACCACACCTGAGCTACTGATTCCCAGAGGTACCCTCACTCCAGCTCTTGTTTCTTACATCTTTATACGCACACAATCCAAATTCCTCCTGCTTCTCTCAGCACCCAGCTGGCCTGGTCTCATGTCATGAGGCTAAACGTGAGCTGGAGGTTTGGAAATGTGGTCTTCTTCCTCAGGCCATGCACCCTCCTTGCTCACAACTACTCATTTGGTTTCTTCATCCATACTTGCCAAATATCCAGCCGTATCATCAGGGCCCTTTGACTGCAAGTAACAGAAACCCTGATTCAAAATGGTTTAGACAATACAGGAAGTTTTCATTTCCTAAGAAAAGTCCCCAGGGACCGTGGGTCTAGGGAGGGTAATTGAGTGGATCTATCACATAATCAAGGATCCAGGTTCTGTCTGTTTTTCTGCCCTGCTATCCTCAGTGTGTTGATTTGCCCCTCAGGTGCTATAGTGCCCTTCATGGTTGCAAGGTGGCTGCTGAAAGTCCAGACATCACATCCAGACATAATATGCCTGGAGGTTGAAGAGGGGCCATATCTTTCTGAAGGTCTGTTTTTCCAATAGGAGAACTTTTCCCTGGAGTGCCCCTAGAAAACTTACTCTTGAGTTCTCATCAGCCAACATCAGGCCGCATACCCACTCCTTTAGAGAGAATGAGGCTTCGCTAACTGGTCGGTGAGGCACAGGGCCTTACTGTGGAGGAGGCGGAGAGGGTTGGGTTTTAAAGGAGGAAAGGGGTGTGGGGACAGAGGCTGAATAGACAACCAACCATGAGTACCAAAGTGTCCCCAGGGGAGAGGACTCTGCTTCTGTGTTGCTCGACCAGCTGGCCCTGTGATCCTACTCTGGAGATTTACCTCGACTCCGATTCAGTTAGAAAATATTTGTTGAGAAGATGGAACTCCTGAGGGAGTTTGTTGCAACGCAAGAGAGTGAGGGCCAGGTTAGGGTACAGGACTGGGAGAGAAGGCAGAAGCTGCCGAAGCTGCAGACAGGAGGTCTGAGCCCTCCAGCCCTTCTCTCCGAGGGAAGGAGTTAGGAGGGACTCAGTGAGTCCCCGTTTCGGCTGGGTTGGACACAGGGGACTGACTGACTGAGGTAACCTTTGAGGTAAGAGGTCTGGGTGGGAGGGCACCTATCCCAAGCCAAGGTCCCCTAACTTTTCTCCTGACCCTCAGGTGGGTCTTGTCCTTGCCCCCTGAGCCACAGAAGGACAGGAAGAAGAGAAGGAGGGCTGTGAGTCAAGAGCCTACCTGGGGGGAAAGAAAAACACAGGAAGTGACTCAAGGCCTGTAGGGTGGCCAGGTGGCCAGCAATGCCCCAGGATGGACCCTGAGGGAGTTGGCTGAGGGCAAGGGTCCCCTCCCCAGAGGCTGCCGGTGCATGCCATCCTGGCTATTTCTGCCAACCATGTTTCCCACAAATCCTTCCCCTCCTCACCACAGCACGCTGCCCACTCACCCACAAACCCCGTGGCCAGCTGTTGCAATTCCTGGCTCTGGTCCACCCCCTGCATCCGGGAGGCTCGGCACCTCTGACCCCAGAGGGTGGGTCAACCCCTTCCCCTGCCTCTCTCCCTGGCCTTCACACCCTGAAGGAAGAGATTGCAGAACCACTAGAGGGTGGGGGTCTTCTGAGCCAAGCAGTGGCCCCTGTGTGCACGCACGGCAAGGTGGAGGATCTGGGTCCAGGCAGAGTAACAGGATGTGAAGGTAGAGGGAGCCCCAGGAACCACTGGATCCTTTCTGTGTGCACCGTCACAGGAGTCTTTGTCCCGCCCACTGGAGGCCAGGACCCCAGTGAGTATTAAAGTGATATTTTGCCTGCCTTTACCACTGTTTTTATGTATTAAGCTTCCTTAGGGACCTCCAAAGAGAAGTGGATGGGCCAAGGCATGATTAAAACATATTATTTTAAAAATATGTTACATGTAAGGTTAACAACTTGTTTTTTCACTTATGTTAGATTTCCTTCCATGATAGTATATACATAAAGCTTCCTTATTCTTTTTTATTTTTATTTTTATTTATTTATTGAATAGAGACAGGGTCTCGTTATATTGCCCAGGCTGATCGGAAACTCCTGGTCTCAAGTGGTTGATCCTTCTGCCTTGGCCTCCCAAAGTGCTGGGATTTAAGGCATGAGCCATCATGCCCAGCCCCTTATTCTTTTCAATAGCAGCAGAGTAGTTCACTCTATGGATGTGCTATTATTTACTTAACCACCTCCCTATAAATGAAGCTGTGATTTGTTTCCCTTTTTAAAAATTATAAGCAATGCTGCCATGAACACCTTTGTGCGTATATCTTTGGGCACTTGCATAATATCCTGGAAGTTAAACTGCTGGGTCGAAGAATATGAACACTTATTTATTTATTTTTATTTTTTCTGAGATGGAGTCTTGCTCTGTGGTCCAGGCTGGAGTGCAGTGGCGTGATCTCGGCTCACTGCAACCTCTGCCTCCGGGGTTCAAGCGATTCTCCTACATCAACATCCTGAGTAGCTGGGATTACAAATGCCCACCACCACATCCAGCTAATTTTTGTATTTTTAGTAGAGATGGGTTTCACCATGTTAGCCAGGTTGGTCTGAAACTCCTGACCTCGTGATCCGCCTGCCTTGGCCTCTCAAAGTGCTAGTATTACAAATATGAGCCACCACGCCTGGCCAGAACATTTAAAATTTAAGAGATAACGCCGGGCCGGGCACAGTGGCTCACGCCTATAATCCCAGCACTTTGGGAGGCCGAGGCGGGCGGATCACCTGAGGTCAGGAGTTCGAGACCAGCCTGGCCAACACGGTGAAACCCCATCTCTACTGAAACTACAAAAAAATTAGCCGGGTGTGGTGGGAGGCACCTGTAATCCCAGGTACTCTGGAGGCTGAGGCAGGAGAATTGCTTGAACCCGGGAGGCAGAGGTTGCAGTGAGCCAAGATCGTGCCACTGCACTCCAGCCTGGACGACAAGCGTGAGACTCCATCTCAAAAAATAAGCTAAACTAAAATAAAATATAATAGATAATGCCTAATTGCTGTAGAGTGTACTAATTTTCATTCCATTAGCATTGTATGAGATTGCCTGTGTTGCCGCGTCTTACACAACACTGTATAGTATCACCTTCTTCATCTTCGTCAATCTGATAAATGAAAAATTAGATCTTGTTTTAATTTGCATTTAAAATGAGTAGTGAGATTGAACATTGTTTATATTTTCATTAGCCGGTTGTGTTTTTGTGAATGACCTGTTTGTATTCTTTGCCCATATTTTGCCATTTGATTGTTTAATCTTTTTCTTATTGTTTTAAAAAATGTCTTATTTTAAATTAGGAAAATTAGCACTTTGTCATACATCTTGCAGATACTTTTCTCTTATTTTGTCCTTTGATTTTGTTTATGGAGCTTTTCCCTTGAATGTCCGTGTAGGTACATTTGTTAATCTTCTTTGTTATGACTTCTGTTTTGTTCTATGACTAGGAAAAGCGCTATCCCAGGTTCACGAAAACATTTACACATATTTTCTTCTGGCACTTTTATGACTATTTTTAAAATGTTTTTCTTTCTTTAAATCTTTGATCCTGTTGGAATTTATGTCCATATTAGGAGTGATGTAGCGAATCCAGATTTATTTATTTTTGATCCAAATATCTGACTAGTATCTCAATTTATTGAATTGAATTCTCATGTTTATTTGGGCCTATTTAAAATTTTTTTATTCTTTACAGTTGATCTGTATGCAGGCACCAGTCGCATACTATTTTAATTATTGTAGCTGTATAATATTTTTGAAAAATGTTTTATAGTGCTACTCTTTCCTTGTTAGTTTACTTATTTTTCCTTCCAGGAATGTTCTATTCATTTATATTTATTTTTCCAGAGGAATTTGTATGTAATCATTTTGTCAAATTATCCCCCAAAAGCAGCTGATATTTTGTACAGAAGTATGCTGAGTTTAGAGTTTAATTATGGTGACACTGACATGCTTACAATATTACTGACTTTTTATCCAAGAATAAGGTCTTTCTCCGTCGATTCAAGTCTATGTGTAAGTCCCTCATTTAGCTTTTACAGCTATTTCCATGTATCTGCACATTTTTTTCTATGTGTTTTACGTTAGGTTTTTGTTAACCTTATTAATGGGATGTTTTTCCTATTCTTTTATTAGTTATTTCTTGTATTTAGGAAATCTTGTTTTTAAACTAGCCACTTTGATAAATTCCTGATATTACTAAAAGTTCTTTAGCTGATTCTCTTGGAATATCCAAGTAGAGAATAATATCATCCAATGATAATAACTGCTTTCTTTTTGCAATATTTATACCTCTTATTTTATTTTTCATCTAACTGCATTGTCGAGTAATTGCAGAACAATATTAAATACTAATGGTGATAGTTTATGGGGAGAGCTGACGTCAACTTTAACGGGACTACTTTTAGAGTCTCCCCATCAAACATGTTGGGAAAATTAATCTATTTTACATGTTAATATAGTAGGTTATGTTGAGTTTCCCAGAATTTGGCTTTCTTGTACTTCTGGAAAGAATCATACTTAGTCTTGACACATTCTTTTGTCAACACAAGTTTCATCAATACGCCCTTCCTTAGCTCAGAACTTCCTCCGTCATTCATCTTCCTCCCTTGGAAGCAGAGGCACAAAGTCAGGGCTGGAGGTGTGAGGCGGGGGCATGGCCAGGGAAGAGCTGAGGCTCGGGACGTAACTGTCGGCCTCCTGTCCCGAAGGAATGAGGATCCACAAGAGCCTCCTCAAGGCTGACAGAGGATGTGGAGACGAGCAGGGGGATGAGAAGGCCTGGGGAAGGGAGGAAGGCTGGAGAGGACGGAAGAGCAGGGGGCAGGGGTCCTTGGAAGAAAACCAGGACTCTTCTGCTTGCCACCTGAGGAAGCCCTGCACCTCTGTCACCCTCAGGACTATCTTGAGCCCCAGTCTTTTGAGGGAGGCCTGACCCAGAACCTTGGGCCTCTCTCAGGCTAGTGGACTCAATGCAGGCACAGGTGGCTACTCCTACACTAGGACAGGGAGGCTAAAGGAGAGCCCTGAAGGTGGCAGGAGGTCAGGAAGACGTCAGGCTGGCGTGGCTACTTCTTAACATTTGCAGCACGAAGCCTTCATGCAGCAGCTTCTGAAAGCAGTGACCACGCCCTCCACCCCATCTCCTCCAGCATCCCTAGGACTGTTCTTTGGTCCTAAACATATGATGTCACCGCACCCTCCCTCCATTTCCTGAAGCAGTTTTGAAGTCCTCTGGCCGTGACCCTTTCTTAGGAATCTGGCTGACTTCATCATCACTCTTGGGTGAACATCGCTGTGCCCAGGGCTTGTTGGAGAGAGCAGAGGGTTAGAGGGAGGGAGGGAGGGAGGGGACTTTCCAGTGTCCCCTCTGTCCCCTCTGGGCAGGGATTGAAATGGCAGAGGGCACCCATGTGGGTGATGTGCTGAGGCCAGGTAACCAGGAGAGAAGAGGGCCCTTCAGATGTCCTCCCTGAGCTGCCCTTCCTTTCCTTACAACTGTCAGCTCTAGGAGCACGGAAGAGGAGATTCCTTGACCTAGAACCTTAGCATCTTCCAGGCCTACAAACCTTTAATTAATGCAGTCATTTAAGAGGAAGGAAGGTGTGTTGTGTACCTGAGTGAGTAAAGACACATTCTCCACTCTTTCACAGGAGAGAAAATACAGCATATAGACAGGTGTGGGGGTAAACTGAGTTTTAGGCAAAGTGAGAAGAGCATGGTCAGCCATCGACAGGAGGCCAGCAAGAGTGAGTGGTGGACACCCTGCTCTGGAGGCAGCAGACTGAACGACCTCTGGATGCTGATGAAGCTGTGAGTATTAAAGTGTTCTTGAATCTTTTCCTGCTACTTTTGGTGCATCCCAGTAGGGACAACTGAAGCCAACCCTATCTCCCAGCCATGTGAGACTGGGAATATAGTGGGAAGGCTGGTCAGCAGGAAGGGTCTCCTGCCACCAGACTGGGGCTAAGGACAGAAGTCCAGCTTCTGACAAGAAAGGCAAGAGCAAGGCGGGTCCCAGCCTTGGGGGAGCCAGGACCCTGGGCAGGCATTAAAGGCAGGGACTTGCATAGAAAGAGGCAAAATGGGCCCTGGAGGTTGGACGTGCACACACAATGAGGGCTAGGCCTTCAGAATGAGGTGGGGTGCGCGGCAGAATGAGGAACCCTTTGGGCATTTGAGGCACAACCCAGGAGGGCTTTCCCTGGAGCCATCTTGCAAAATCATGGTGGATTCTTGACTTGTGTGGCTTCCTGTGGAAAAGTAGGTGCCACTGGTGGATCCTGTTAAGTGCCCTGGCATGAGTCTTACTCATTTCCAGTCTTCTCAATTTCTGCACCAGGCCCAGGCCTCCGGGGGAAGTTTCTAGTAAACTCGTCCCAGATGTGCTGTATGAGGCTGAGCCAAGAGGGCAAGATGACTGCTTTTTGGAAAAACAATGCAATTTCCCTAGGAAAGCCTCTTCTTTGGACAGATACCACCTGGTGCTAGCAGCTTAGGGACACCAACAGCCCCTGCCCTCCCCTCCCTAGAACCAGGGATCCTTAGACTTGGAGGGATCCTTTCCAGACTGTGCTAGAAGCAAAGGAGAGATGTGGCAAAAGGGGAAGATGGGAGATACGGCAGAAGGCAACGTTAGAGAGAATGTTCTCTGCTTTTAAGGGCTCATGCAATTAGATGGGGTCCACCTGGATGACCCAGGAAAATATCCCCATTTTAAGGTCCTTAACCTTAATCACATGCAAACTCCCTTTTGACAAGTAACTTAATGTATTCACGAGTTCCAGGCATTAGGGTGTGGACATCTTTGGGAGACGTTATTTGGCCTACTACAGCATTTATGCATTCAGTCTTTTCTCCAGGCACATTAGCTTTGTAAGGAAATATTTGTAAAGTGTGCCGTATTGTCTGCTGGCAACTTGATATAATTTCTCTCCCCTAACCTATGCTTCCCTGGCCAGCAGGGGCTGGAAGCCAGGGAGCTACAATCCTCAGAATCCTCGCCAGCCAATGAGAGGCACTTTCACAAGATTTGGCAGATGGAAAAGAAGCATAAATCATAATATTTTCCTGGTGGCAGCTGTGGGCAGCTGTGTGGGCTGCAGCAGACAGGAGATTTTTGAGAAGCCTCCAGGCATTTTCTTTGCTTTGGTGCGAGAGGTTCAGGTATCCTGTGGTTTCAGCAACTTCCTAACACCCTAAAAGCTAGCAAAGAACCCAAGACAGCCTTTCCACACCTTTGTGTACACTAATTCCCAGGACTAAATCCCCTTCTGCTTGAAATGCCTAGAGTGGCTCCCATGTTCTTAACTGACTGATACAGAGACCTCGTTGACTGTAATGATTTGTAACCAGCTTGCTTTCACTTAATAATACATCATGAAGACAAACCTGCATGCAGGTCTTTCAGGAGTCTTAAAATTTTCCACAAAATGTGAGTTTTCAGGCCAGGCACAATGGTTCATGCCTGTAATCCCAGCACTTTGGGAGGCCGAGGTGGGCGGATCACTAGGTCAAGAGATCAAGACCATCCTGGCCAACATGGTGAAACCTTGTCTCTACCAAAAATACAAAAATTAGCTGGGCCTGGTGGTACAGGCTTGTAGTCCCAGCTACTTGGGAGGCTGAGGCAGAAGAATCGCTTGAACCCAGGAGGCGGAGGTTGCAGTGAGCTGAGATCGTGCCACTGCACTCCAGCCTGGTGACAGAGTGAGACTCCATCTCAAAAAAAAAAAAAAAAAGTGAGTTTTCCTGGCTGTCAGCTATACCATTACATGGATGTTTCATAATTTATTTAGCCAAGACCCTATCGTTAGACATTCAGGTGGTTTTCTGTTTTTCACTTTTATAACCCACACTGTCAAGAACATCCTTGGCCATCAATCTGTGTGCACAGTCAGGAGTATTTAATTACAATATATTCTTGAAGCACATTTTTTAGTTAAAGGGCATTAACTTTTTGAAAGCTTTTATGGCTGTTTCTAGATAAGTCATCTGTGTTTTCTTCTCCTGGCCTCCAGGACACTGCCCTCTCCCAGTTCTCCTCCCACCTCTCTGGCTGTGCCTTCTTGGTCTCCTCAACCTCGGAACACTGGAAAGCCCCAGGGGCTCAGTACTGGCACATCTTCTGTCTCTCCTCTGTACTTACTCTCTTGGTAAACTAAGTCACTGTCATTGCTTTAATACTATTTATATGCTCATGACCCTTTCATTTATATCTTAGGCCTGAGCCTTTCCCCTGAACTCCAGACTTGTGTATTCAAATTGTCTGCTTAACATCTCTTCCTGGAGGTCTAATGAGAAGATCAAAATCAGTATGTCCAAAACTGAGCATCTGATCTTCTCTCCCAAATCTTCATTCCCCATAGTCTTCCCTCTCTCAATTAATGACAACTCCTTCCTCCAGCTTGCTCAGACCCAAAACCTCAGAGTCATCCTTGACTTCTCTCTCTCTTTTCCTTACTCCCTTTGTCCAATCAATGAGTAAATCCTATCAGCTCTATCGATCTTCAAAATACATCCATAATCTGGCCAAGTGTGGTGGCTCATGCCTGAAATCCCAGCACTTTGGGAGGCCAAGGTGGGTGGATTACTTGAGCTCAGGAGTTTGAGACCAGCCTGGCCAACATAGAGAAACCTGTCTCTACTAAAAATACAAAAAATTAGCTGGGCCTGGTAGCACACACTTGTAATCTCAGCTACTTGGGAGGGAGGCAGACACACGACAATCACTTGAACCCAGGAGGCAGAGGTTGCAGTGAGCCAAGCTTGCGCCACTGCACTCCAGCCTGGGCGACAGAGTGAGACTCCATCTCAAAAACAAAAACAAAAACCATCCATAATCTGACCACCTCTCAGCCACTCACCATGACCACCTAGGCCAAGCCACTTACCTCTCTCAGCTGGATTATTGCATGGCCCCCAACTGGTCTTCCTGCCTGCCCCCTTGCTTAGCCAATTCTCTGCAGTGGCCAGAGTGCTCCTGTTAAAAGCAGATCAGATCATGTCACCCTTCTGCTCAGAACCCTCTGGTGGCTCCCATTTCCTCAAGCAAAAGCCAACATCCTTATAGTGGCCACAAAACCTTAACCAGCCCCTACCCTATTGCCCCCTGACCTCCTCTCCCCACTCTCGGCTCACTCAGTCCACCAATCCACTCCAGCCACTTGAGCCTTCTTGCTGTTTCTCAAACACCCCAAGCAAGTGCTCACCTTGAGCCGTTGCACCAGCTGTTCCCGCTGCCTGGGACACCTTCCCCACGTGTCCATGTGATGGGCTCCCTTGCCTCCTACAAATGTCCGCTTTGTACAGAAGGGGCCTTTTGTGACCCCTTCATCTAAAATGGCAGCCCGTAGTCATCCTAACACTCTCCTTTTCTGCTTTAGTTTTCTCCATAGCATGTATCACCATCTATCAAGTATGTATCAACATAAACTCACTGATTCTGTTTCCTCTCTGCCTCTTTTCATTAAAACGTGAGCTTTTTTTTGAGACTAGTCGGGCTCTGTCGCCCAGGCTGGAGTACAGTGGCACGATCTCGGCTCACTGCAACCTCCGCCTCCCGGGTTCACGCCATTCTCCTGCCTCAGCCTCCCGAGTAGCTGGGACTACAGGCGCCCGCCACCTCGCCCGGCTAATTTTTTGTATTTTTAGTAGAGACGGGGTTTCACCGTGTTAGCCAGGATGGTCTCCATCTCCTGACCTCGTGATCTGCCTGCCTCGGCCTCCCAAAGTGCTGGGATTACAGGCGTGAGCCACCGCGCCCGGCCTAAAATGTGAGCTCTTTGAGGGACAAATGCTTTTTCTGTTTGGTTACTGGTGTCTGCCCTAAGAGAGTACTGGAGTGTAGCAGTTGAGTGAGAAATATTTCTTAAATGAATAAGTGAATTTGTTATTTTTCTTCTAGTCTACAGTCCTAAGGCAGCACAGAAGGTTCCAACGTGGACTATTTGTGAAGCATGTCACAGTTCACATGTGTGTTACACTTAACTCCACAAGATTCTGGCCGAGAGGAGGGTGCAGTGGCGATAAATGTTGCCTCCTATGTGAGGGATGTGGATGTGTTAACTAACGTGATGGCGGGAATCATGCCACAATATATACATATATCAGATCATCACATGGACACCTTAAAAATATACAATTTTATCTGTCAATTGCACCTCAATAATGCTTGAGGGGCGTGGGGAAGAGCATTGTTTCACTGTTAACCCTTTTTGTGCCATAGTTTTTTGTCTGTAAAACGGGGGAAATGATAACAACCATCTCACAGAGTTGTCAGAATTAAGTAGGATAATTCAAGTAAATAATTCACATAGTGTCCAGCACATATTGATCACAAATAATTGTAAGTTACTTTATTCCCATTTTATAGCAGAGGCATCTGAGGCTCAGAAAATTTCAGAATTTGCTACAGGTTGCACAGTGAGAGGTAGAGTGAGGTTAGAACCTGTGACTTCCAATTCATCATACTTTCTCCGTTAAACTCAAGTTATAGAATAACCTAATTAAGGGTGTGGGACTCTTCCCCCAAAGCCCTAAGGCCAAAAAGAGCCGTGGAGCCTCTTGATTTCCTTCTTGTGTTTGAATCCTCGCCAAGACATTTCTGACAAAGTCATCAGCTAATCTCTACTGGGATAATCTGTGCCTGGGGGACCCACTGCCTCCGAGGCTGCGTATCCACAATAAGGCATTCAATTTGTTGTGCTATAGGATCAAGGTGGCAGATGCTGTTAGGTGCCCGCTTTTCCTCCCTACCCTCCTTCCTAATACGATTCCAGCTCTCTTCAGGGCAGCAGCAGTGTGGCTAGACTTTCTGGGCTCCTTTGCAACTAGGGTGGGCCTAGACATGGCCCTGGCCATGTCTGTCTCTCCAGGCCTGAGGCCTGGCAGAGAGGGCCTGTGGGCAGCTCTAGGGAGGGTCTGCCCCCTGAGACATGGAGGTGGCAGGTCCAGGCTGTACTCCTGGGCTTCCCATCCCTGGTTGTGCCAAGGAGGGGTGTGGTGGTGCTGGGGGAGGGAAGGGGGCCCTGGTGAGTGGGAAGCATGTCCTCGCAGGATCAACTGTATGGTTTTCTTGCTTAAAGGGGGGAATTTTCAGCAGGCAGCATGCTTTGCTCTTCTCTCTCCCCACTATTCTTGCGTACGACGTGGATGTGATGGCTGGAAGTCCAACAGCCATTCTCTGAGCATGAAGGAGGAAGCCACACATTCAGGCGGGAGGGGCAGAAAGCTAGAGGGAGCCTGGGCTGTGGATGGCAGCACACACGGCTGTAACATCAGCGGTAGCCTGCTGCCACCTTTGTGCATCTCATTGTGCAAGGAAAATAAGCCCTCCTCAGTGATGCCTCTGAAAAAAGCTAAATATCCAGCAGCAGAGGGAGGGCTAGATAAATTACAGCACACCCATGTGCTATGCTATGGTGTGGCCTTGAAAAATCATACTGTGCATGGCTGTTTATTAAGGTGGGAAGTTATTGCTGAAAAATGCGAATTCTAAGAGTATGTTCAGTATAGTGTCAATGTGAAAAATACATATACGTGCCTCGTGCTTCCCAACTCTAGCTCTCTCAGGATACACTGTGCTCCAGCAGCTGCTGCTCTTATTCTGGACTGCCACTGCTTCCCCCACGAGACCTTGTGGCCTGAAGGGCAGAACTGCGTCTCGCCTTTCTGGAGCCCAAGGGCCTTGCCCAGGCCCCAGCACAGACCAGGCAGATAGTAAACATCTGTGGAATAATTGAATGAGGAATTGGCAGCCAGAGACTCCATGCCACCCTTTGCTGCCTGCTCAAGGTTGGTGGCCTTGAGGTTCTGGGGTCCTCAGGTGCCTGTGTGTCCTGGTCTTGCTGACCTCTCTTGGCTGGTTCTCTGCCAGGCACTATAACCACACTCATGTTGGTCTCCCAGGCCAGAGGTGGTGGTCTCCACCCTTGGCTGCTTGTCAGCCTTGTCTGGGGAGTTTGAAATAGTTACCAATGCCTGGGTCTCACCCCATACCAGTGGAATGAGAAGCTCTAGGAGTGGGCTGGCTTTGAAGCCCAGGGACCAGCTACCTGCTGTCCCTACATGGCCCCTGTGACAGACAGTGAGGAATAGGGCTCAGTTATGATCCTAGAAGTGGAGCTCAGTTCTTGCCGGCCACTGCCCGGCTGTAAAGAGATCATCCCTGCACCATTTCACCGTACACAGGCGGGGTTCTGGCCGCCCCTGAAGGGAGCCCTCTGGGAGCAGCCATCCCACCTGAATGGATGAGCGTGTGGGAGTCCCATAGGCCAGGCCCTCTCTAAGGCTTTACTAGATTAACTCGTTGAGTCCTCACAGCCAGCTGTGATGTGGGTATCACTATCACTATTGTTCTCACCATCTGCATTTTACAGAGGGGCCAACTCAGGCACAGAGAGGTTAACTAGCCTGCCCCAGGTCATACACCTGGCCAGGGACAGGGTGAGGTTCCGTCCCAGGCAGCCTGGTGCCAAAGTCTGGGCTGATGTGTCTCAGCACCTTCTATGTGCTAGGGTCCTTCCCACAAAGCAGCAGTTCCAGAAACTTGAAAGGGAGAAGATATGGGTAAGATATGGGTAAGATACGTTTCAAAAGAAACAGGAATATTGAGAACAGCATACTCTTCCACACTGTTTTCCAGATCTATCTTGGCCGTGGGTGTCGCTCCTGCATTTGTTTCCCTCTGACCCCGTCCTTGTCCTCTCCTACTTGTCCTTCTGAAACCCTTCCCCTTGTCCCCAAAGAACCCAAGCTCCCTTTAATGGAATGGCGCTGTAATTGCATTACCGCCAGGCCCACTGGCTTGGCCGCCGGACGCAGGTGGGCATCCAGTGGGTGAGGCAGGGGCAATGGAGACAGATGGCGCCCGAAGGGAGATTTGATTACCTGCTTCTTTCCCAAAGCCAATCCGCCTGATAACTGCGTTATGGCCTGTTATTGATAGGCTTCCTCTCTGCTGCTGCTGGAGATTTGGTTTGTCTGTGACTTTTTACATCCGTAGGAACTCAAAGATGAATGAGGCGGGGCCCAGCTCGGAAGTCTAGGGAGGACAGAGGAAGGAGGCGGCAGGGATGAGTGCTGCGGGGACCAGGGGGAGGCAGGGGGTCAGCCAGGGCCACGTGAGAGCTTGGGGTGAGGAGCATTCGGTGAGAGGATGGGGCTGCAGGTGGGCGTACTGAGGCCTTCAATGCCAGGCTGAGAAGGCTGGTTTGTGAGAATTGGGAGCTTATGCTAGGCTCCTGAGCAAGGACAGTGACAGGCGAAAATGGCTTTGGGGAAGAGGAGCAAGTGGGTATGGCAAACATAGGGCAAGATAAGGACTGCTGGGACCCCTGTCTGCCCCTCTGAGTACAGAGAATGAACCAGTGGCTTGGACTCACTGGGTTCAGACCAAGGAAAAAGGGAAGTGAGGCAGACACCCACAGACACTGGGCTAGACCCTTGCCTATGCTGACTCTCACTCAGTCCTGGCAGCAGGCCTGTAAGGCATCTTGGTGTAGCAACCTGGAAATGGCAGCCTGGCGAGGATGAGTCATCGCCGGCTCACACAGTGGAGCGGAGGACCCACCCGGCCATCCTGATGCCAACGCACGTTCTCCCCGCTGAGCAGCTCGGCCTTCCAGGGCTCAAGAGGCCAGGGGTGATGCCTGGAGGGGCAAGAAATAGCCACACGCTTTCCTAACCCCTCTTTCCTGCACTTAGAGCTCACAACAACAGCCAGTGCAACTAGCCACTGCCTCCCAAACACATCAGCTGACCCGTGTGCTCTATCTAAATGATGCTCACTTGACAAACAAGGGCGTGGAGCTCAGAGAGGTCAATGGCCTGTCTGGACCACACAGCGGCTGCATGTGACGGGCTGAGCAGCGCCTCCACTGCAAGCCTGTCTGGTTCCCTTCACCACATTGTGCCCATCCCCAGACTCTGGCTCCTGTATTCCCGGACTCCACTTTCTCAAATCCTGGGATTAGTGAGGAGGGGGAATTGGCAGCATGGCTCAGAACAAGCTGCTCAGTGTGGAAACTTTCTCTGAGCATCCCCAGGCCTGCCTCATCCCCACTTCATCTCCCTCTTATATCCCAGACCTCTCTCCAGGCCTGAGGCCTGGAGGGCCCAGGGAGGGTCTGCCCCGTAAGACATGGAGGTGGCAGGCCCAGGCCGTACTCCTGGGCTTCCCATCCCTGGTTGTGCCAAGGAGGGGTGTGGTGGTGCTGGGGGAGGGAAGGGGGCCCTGGTGAGCGGGGAGCATGTCCCTGCAGGAAGCCAAGAGTCTCGGAGGAGGACCAAGAATGGCTGGGCCTCAGCCCAGCCCCTAATCCCTCTGCACACACTCCCTTCCCTAAGGATTTTCCCTTGGAAAAATGTGTTTAATTTTCTCAGCTCAGAGACAATGAATAGAGGATTTGGGGTGGGGTGAGGATGGGTGATGGAGGCGGCCCATGGAGTTTGCCATGGGAAAAGACGAGCAAATGGCAAAACCAGTTTCTGACATGCCCCCTCCTCAGAAAGAAGCTGGAAGCTCAAGCCTGACTATAGGACCAGCAGAGCCCCTGGCCAGCCGCATGCTGCAGAGGCTCTGGCTGATTTTGTTGGCTGCTCGCCTGTTTTGTTGTTTGCAAGTTCTCAGAATAGGAGACCCCTAAAGACAGAAACTGCATGTGTCCTGCACAGGAAATCTTGTACTGGTGAGTGTAATTACTGTGGTGGGGTGGACAGTGACGGAGGTGGTCATAGTGGTGGAGGCCACGGTGGGCGTGATGACGGTGACGGTGTAGTGGTGACGGGGGTGGTCACGGTCATGGAAAACCCTGAAACCATGAAGAGCATGGGGAGAGGGGGCAGAGGTTGAGAGATGGGCTTCGTAACTTGACAAACCTGGGTGTCCATCCCAGGCCTATCTCTCTCTAGCAGTCACCTGGGCAAGTCAGCCTCTCAGAGTCTCACTTTCCTCATCGGAAAAATGGGATTAACAGGAGCTATTGGTGGAGTGTAGGGATCTGAACACTGCTACCCAGGGTGGGCACTGACTCCCTCAGATTTTTTCATTTCGTGGGGTTTTTTAGCCCCTCTGTCTGCCCAAAAGCCTTCCCTTCTGCCCACAAACTTCCTCCAGTTGTTCCCACTAGCTCTTCCCTGAATCACCACCTCAATTCCTTCCTTCCTTCAGAGCCCCACACATTCTAAAAAAGAAGTCTACACACACTGCCTCTATTTCCTGACCTCCCACTTGTTTCTAGGCCCTCTCAGCAGCCTTCTGGTTCCAAACCCTATGGAAACTGCTCTCACCAAGTCAGCAGGGGCCTCCTCCTCTCAGCCTCAACTTCTTGGGGGAAATTGGTTCTAGGGCCAGCAAGACTTCCAAAGAGCCTCTTCCCAGTAGGTTCAACCTCCCATCATCTGGAAGTCTTTCTGCTCCCCTCAGGGACCCGCCACCAAGCCCTCCGCCCCTGAAGGTTGGTGCTCTGAGGGCATCCTCCTCTCTCTGTGCACTCGCCATCAGAGTGGTTTAGCTCCCCTTGTTCCAATTCCAGTTGGCCACAAGCAGCTCCCAAGTCAATTTCTCTGCTTCACTGTCCATTAGCTGACCCAGCTAGAACCCCACCCCTGGCTCCTGATGCCTCTCCTGCTGGACTTTTCAGCACGTTGGATGAAGGCCATCAGTGCTGAACTCACCATACTCTTCCAAGATCTGCCTGCTCCTCCCCATCACCCCAGAGCAAGCCCTTGGCTCCTCTCCCCTTCCTAGAAACTCCCACCACTGTTGTCAGTTCTCTTGGGTCACGATTCCTTAAAAATGAACACAGAATCTAATTTTATTTTCAAAACATGAAACCAGTTCACCATTTAACTTTGCTCTTGTTAAGTCTATTATCCTGATTCATCCTCTTTGGTATTAAAGCCAATAAATCATACAAATCTTGAAACTTTTAAACTCAGAAAAATAAACTCTGTTATGACAATCCTTGACGTGTTAATCTGTGTTGTGTAAACTGTTAGCTTTAAAACACAAAACGCCCTTTAACATGGTTGTGTTTCAGCAACTTCCTGCACATCATCGTGCTTGCTTTTAGTAACAGCAGACTAGGTAATGGTGATCAACCTTCTTGCTGAGGGCAACCAGAACAGCTATATATTTTGTAAAAAAACTACCACTACCACCACAACACCAGACCGTTTGAAGCATCTGAGCACTAATAAGACAAACGAGATAGTAGACAATTATTGAGCTAGGATATGGAGAGGACTGAGACTAGGGAGGTGAGCTTGGCTTTTTTTTTTTTTTTTTTTTTGAGACAGGGTCTTACTCTTGCTCAGGCTGGGGTGCACTGATGTGATCACAGCTCATTGCAGCCTTAACCTCCTCAGCTCAAGCAATCCTTTTGCTTCAGCCTCCTGAGTAGGTGGGGGTCACAGGTGTGCACCACCACATCCAGCTAATTAAAAATTTTTTTTGTAGAGATAGGGTCTTGCTATGTTGCCCAGGCTGGTCTGGAACACCTGGCCCAAGTGATCCTCCTGCCTCAGCCTCCCAAACTGCTGGGATTATAGACTTAAGTCACTGCACCTGGCTGAGCTTGGCTTTTAAATGCTTTTCCTCTGGGAATGGAGGGAGTGAGTGACTGAGAGGTTGAAAGGTGGATCAGCGCTTTCGAGGATCTGGGGATACGAGACAAGGCCTACCAAGAGGAGTATTTGGTAAACCTCCTTGCTTTGGGTTGAGACCCCAAAGGGCTGTGCCTGAGGACTAAGGATAAACTGGAAGTAGACAGGTTCTTACAGCGACTGCCGCTCTGCTTAGACTCATCTCAATTCCTGAAATTGGATTAAGGCGATCCAATGTTGCTAGTGCCCTCAGGGTCCTGCAGATCCTCTCTGGAAGAAGATGTCATTCTGGTGTCAGATAATTTCTACAAACAACTTTGCATCTGCAATGTCCAGGACACACACAAAAACAAAACAAAACAAAAACAACTCACAAAAAACCAAATAAAACACACACACACACACACACATATACACACAACAAACCAAAACCAAAACCAAAACCAAAAACCAAACACATGAGACTGGACAACATGAACAAACATAAAAGCATATACAACAGGGGCTCTAGATGTTGGAATTATCAGATGCAGATTTTATAATTAAAAAACAGCAATGCTTATTATGTTCAAGGAGATAAAAATACATGATGGAAATAGACATGATTTGAGAATTTTGGCAGGCAATTGAAACTTTGTTAAAAAATAAAAATTCTAGAACTGAAAATTATAATACCCAAGACTAAGGATTCAATGGATAGGTTTAAAAGTATATGAGACATTGCTGAAGAAAGAATTACTGAATTAGAAGCTAGATTAGAAAAAATATCCAGGCCAGACATAGTAGCTCACGCCTGTAATCCCATCATTTTGGGAGGCCGAGGTGGGTGGATCACTTGAGGTCAGGAGTTCGAGACCAGCCTGGCCAACATGGTGAAACCCTGTCTCTGCTAAAAATACAAAAATTAGCTGGGCGTGGTGGCGCATTCTTGTGGTCCCAACTACTTGGGAGCCTGAGGCAGGAGAATCGCTTGAACCCAGGAGGCAGAGGTGGCAGTGAGTCGAGATCATGCCACTGCACTCCAGCCTGGGTGACAGAGTGAGACTCCATCTCAGAAAAAGAGAAAAAAAAAATCCAGAATGAAGCATGGAAAGGTAAAAGAATGAAAAATATAGAAGAGAGTCTAAAAGACAGAGAGAAAGCAATTAGAATGTGAAATTGAAGGGATAAGGTGAGATTCAAAATGTTTTAAAACCAATCCATACTCATTAACCCAAAAAATCTAAAAAATAATAACCTACACAACCTTTCAGATAAACCAAATACAGTTTTATATCAGAGTAAAATAAACTGATCATCAAAAAAGGAGTTTTTTTTTTTAAAATTTTTTTTTTTTTTTTTTTTTTTTTTTTTTTTTTTTTTTTTTTATTTTGACATTCTGTTCCCAGGTTGGCTCACTGCAACCTCCGCCTCCTGGGTTCAAGCGATTTTCCTGCTTCAGGCTCCCAAGTAGCTGAGACTACAGGCATGCGCCACCATGCCCAGCTAATTTTTGTATTTTTAGTAGAGACAGGGTTTCACCATGTTGGCCAGGATGGTCTCCATCTCTTGACCTCGTGATCTGCCCGCCTCCTGGGTTCAAGCAATTCTCCTGCCTCAGCCTCCTAATTAGCTGGGATTACAGGCATGCGCCACCATGCTCAGCTGATTTTTGTATTTTTAGTAGAGATGGGATTTCATCATGTTGGCCAGGCTGGTCTCAAACTCCTGACCTCAAGTGATCCACCTGCCTCGGCCTTCCAAAGTGCTGGGATTACAGGCGTGAGCCACAGCGCCCAGCTAAGGAGATCTTTAAAATAGTTAGATGAATAAACAGAGTATCTTCAAAGGGGCAACAATTAGTCATGCAGCTAATTTCTTAATGGAAACAATGGAAGCCAGAATATGATGGAATTCTTTAGAGCCCCATATGAGATGGAAAAGAACAAAGTATTTTTCTCAACATGGAACACTTCTGGCATATATGTGGCGATTTCTCCCTACCAACAATCAGCTCTCTAGTGGACACCAATTGAGTGTCAATACTGACACTAACTTAATTCAATACTGACACTAACTGAAATTAATGTAGATCACACAGGTCTAAGGACAGTCCCACAAGACTGCCTCCCATTTCAGATGACAATTACAAGTGCCAGGTTGCAACGTATACTTCTGACTAGCAGGCTATAAATTGGGGGTTTCCCCTCTCCTCAGGTTCAATTAAATTTCTTGAGAGGCTCACAGAACTCAGGGTAACACTTTACTTACTATTGCCAATTTATCACAAAGAATATTTTGAAAGATACAGATGAACAGCCAGATGGGAGAGCTACGCAAAGCGAGGTATGAGGGAAGGGGTGTAGACTTCCATGTCCTCTCCAGGCACACCACCTTCTAGGAACCACCATGTGTTCAGCAATCTGGAGGCTCTCTGAATCCAGTCCCTTTGGGTTTTTATGATTGATCACAACATTGGCCTTTGGTGATCAACTCAACCTTCAGCCTTTCTCTCCTCTCCAGAGGTTGGGGTGGGGGTCTGAAAATTACAAGACTCTAATCACATGGTTGGTTCCCCTGGCAACCAGCCCCATCCTGAGGCTATCCAGAAGCCCCCAGTCACCAGATATCTCATTAGCTACAAAAGATACTTATCACTTAAGAAATTCCAAAGGTTTTAGGAGCTGTGTGCCAGGAAACTGGGATGAAGACCAAATATAGTCATGAGTCTGAGAAATGCATCATTAGGCAATTTCATCATTGTGTGAACATCATAGAGTGTACTTACACAGATATAGATGATATTGCCTACTATTCTGGGCTATGTGGTTCTAGGCTACAAACCTTTATATCATGTTACTGTGCTGAATATTATAGGCAATCGTAACACAATGGTAAGTACTTGCATATCTTAACATGGAAAAGGTACAGTAAAAATACCACATAAAAGATAAAAAATGGTGCACCTGTAGAGGGCACTTACCACGAATGGAGCTTAAAGGACTGAAAGTTGCTCTGGGTGAGTCAGTGGGTGAATGGTGAGTAGGTGTGAAGGCCTAGGACATTACTGTATACTACCGTAGACTTTATAAACACTGTGCACTTTGGCTACACTAAAATTATTTTTAAATTTTTCTTTCTTCTGTAATAAATCAACCTTAGTTTACAGTAACTTTTTAACTTTATAGGCTACTTAATTTAAAAAGTTTTTGTTTCTTTTGTATTAACATTTAGCTTAAAACAAAAACATATTTATAGCTGTGCAAAAATATCTTCTTTTAAAATACTTTCATTCTGTAACTTTTTTTCTGTGAAAATTGTTTTTAACCTTTAAAAGTTTTTTGTTAAAAATGAAGACACAAGCACACATATTAGCTTAGGCCCACACAGGGTCAAGATCAGTAATATCACTCTCTTCCACCTCCGCACCTTGTCCCACTGGAAGTTCTTCAGGGTTGATGACACGTAGAGCTGTCATCTCTTCTGATAACAATGCCTTCTTCTGGAATACCTCTGAAGGACCTGCCTGAGGCTGTTTTACAGTTAACTTTTTTTTTTTAGTAAGTAGGAAGATTATACTCTAATGATTAAAAGTATAGTATAGTAAATACATAAATCAGTATCATAGTCATTTATGAACATTATCAAATATGTACTGTATATAATTTTAAGTGCTATACTTGTATGTGACTGGCAGCACGGTATGTTTGTTTAAACCAGCATCACTACAGAGACATAAATAACATGCTGCACTAAGACGTATGATGGCTGCAATGTCAGTAGGCACTATGACGTATGATGGCTGCGATGTCAGTAAGCAATGGGGACTTTCAGCTCCATTATAATTTGATGAGACTGCTGTTAAGTATGTTGTATGTTATTGACCATAATGTTGTTTTGTGGTGCATGACTATATACATTTCTTATCATAAATAAAAATGTTACAAGGGCTAAAATAAAATGGGCAGCCTATAATTTAATGCCCAGAAAAAAGTATTCAAGAAGGAAGGTGAAAGAAATACATTTTTAGAAAAATAAAACTGACAATTAATTACCAGCAGATCTGCATTGATAGGACATTTTTTTTGCAGAAGAAAATAATTCTAAATGGAAGAATAGAGATACAAGAAAGAATAAAGAGCAATGAAAATGGTATACATGTGGATAAATAGCAAATATATGCTACATATAAATAATAATAATAATGGTGTTTGGGAAGAGTTAAGGTTTTTAAGGTTCTTGCATTTATTTTGGGGAGAGTAAAAGAATCGATTAACATTAAGATTTGTTAAAAAGGCATGCTGTAATCTCTGGGTGGCTACTAAAAAATTATAAAAAAGTGAACAAATTCCACATTTTAAAAGGGGGATAATAAAATAATTCCAACAGAAGGCAAAGAAAGGAGAGAAAAAGGAGCATAGGTAAGTAGGACACACAGCACTTAGTATTGGTTTAAGTCCAAATAAACAGTAATTTCATTGTATATAAAATGACTATTTTTTCCCATTAAAAGGCAAGGATTTTCAGACTTATTTTGGATAAGAATCCAAGTCTGGCACAGTGGCTCATGCCTATAATCTCAGCACTTTGGGAAGCCAAGGTGAGAGGATCACTTGAGCCCTGGAGCTGGAGACCAGCCTGGGCAACATAGGGAAAACCCATCTCTACAAAAAATTAAAAAATTACCTGGGCGTGGTGATGCATGCCTGTTGTGAGCAGTGAGGATGTAGTGAGCCGTGATCGTGCCACTGCACTTCCGCCTGGGCAACAGAGTAAGACCCTGTCTCATAAAAAGAAAAAAGAATCCAAATCCAGCTACACCCTGTACATAGATGTACCTGAAATATAGAGATAAAATAAAAGTTAAAACATGTAACACTAACAAAAACAGAAAGCTGGTGCAGCTATGTTAAAATCAGACTAAATAGATTTTAAAGCAAAGAGCATTGCTAGATATACAGACATTTCACAATGATATAAAGTTCAATTTTCCATGAAGATGTAATAATTGTACATTTGTATGCACCTGATAGCTTGGCCTCAAAATATCTGTGGGTTTCATATCTGTGGATTCAGCCAACTGCAAATCAAAAATATTTGAGGAAAAAACAACAAAAAGTAACGATGCAAAATAAGAATAATACAAATAAAAAACAATACAGCACAATAACTATTGATATGGCATTTACATTGTATTAGGTATTATAAGTAATCTAGAGATGATCGAAAGTGTAGAGGAGGATGTGCATAGGTTATATGCAAATAGTACATTATTATATATAAGGAACTTCAGCATTCCAAGATTTTGGTGTCCACAGGGGTCCTGGAACCAACCCCAATACTCAATTTGACATGCAAAGTCTTCTGTGATCTAGCCTCAGGTCACCTTTCTTTCATCCTCCATATTCCACTGCTCTCCTTTCCAAAGCCTGTGCTCATTTCTCAGCCACCTTCACTCCTAGGCTCTAGTCCTTTCCCCACTATTGACTGTTTTGTCTGTTGTGCCCTCTCCCACTTTCAGGAGTAACAGCTCCACAAGTCATCCTTCAAAGCTTAACTCAAATGACACCTCTACAAAGTCTTCCCAATGACTCACGTTAGTCTTCATCTCTTCCATCATGCCCCAAACTTGGTGACTACTAGTGGATTTTGAGGCTAGATACCACTGAAATCACCAAGAAACAGAACTCTTGGATCCTCATTATTAGAATACCTACGAGACAAATTTGCTGGGTAATCTTGGGCCAGTTCCTTATCCTCCCTGGCTCTTAGTTTCTACAACTGTGGAAGAAATACTTTGGACTAGAAGTGGTGTTTCTCCAAGGAGAATAGGGGTGCAATGCTTCACTATGCAAACTGCCTTGTCCACTGGGGGATCTAGCATGCCTGGCCTGGGGCACCCAATGCCAGAACATCTCTAATCACTATTACAATGAAAAAGACTCCAAAACATTTTCAAACATTCTAGAGACCATCTCCACTAGACTGGGTGATTCCTTAGGATCTTCCAGGTGAGATACTCTTGGAATCCTCTGGTTGGCGTGTAGGGACCACTGGTGGCCCAGAAACATGCAGAGGCCTACACAGTGGGCCAATGGTGGGGAATAAGCTGGAACCAAACTGGAGATGATGCCCAGGCCATATCCTGGCTCCTGAGGGCAGAACTAGTGTTCAGATTCCCAGCCTTCAAAGGGGCATGAACTCTCAAATGGCTCAGGCCTTCTTTTTTTTGAGATGGAGTCTCACTGTGTCGCCCAGGCTGGAGTGCAGTGGCGTGATCTCGGCTCACTGCAACCTCCACCTCCTGGGTTCAAGCAATTCTCCCGCCTCAGCCACTCGAGTAGCTGGGACTACAGGTGCCACCACTACACCTGGCTAATTTTTGTATTTTTTTAGTAGAGACGGGGTTTTGCCACGTTGGCCAGGCTGGTCTTGAACTCCTGACCTCAGGTGATCCACCCGCCTTGGCCTCCAAAACGCTGGGATTACAGGAGTGAGCCACCGCTCCCAGCCTGTCAGGCCTTCTTGTCTGGGGAGCTCCAGTCTGTCCTGAAGAACAGAATCCAGCGAGTAGGTGATGCCCCCGGTGAGGAATGGCTCACCCGTAGCAGGACTCTACAGGTGGGGCTGGCTGGGGCTAGGAGGGGGTCATGGGCTATTAGTGGAGCTGGAATAGCAAGCAAGAAGAGTCAGTTGTCCTATGCACGCAATCATAGGAGGTTGGGTGGGGTGGGTATGGGGACAGTTGTGACTTGGGCAGATGGAGAGGGCTCAAGACTGACCACTAGGCATGCCAGCAGTGGTTATGGACAGCAGAACAGTTGTGTTGCCCTCCTGCTGGGGAGAATGCAAACACACCTGGTTGTCCAGACTGGGTGGTGGAGAAGTAAGGGCAGAGAAAGTTCTCGTGTAAATGAGCATGATGAAGGGCAGCAAAGAGCGATGAGGCAACTGCAGAGCCGCCTCTCCTCAGAGGTGGTTTGTGGTGGGGCTCTGGGGGAAACCAGAGTGTTGCCCAATGTTAAGAGCTCAGAGTGAGTTTTCAGGAAGTTCTGGGAATCGTTGCAGTTGTTGATTCACTGAGTCATCCATTCAATAAGGATCTCCAGGGTTGGAATGAGAACACCGCAATCTTGTACATGTTCTGGGACCATAACTCATCTGGTGTGAGGTATCAGAGATTTGGTGACTGGGAAAAGAGGAACTTGGAAGTGGAAGAATTTGTCAGTGTTTATCCAACTGGGCCCAGCGGGGAGGCAGCTCTGAATCAAGATAACTGGCCTCAAGCAGATGATGGGGGTCATGACAAAGAGAGGGAGGAGGAAGGCTAGAAAGGATTATTTCAGGTACCTTCCCACCTGATCTAATGCCTGCAACCACCCAGTGAGCCCGAGGCTATGATTTCCCCTATTTTGCAGATTAACAAACAGAGGCCCAGTTCTTGAGTTCAGAAGGGCACTTTTTCAGGCTCACCGAGCTTGAACAGCCCTGAGAATCTCCAAACTGCCTTTGCCTCAATGTCTGCAATCTGTGGGTCTCAGATGGTGACTGCCAAAGTGGAAGGCAGTTTCTGTGCCTACTGTGGATCTTTCTGACAGCAACACCTGTCCCCACAGTAGCACCACATCAGTTTTCCAGAAGTCTGGTTATATGGCTGGTCTCCCAGAATCTGCTCATCCATGGGCAAACACATAAAACTGAATTTTTAAACTTTCCACACCAGGGACCAAGTCTTGGTGACTACACAATGTCAGCTAATGTGTTTTGAGTGTGTGCTATGTGCTTGGCACTGCTTTTAGCAGTTCAGATATATGAACTCATTCATTCCTCACACCAACCTGGGAGGGACATGCTACTGTTAGCCTCATTTTACAGGTGGAGAAACAGAAGCCTGGAGATGCTGAGTAACTTGCCCACGGTCTCACAGCTGACAAGTGGCCAAGAAGGATTCAAACACATGTGTGCTGGCTCCGGTGGCTCCAGAAGTCTGCTGAGGGGCTACCTGAAGCACATTGCCCCCTGGAGTTAAGGACAACTGGATCTGGGCTCCCGAAGCCTGCAGTCCATTTCTGGCCGCAAAACCAATTAGCTGTGTGACCTGAAGCGCATCTCTTACTCCCTCTCTGAATCCCCATTTTCTCTCTGGTTGAATGAAAGGATTGAACTGGATGATCCTTAGCTCGGTTGGTTACAGCTCTGACATTTCAAGAGGCTTCATCAGGCTAAAATAAGCACAAGAGCCACGCTGCGGTTGGGAAAGGGCAGCCTGGGACGTGCGTGCGTGGAAGCTGGGAGGCTCTCCGTGGTGAGGAGGTGTAGAGGGCTAATTGCGAGTGCATGAGCTCAGCTGGAGGCCACCTTCTCCACTCTGTGCCCACAGCTGGCTGTGAGTCACTGACAGGTCACCAGCCACAGTGGGGCTGCTGGAGACAGGGCAGACCTTGAACATGGACAGAAGACAAGTCTGACCCGGTGCTGGGCTTGGGGGCCCAGGAGACCTGCATGCTCTTCCTAGTCCCTGTCTAGTGCTACTGCACCCTACTAGGAAGGCACTCCATCTCCATCTCCCTGAGCACAGCACCCCTTTTATGGCAGCTCTGCCAGCCCTGGCACTCTGCCACTCACCTCACATACACTGAGTACCCATGTTGTGCCAGCACTGAGAGACCGAGGCAGGTAAGAGATCCCTGCTCTCAGGAAGCTTGCAGGCAAGGGGTCAGGGCCTGGCCATATGTCTCAGGCTTCTGAACCTGCCAGTGGGGGCTTGGAACTAGGGCACCTGCACACGTCCCAGAGCTGAGGCTGTTGAAGCACCTACCCCAGGCCTCTGCAGGATGGCCAGGTGCCAACCCCACTCCTAACCCTGAGGAGGAGGCTGCCAGACAGGCCACGACCTCAGGACAGATGTGTGCCAAAGGGTCACCCCTGGGAGAGTAGCCCAAAGGGGGTTCTAGAAAGTGACCTCCTTGAGAAAGCTGAGAAGGCATGCGGAGGGTCAGGCTCAGCTTCTCTCAAGACACTTCTCCTTGCCCTGCTATGAATGTCTTCCAGCATGACCTGTCTGGAGTTGCCAGAGAGATTCAAAGTGTGCTTTTCTGCCTCTGTGCGTGTGCTGCGTGCGTCTCTCACTGAGCTCTTTGAGGACAGGGCCCCATGGCTCGTTGCCTACCTGGGGTCTGGCATAGCGCCAGTCTCACAGACTCACTTCTGAGACAAACGTCAGAGGTCTCCAGTCTTCTGTCCAGCATGTGAAATTCTCTGTAGTATTCAATGGTAAAGTTTCATTCATTAATTAATTCAATCACCATTCATTGGTTCCTTCATTGAAGCAATAGCACCTCTGCGAAGCGCTACTTTTGCTTCTGCTTAAACTCATTCCTGAGAAGCTCGTAGTCTTTTGGGACCATCCATTGGACATTGTGACCATTTGACTTTTAAGATTTCTTACTGTCGCTGATTTAAAAACTGACTCCCTAAGTTCACCTTCTGCTGGCATTTCTTCTGCTCCTGGAGAACCAGTTTAACCCTCCTTTGCATGGCAGCCTTCAGAGCATTCAAGGCATGCTCAACTCTCTTCCTTTCTTCCCCCCTTCCCCCTCCCCTCCACCCTCCCTCCCTTCCTACCTCCCTGCTTCCCTCCCTCCTTCCCACCTCCCTGCTTCCCTCCCTCCTTCCCACCTCCCTGCTTCCCTCCCTCCTTCCCTCCTTCCCTCCTCCCTCCTTCCCTCCTTCCCTCCTCCCTCCTTCCTACCTCCCTTCCTCCCTCTTCCCTTCCTCCCTTCCTCCCTCTTCCCTTCCTCCCTTCCTCCCTTCCTCCCTTCCTTCCTTCTTTTTTCTTCCTTCCCTCCTTCCTTCTTCTTTCCATGTATAGACAGTTACTGAGCTTCCAGTATGGGACAGGCACCAGGAAAACAATGGTAAAAAGCATATACAGCCCCTGACCTCACGCAGCTTACAGCCTAGTTAGGGAGGCACCACAGATCAACCAACTGGGTAGCTGCAAAGCTGCCTCGAGTAAGTGCAACCCCAAGACCAGGGCGAGGCATCAGGTAGAGCATGTAAAAGTGGGATACCATCCACAGAAAGGGCTCTCTTTCTTGGGGTGAAACACCTCTGTGGCACTTCCTCGTATGATGGGGTTTCTGAACTCCTCCCCACCCTGTCACTCTTTTTGTCACTGTCCCCTTGAGGAGGTCCCCAGGTCTGGACCCACTGCTCCAGGACGGCATGGCCAGCTTGGTGCCCAGGGAGCAGCCCCTCTCTGGTTGGACTCAGCCCTCCCATTAGTGCAGCCCAAGTCTGCACGCTCATTGCTCCCTGAGGGGCAAGGCTCCTCCCAGAAATGTTCACACAAATTGTTCTTACGTGTGGCCTCCCCCCAGACTGTGTTTGAGCTGTTGAGTGTCTGACCTTGAGTTCGAGTCCTTGCGCTGGCCCTGTGAATACTCATCTCTCTGGTATGGCCTATTCCCTCCACCCATCAGGGTCCGTTCCGAGTCTGGATTCTGCTGCTGGCTGTGAAGCCCAGGGATGCATTCCCTGTTAATGTGACCAGGAGGGTGTCTGCTTATCCTAGATTAGGTACCTACAAGCAGGTTCTCAGGGCATAGAGGAGTTGGGGGACTTACAGGCCTGAGCTATGGAGTGGCATCTGCCCTGGGGCTCCAGAAAGAGGTGCACAGGGCCTGAGGCCTGAGCTAAGCAAAGTGCTGCTGTTCTGTGATCTCTGCCCCAGCTCCCGTGCCCCTTCCCAGGCCATTATCAATACAGATGGGGGAGTGGGGCCAGATGCATGTGTATCTGTGTGTCTGTGTGCTGTGCACATGCCTGTGTGTAGTGTACATGTGGGTGCAGTGTGTGAACCTGTGGGAATTGCCTGATAGGCCTTGCTGTTGGCTGGCATCCACCTTTTGCCATTGGTAACCCTGTCACTTGGAGGTAGCCAGGTCATCAGAGCTCTGGCTAGGGCTCCACTCCCCTGCCCTGCCTAAGAGCCACACCAAGTGGCCCATCCGCCCTGCCTGCAGGGTCCTACTCACCACCCCAGCCTCCTCAGGAACCTGGCCAGGACCCCCTCCTCAGTCCTTTACTTCTGCCCACCAGTCTCACTGCTGCTGGTGTCACACCCCCTCTCCCAGCCCCCAGCCCACTCCTTGCCTCAGCCCCCACAGGAAGCCTTTTAAAGAGACACCTGGCCCTGCTACTTCTCTGTTTATAACCCTTTCGTAGCATGGTCTCCCATGAAGGAAGTCCAGACCTACCCTGCCCCTCTTTCCCAGCCCCAGCCAGCCCCCCAGCCTTAGCTTGCCCCACTCCCGCTCCGGCTGGGCCATCCTGCACGACTCTCACTTCCCTGCTGGAACTGCAGGGAACCAACCATGTGCTCCAGGCTCCAGGCCTTTGTGCAGGCTGTTCCTTCTGCCTCAAATTCTGGCCCCGCCAACTCACTTCAATTGTCATCCCCTCCTCATCCTTTCGGGCTCAGTTTAGACATGGACTTCTCCAGGAAGCCCTCCCTGACCCTTCTCGCTCTCACAGACTGTAGGCTCCAGGAGGGCAGGGTCCACATGGGATTTATTACAGCGTTTTCAGAGGTGAATACTCAATAAATTTTATTAAATGCATGAAATAATCTCTCTGGATTTCTCATGTGATATCTGTAAAATGAAAACAATGCTACGTGACACACAGGGTCTGAAGGGGGCGACGGGAAATGATGTCTATGAATTTTCCATCATGGTGCTGGACATATAATAGGTGCTCCAGAAGCATAGTTCTAATTTCCCTGCCCTTTAATGTTTATGGGTAAACACATGTTTTCTGTTTAAAAAACAGAAATTCTGGAGTCCTTTTGACCCCAAAGCATGACTAGCTTCTTGCTGTCCAGGTTTCCACTCAAATGTCACCACCTCACAAAGATATTCTTGGACCACCCCATATAAAACAGCGCCTCCACCCCACCCCATCACTCTCCACTCTAATACTTGCCACACCATGACATGAGCTTTATGATTTTTTCACTTGTTGATCATCTTTCCCTGCCTAGAATGTGAGCGCCATGAAGGCAGAGAACTTGGCTGATTTTTTCATTGCTGCAGCCTCAGTGCCCAGAGCTGTGCCTGGCAACATAGCTGCCGTCTAGGAGTTTCCAGGGCCAAGGCTTGAAGTCTCTAGGCACTCCCTGGGGACAAATGCCAGAGAGAGAGAGAGAGAGAGAGAGAGAGTCTTTGTCTGAGATGGAAGGACAGAAGTCAGTGAAATACCTCTTCCCTTCCCTCATTGTACACCGAGTCCCCCGAGGTGGGGACTCAGGGAAAACTCTCACAGCAGCTCCCCAGTCATGTTCCCTGAGGGAAATCTGGAGCAATGGCCTCTCCAGGGCATGCAGATGCAGGTTGCTTGGGGTGCAAGGGAGCGGGCAGCACCTCCTTCGTGGTGACCCTGGGCAACTGGAACTGAACACGAGTCTTTCTAAGCACCCCCGACTCACAGCATCAAGGAGAGGTTGGGGCATATCTGTGGTTTCTCCCTTGAAGGGATCTGCTCTGCTGCCCCAAGCTGGGAGCCCAGGCCTAGGCCTGCCTCTTATTGGTGACTTTTTTCTTCCCTGGGCTGTACCTTCTCCTCTCTTCACTCTTGCCTTCCTGTCACCAGTGTCTGATGGGCCCTGTCCTACCTGCGTTCCCTGTTGGTATCAAATTCTCACTCACACTTGCAGATGGAGTGTGGTGCAGCTCCCTGAGTCTCCCCTACCTATGCTGCCCGCCTTGGGCTTCCTGGGATCAGCCCCTAGCCCTCAGCCACTGCAGGGCCCTGCTGGTCCTCCCACCCTACCATTCGACCCTCCTCTGAGGCATGTGAGGGATTCCAGAGAAGAACTCCCAGAGCCTGACACCCAACTTGCTGCCTCCTCCCCACTGAGGAAGGACACTCTGTCTCCACTTGGCCCCCGCCACCCATCTAAGGGGGCTCAGCATCAGACAAGCTTATCTGACATCTGGCTTGGATGGGTGGGGAGGGCAGAGGGCAGTGAGGGTTTGCCCAGGCAGTGACTTTGGACCCAAGTGTGGAAAGGAACCCCTGCTGGCTCAAGCCCCAGCCCCAGGCCCAGGGGTCCGAAATCACAGCCTCCTCCTTAGAGCTGTCAGCACCCCTGGTTCTAGAGCTCCCAGTCCTGTCAGGGTCCCAGAATGTTTGAGCAGGAAACGATTTCAGGGTTCAGACGTTTGTGAAATGGACTCTGCAGTGCCCGGGAGCTGATCTGTGTGCACACGTATGTGTGCATTCATGTGTCATGGACTAACCGCTGGGGCATGAAGCCCACCCCTATTTTGACCAAAGAATCCTCAACTTTTTTCCTATGTTACTACAGAGAACAGAGGTGCCACATGATTTACAATTTAAACAAGAGGATTCATTGTTTGAAAAAAAGGTTTGAAAATCAGGAAAGCTAAACAAAAGTCATTTTACATATGGAGAAACTGAGGCCCATATGTGTAAATGGCTTCTCAAGGTCACAGTGGTGTCAGTGGCAGAGCTGGTACTGTACCAGGCTGCCTGGATCATAGACTGATGTTTTTGCCAAGACCGGCCGAAATGTTCCTCTCAGGAGGTGGCAGGTGGGGGCGGAGTGCCAGGAAGGCACTGTCCAAAGAAGTGGGTTAAGGTCACAGCCTCCCGGCTCCCAAGGGCCCCCTGAGAACAGTTGCATTGGAAAGGTCACCCGAATATGAACTAGAGGCTTGAGGTTTTGGAGTGGAAAGGGGCAGGGTAAGGAAGAATAGAGAAGGGGGAGGGTGGGGGACAGGGATTCGTCCTCCGGATTCCTCACACCCCCACTGGGAGCAGCGCCCCCACCCCAAGCACCTGATTTCGAAGTCTCCCCTCCACTGAAGGGAGGGGCAGAGGGAGCTCATGACTGGCATGGAGGGGACCGGCTGACCCTGAGGTAATGACTGTTGGGGTGGGAAGGCTGTGAAGCAGGGGCCCGAACTTTCTCTCTCAGGGGTCCTGTGGACACCCCTGGCTGTCAGTGGCAGAAATGGCACAGTAGGGGGCTCTGTGGCACTCACTGTGTCTCCCCCAGTGCCCAGCTGGGCACCCAGGAAATGCTATTGAATAAATGGATTGTGTCCCTCCTCCCCCAGCACCCCCACAATCACCAGCCTCCTCCCTCTCCCTCCCCCTGTCCTTTAGAGTCTACAAGGACTGAGTTATTCTTAGTAGGTTTCATTCATCAAAGCGTGACAAATGGTGTCCTGGGAGGAATGCCTGGGCGCCATGGCGAGCCGGAGGGTGGGGTGGGTGCAAATGTCCCATTTGAGGGGAGAAGCCATCGCGTTCAGGGAGCTCCAGATGGAGGGGGAGACACAGCCCTGTCCTCATGGGAATCTCAGTCTGATGCAGAAGACACAAAGAACCTAGTCCCAGGGGAGACACAGTCCCTGTCCTCTGGGGGAGGCCCCAGTCTGAAGTGGGGAGACAGTCCTGCCCTCAGGGAGCTCCAGTCTGAGGGGAGATGCAGCCTCGTCCTCAGGAAGCCCCAGTCTGAGGGAGACACAGCCCTTTCTTCAGGGAGCCCCAGTCTGAGGGGAGACACAGCTTCATCCTCAGGGAGTCCCAGTCTGAGGGAGACACAGCCCCATCCTCAGGGAGCCCCAGTCTGAGAGGAGACACAGCTCCGTCCTCAGAGATCCCCAGTCTGAGGGGAGATGCAGCCCTGTCCTGAGGGAGCCCCAGTCTGAGGGGAGACACAGCCTTGACCCAGGGAGCCCCAGTCTGAGGGGAGCCCCAGCTCTGACTCAGGGAGCCCCAGTCTGAGAGGAGACACAGCCGTGACTCGGGGAGCCCCAGTCTGACGGGAGAGGGAGCCCCAGTCTGAGGGGAGAAGCAGCCCCATCCTCAGGGAACCATCAGTCTGAATCGGAGACACAGCCCTGCCCTCAGAGCGCTCCCTGTGATGGAAGATAATCCTCCCATATTCCCCCCTTCTCCAGCCCTTAGTGAAATCCCAGTCTGAAGAGAGAGATCCAATTTCCTGTTCTCAAGCAACCTCTAGTCTCATGGCAGAAAAATAGCTGCCATCCCTGCTGGAGAAGATAGGGTGCCACCCAAGTCACAGACTGAAACTCAAGATGACAAAAGGGAGTGCCGGACGGGTATCTGGGAGCATGTGCAGCCACCACAGCCACCGCATGGGGGGGGCCTGATGATGACAGAGAAGAGGGGCCTCCCAGAGACCCTTGACCGGGCACGCTTACTAAGAAACGTGCAGACCACAAAGGGGCAGCAATCATGGGAACGAAGATTCCGTCCCTGAGGAAAAGGATGAAGGCACGGGCCCAGCGGGCTGGTCTCAATCAGAGGTCCACATTCACCGGGAGGGCAGTCGGAGAACCCACGTTGTCTGCAGGCTCTCACATTCAACCTAAAACCCATGTACTCATTGCAAGCCAAACAAAACCTCACTGAAGGTAAAACGTGGCCCAAGGCCATGAGTTTGCAACCCCCTGGACCTCCTGAGAAAGAATTCCTGATAGAGGAGAGCTCTGAGCCTGGTTTGGGGGAAGGAGCTGATGGCCAAGCTACCCCTTTAATTCTGGCCTTTGGGTCTGGCTTCTATCTTCAGGGCCTCTCTCACCGTACCCGACATGGGAGGCCAGAGCCACCTCACTCCTCACCAGCTCTATGACCAGCAGCCCACAGCTGGCCAGCGGGCGGGGCCTCCGTGTCTGTGGCGGGGATGTCACCTTTCTTGGCAGGAAGGTAATTTCCCCGCCAGGGGAGGGAGTCCGTCGTGCTGCTCATAAACCCACTGTTAAACGAGCGGGTTTGGGAGTTCTGGCTGGGCGGACTTCCCTTCCCTTCTCCGTGCCTCAAGTGCCAAACGAGGGTACTGCTGCCCTGCGTGCCTTTGCCACTCCTCCCAGTGAAGGCTAACTTTCCAATAGACCTCAGTGTTTCTGTCAACGAAATAGGTCCCTGGCCCCTCCCCACTCTCCCAGTCTCTTCCAGCAGAGACCTTCGAGGACTGTAGGTTTAGGGGAGTGGAGGGGCCCGCTTCGGTCTCCCTAAATTCTGCCCCGCAATGAGGCCTTATAGCTCTCCTGGGACTGAGGAGCAGTCCCGGAGGGCGGCAGGAGTCGGCAGCCAGTGGTCCTGGGGACCGCGAGGTGGGTGGGTGGGGGGTGGCGAAGGGAGGGTTCCGGGACCGGGGAGCGGCGTCCTTGTTACGGCGCGTTGGCCCAGTGCCGAGGAGCGCCGCGGATGACAGCGGCGGTGGGTAATTAGAGCACATTAGCCGTGCCCCTGCAATCCTGTAATTTCTTCTCGCGCTCGGGGTGTGTTGTAGGAGGCGAAGCGATGCCGGCTTGGCTGAGTCAGACTCTCGGAAGCCCAGGAGGGGACGCAGGGGGCGGCAGAGGCCGCGAAGAAGGGACTCCCGCCGGGGGAGGCGCAGACGCAGTCCCCTAGGAGTCACCTGTCCCGGGCTCTTCGGCGCGCGCGCGCCCCGTCGGCGGCGGGAGGCGGTGGGAAGGGGGCGTGACCTGCGTCTCCTCCCGCCGCCTCCGCGCGCTCTACCGGCCCGCGAGTCCTCCGCGACATCAGGCCAGCGTCTGCACCCAGGCACGTGTCCTGCTCCTGGTGCGCAGGTGGACTGGAAAAGAGGAAGGCAAACGCAGTGGCTAAGCGGAGACCTCCCAAATCCCACGTGTCCCCGAGAATCACAGACGGGCTACAGACCTAGGGCAGCCATAAGGAAAAACGTCAGCTACATCTCGAGGGAGTGGGGTGGAGTGGGGCCGCTTGCTCTAGTCGAGCCCTGACATCGATTCTGCGGGGGCGGGGAGGAGTCGGCGCGGGGCTGGGGCTGGGGCTGGGAGGGGAGTTTATTTATTAGCCAGATTAGCCAGCATTAATGGGGGAGCGGTGGCGGCCGGCGGCAGCAGGGACATAGCTGGCATAGCTGGCATAGCGGCGGGGCCTCCCGCGGCGCGGGGCTCCGCGGCTTCAAAGGGGCTTAAAGAGGCCCTTGGTGGCACTGCCACGGCCCCGCGGGGGAGGGCGTGGGCGCGGGCGGCGGGGGAGAAGGCGACCATTGTGCACCGAGGGATTAGGGCTCTGGCCTGGAAGGAATTTTAAACTGCCGCAAGCCGGAGCCCCAGGACTCTCCTCCTGCCCCACCCCTGCCCTCCGGAGCACGAGCACGCCGAGGTGTTTACCTGCTTTCCTATGTCTGGGGTGTGGGGGGGGTGTCCTCTCTCCTCCCTCAAACTGGAGTCACCTAGGGTTCCCAGATTTGGCAAATAAAAACGCAAGACGTCCAGTTAAACTGAATACTTTAAATAGTATAAGTCTGTCCCAAATATTGTATGGGACAGACTTATGCTAAAATATTATTCGTTGTTTATCTGATATTCAATTTAATTGGACGTCTTGTATTTTTTTTCCTGGCAGCCCTTGAGGCACTGAAATGTCTAATCCATGTCTGGAAACAGATTGATGGTTCCCGAAAATCCAGTGGGTCTCCCCCATTTGAGAGATCCCTAAGGGCAGGATCGTGTCTCTCCCCTTACACTGGGAGTTTCCTGAAGCCAGATGCTGAGTTTCACCCTAAAGAAGGCAGCTCTGAGAGCACTATATGTGTCCCCCATCAGACTGGGAGCTTCTTGAGGACAGGGGCTAAATTTCGCCCATGAGAGTAACGCTTCAAGGTCAGTGCCTGTGACCTGTGACACTGGGGTTTCCTGAGGCATGGTCTGTCCGCTTCCTAGAGGGCAAGTCTGTCTCCTCCCTCACGTCTCACTCTCCCACCCCCACCCCACCCCACCCCACCCCAGGCTGCTGGAGGCTCCTCCTCCATTAGTGTTGCTTCCTGCCCATAGGGGGTGCTAGGGGCCCAGCGGACTGACCTACAGATTGATGGGACCTGTTTATTGGGACTCAGGGCTTCAGTCCTTTGGGGTTGATGCACTTGAGAATAATGAGGGTGGGGTCCCCCATCCTGTGAGGCTTGCTCAGGCAGTTGAGGGCCAGGTCTACCGGGGCCAGAGGCGGTGGCCATCATGTGGGAGAAGTTCTGGGTGCTGGGTACCCACTGTTTGTTCCAGGAAGGGACAGTGTGGCCCTTGGTGCAGAACATCCTGCCCACCTCCTCTCATAACCATTGAAGCCAAGCCCCAGTCCTCCACCAGCCTTTCCAGACCCCACTGCCTAACCTTTGCTTGTGCTGTTCTTTCTGCCAGAAACACTCTGTCTTCCTGCTTTGAGGACAGCTGAAGTCTCGCCACTTCTTCTGGATGCTCTGACCATCAGTAAGGTGGGCTGCTTGTGCCTGGGGGTCTTCTGGTGAAAAGAGTCCTCCATCTACTGCCTCCTTCCTCAACAACTTTGGCCACAGGGGCCAAAGAGGGGGCTAAGGTGGGGGAGGGGAAAGACAGGAACATTGGGGGAGCATAGGCAGAAGGGGAGCAAGAAAAGGAACCTCTTTCCCCCCAACCCATCCCCTGAAGCCCCTTCACAGGTCCCTTCATCCCCTCAGGGCCTCTGAACTCTTTCCCCTTGAAGCTGAGGGAAGCCCTGGAGAAGCGCTTTCCCACGGTCACAGCCTCAACAAACCCCTGCCCCCTTCTCCTTTGACTGCAGCCACCTCAGTCTCACCCTCCGCAGAATGCAGGCCCACTCCGTCGCTGAAGGGCCTCCTCCTTGGGCCAGGGCGCCTGCTTCTGCCAGTGGCATCATCACCCCACTCCTCAGCCGCCAGTCATCAGGTTGGCAATTAGCTACTTCCTCTCAGCTGCATGAGGCCACCAAACGTCACAGCCCCTCCCCTGGCCTGCCGCGGCGGGAGTGCTGGGGGCTGCCCCTACCCTTTGTAGTCAGTGCCAAGTCCTGGCTCAGTCCCTCTTCCCTACAACCTACTGAGTGCTAGGGTAATGAGCCTCCCATCTAGGGAGCTGAAAGCCTCGCTGCCTTCTCCCTGCTTCAAACCTCCTCCCCCATGTCACCCTATCCCATTGGGTGAGGACACTCCCGCTGCCTGGGTGGGGTGATGCCTGCTCAAGGGCACTAGCAGCCTGGGTGGGGCTTAAGACTCAGGTGTCTCTGTCCCCAGTCAGAGGCGGTTTTCACCAGCCCCTTACCTGGGGCCCAGGAGTCTGAACTGAAGATGGTGGCAGTTATTTGGGAAGGGGAGAGAAATGGGGACTCATTCTACAGACCCCCAGACATGCAGGGGGCAGGCCCTTCATGAACACCCACATGGGCTCATTCGCCTGTGTCTAGGCACACACACGGTTACAAACTAGGCAATGCATGCTCCACTGCACTGTACCCACATGTGCCCCAGGTGGGCAAGTAAGCCCACTTGCCCAGATACCCCTCATGCCCACATATCCCTCCTCCAGGTGTGTGCATGCAAACCCACTGACATACAGTACTCAAAAAGGCAGTGAGCTTACTGCCACACCAAAAACAAAACCGGGACCCTACAGAGGAATCTAGAAGCATGGGAGGGAAGGAGAGACCACCCCAACACTCACTACCCCACAGACCAGGGAATCTTCCTGGGGAAGGATGGGAGGAAGTCTGCACTTCAAGGATATGTGTGGGGTGCGCAGGTGGGCCGTGGTGGGAGCAGTTGTGTTTGAGTCTGGGGTGGGGGTGGAGGATGTGGATTTCCAGAGAGAATTGAAAAATTCCAACACATATAAACAAAGGCATGTAATCTTAGGCAGATCGCTTAACTCCTTGGGGCCTCAGTGACTGCATCTGTAAAGTGGGAATAATGAGAACACTATTTAAACTTGGTTATCAAATTTATTTTATTTTTATTTATTTATTTATTTTTAGAGACACAGTCTTACTTTGTCACCCCAGCTGGAGTGCAGTGGTGCAATCATGGCTCACTGCAGCCTCAACCTCCTGGGCTCAAGTGATCCTCTCGCCTTAGCCTCCTAAGTAGCTAGGACTACAGATGCGCCCCATCACGCCTAGCTGATTTTACAACTTTTGTAGAGATGGGGTGTTGCTGTGTTGCCCAGGCTGGTCTTGAATTCCGGGGCTCAAGCGATCCTCCTGTGTCCGGAATTGGTGGGTTCTTGGTCTCACTGACTTCAAGAATGAAGCCGCAGACCCTCGCAGTGAGTGTTACAGTTCTTAAAGGCAGCGTGTCCGGAGTTTGTTCCTTCTGATGTTCGGATGTGTTCGGAGTTTATTCCTTCTGGTGGGTTCGTGGTCTTGCTGGCTCAGGAGTGAAGCTGCAGACCTTCGAGGTGAGTGTTACAGCTCATAAAGGCAGTGTGGACCCAAAGAGTGAGCAGTAGCAAGATTTACTGCAAAGAGCGAAAGAACAAAGCCTCCACAGTGTGGAAGGGGACCCAAGCGGGTTGCCACTGCTGGCTCAGGCAGCCTGCTTTTATTCTCTTATCTGGCCCCACCCACGTCCTGCTGATTGGTAGAGCCGAGTGGTCTGTTTTGACAGGGTGCTGATTGGTGCGTTTACAATCCCTGAGCTAGACACAAAGGTTTCCCACGTCCCCACCAGATTAGCTAGATACAGAGTGTCCACACAGAGGTTCTCCAAGTCCCCACCAGAGTAGCTAGATACAGAGTGTCGATTGGTGCACTCACAAACCCTGAGCTAGACACAGGGTGCTGACTGGTGTGTTTACAAACCTTGAGCTAGACACAGGGTGCTGACTGGTGTGTCTGCAAACCTTGAGCTAGATACAGAGTGCCGACTGTTGTATTTACAATCCTTGAGCTAGACATAAAGGTTCTCCAAGGCCCCACCAGACTCCGGAGCCCAGCTGGCTTCACTCAGTGGATCCCACACCGGGGCTGCAGGTGGAGCTGCCTGCCAGTCCCACGCCGCGCACCCGCACTCCTCAGCCCTTGGGTGGTCTATGGGACTGGGCGCCGTGGAGCAGGGGGCAGCGCTCGTTGGGGAGGCTCCGGCCGCACAGGAGCCCACGGAGCAGGGGGAGGCTCAGGCATGGCGGGCTGCAGGTCCTGAGCCCTGCCCCGCGGGAAGGCAGCTAAGGCCCGGTGAGAAATTGAGCACAGCAGCTGCTGGCCCAGGTGCTAAGCCCCTCACTGCCTGGGGCCGGTGGGGCCGGCCGGCCGGCCGCTCTGGGGTCCGCCGAGCCCACGCCCACCCGGAACTCGCGCTGGCCGGCAAGCACCGCGCGCAGCCCCGGTTCCCGCCCGTGCCTCTCCCTCCACACCTCCCCGCAAGCTGAGGGAGCCGGCTCTGGTCTTGGCCAGCCCAGAAAGGGGCTCCCACAGTGCAGCGGCGGGCTGAAGGGCTCCTCAAGTGCCGCCAAAGTGGGAGCCCAGGCAGAGGAGGGGCCGAGAGTGAGCAAGGGCTGTGAGGACTGCCAGCACGCTGTCACCTCTCACTCCTATCTCAGCCTCCCAAAATACTGGGCTTATAGGCATAAGCCACCACACCTGGCCTGATTGTGAAATTTAAATAAGATAACCTGGCTCAGAGCAGGCCCTGAGCTGACATTGCTATGGGGAGACCTTCCCAATATCCTGTCACTTGATGGTGGGCTTGCCTAAGAGAGCTGCCCTAGGGAGATGAGAAGCCCTCATTCTGGACCTTACCTGACTGCTACATGCTCCCCCCGTTTTTCTTTGATTTCTGGGGTCCAGCCCCAGCCAAGGTGCAAGATACAAGTTGAGAGGCATGGCAGGACATGGGGATGGGTGATTGGGCGCTACTTTGGACTAGGCTGGGGGTGGGGCTAGGGAAGGGCTGGCTACCTGCCCCGCCCCTACCTGGCTGGCACGATAGGTAACTGAGTGCTGACTTTTATTCCTGGGAAGGGAGGAGTCAGGCAGTGCCTCTCTGTCCAGGCAAATGGGATGCAAGGGTCAGGAGCATGGGTGGAGGGGGCTTCTAGGAATATTCCTGAAAGAAGACCTGGGAACAGGCACTGCTGTCAGGAGCTACTGCCTGGGCCTACCAGCCTGTACCCCAGCTCAACAAACATCCTTGTCCTTGTTTCTCAGGGTCTGTATCCACCAGCTACTCTTCCAGATTCATGAGGCAAGGCCTGCCTGCTCACCTGGCTGGCCCCAAGCACCTCTTCAACCTGCTGCCACCGTCCTGCCTTGCTGCCCTTCTCAGCTCATCCAGCAGGGTCTCCAAGTCATGGAAACAGAAGCACATATACACACATGCTCATATGTACATGCCCACAGCCACATAAGCGCACCGAGAAACACCATCGCAGGCATGTTCTCACAAGCACGTGCGCATAACACACTCACTACCCCTCACGCGTATACACATTAATACACACACACTCATGCACACTCAGTCTTACACAGACACACAGCCATAATCACTGTTGTTGGTTGAATTGTGCCCCCCCATCCCTGCCAAAAAGATATGTTGGAGTCCTAACCCCCAGTACCTGGGGATGTGACCGTAGTTGGAAATAGGGTGTTTGTAGATGTAATCAAATTAAGATGAGATCTTGCTGGATTAGAGTGGGCCTTAAATCCAGTGCCTGGTGTCCTTATAAGGAGAAAAAGATTTGAAAACAGAGACATGGAGACACAGAGCAGAAGGCCATGTGATGATGGAGTCAGAGATTGGAGTGATGCAGCTACAAGCCGAGAAATACCAAGGTGCTGGCAGCCCCCAGAAACAAGGAGAGAGGCAAGGAACAATCTCCATCAGAGCCTCTGGAAGAAACAGACTCTGCCAACACCTTGATTTCAGACTTTTGGCCTCCTTCACTGTGCAAGAATACATTTCTGTTGTTTTAAACTACTGAGTCACCAAGTCTGTGGTACTGTGTTATGGCAGCCCCGGCAACAAATCCAATCAGACACACACACACACACACACACACACACACACACACACACACACACACGGCTGGCTCCAGGCTCAGTGATGAGCTCAGAGGAGTTCCCCTTGGGAGCTGCTCTTTCTCTGTCTTCCTTCCTTGGTGGTTGGTCCAGTGGATCCACAAAAGCTCATGGCCCAGAGCAGGAGCTCAGTCATTTTTAATTCCTCTTCCCTGGAGTTCTTAACCATGCGTTGCCCTCAAAATCTCCTCTCAAGATTTGGGTTGCCATATGTAGGAGCACCAGAAAATATACAGGAATGCTGTGTCTGCTTGCATCATATTAATTAAAAACTGGAAATAACCCAAATGTCCCAGAATAGGTACATAAACTGTGGCATATTCACTTAATGGAATACTACTCAGCAATACAAAAGGAAAACCCAGTGTTACTTGAGCAACATGGATGAGCTTCACAGACATAATATTGCACAGCACAAGGCAGACACAAAAGTGTGCATACGCTATGATTCCATTTACATGAGATTCAAGAACAGGCAAAGCAGATCTATGGGGATAGAAGTCAGAATAGTGGTTACCTCTGGAAGGTGGAATTGACTGGGAGGGGCTTCAGGGAACCTCCTGGGGTGCTGAAAACATTCTCTGCTTGCACCGGGTAGTGGTTATGTGGGCATTATATGAAATTCACCAAGCCGCACTCTTACGATTTGTACAATTTGATGCACAAATCTAACATCTCAATAAGAAGTAAATTTTACAAAGCACCCAAGAAGCGAATGACCAGAAACCACCAGATGAATGACCAGAAGCCACCAGACTGTTTTCTGGGGGCATTTACAGCTAGATTTTGGACCCTCTAGGCCACAGAAAGGCTTGGTCCCTGGGACAGCCATGTGTGGTATCATGGTTCAGTGCATGTGGGAGGGAATTCCACTCTTCAGTTGTGACGGGGCTGGACACACACACACATGTATACCTCTTGGCAGCTTCCCATCCTCATTCACAGTTGCAGGTTTGAGAGGGGTATATCCGCCAGGTCCCCCGAAGCCAGTCTCTGAAGCTGTCGAGGGTCCCCCAAGTCAATAGACGAGTGGTGGGGGGCAGGTAGCTAGTGAGAGGAAGGGGGAGCCTTCCTCCCCCTTCATCCATAGCTCTGGAGTGAACTGGCCTGGGGTGGGTGGCTGCAGGGCTTGCCTTGACCGCTGTTGCACTGGTGTCCTCCGGCCTGGGGCCTCTTGTATGGCCGACTTTCCGTAATATTTGTTGACTGTAAATGTCCAGCCCAGGGCTGCCTGGGAAGACCAGGTGTGTCAAGACAGCCAGACCATCAGGACATTAGTCTTTGGGAGAGGACTGGGAGGTACACAAGATCCCACTGCAATTGGCTTCTCCAAAGAAAGAGTAAATGAGATGATTTCTTCCACGAGAAAACTCCAAATGAAAAAGAATAGCTACATTTTACTCAGGTTTGGTGATCTGACTGGCATGAACCAAACGTCTTTGAGGGGTGTGGCAGTGTTGCCATTACACAGACAAGAAAACAGAGACTCTGAGATATTGAGTAAAACCCCCAGAGTCACACAAGAAACTCAAGAGAGGACAAGTGGCATGATAGTTCCTTCAGACTGGGGTTCCCTGAGGACGGGGCTGCGTCTCCCCTCAGACTGGGGCTCCCTGCGTCAGGGCTGTGTCTCCCCTCAGTCTGAGCCCTACCTAGGAGGGGCTTAGAGGAGGAGCTGGCCTTGAACCTGCCTTCTTTTGCATCCACACTGGTCTCCTGGAGGGTCTTGGAGGGGCTGCTGACCTGGCTACCCCTGCTCTTTCTCACCCTGGCTGTCACCCCTAGTTCTAGTCTAGGGCGCTGCCTACAGGAATGCCATAGTGTGGGGCCGTGGTTCTGAGGGTCAAGAGGGAAGTGGGGGAGGGTATGCACCAGAGGAAGCTGTCCCTTGGTGGCTGTGCTAAGATCAGTGGGATGTCCCCACAGCTTCCCTCCCTTCCTGACCAGGTCCACTGGGGGTCAGGACCACCCAGCTGATCCATGCCAGAGTCACACTGAGCAGAAGGAAGGGCTGGCTGGACCCTGCCCTTCCCAGGAGGATCAGCTGGGAGAAGGGCTCCATTTATGGAGGCGGCAGAGTGGAGGGCAGCCTCCTGCAATGTCCAGGAGTAGGTGCTCCTCACTCTGCCCAAGCCTCGCCAGCAAGAGCTGATCATGTGATGGGGGCCAGGTGGCAGGTGTAATAGGAGACAACATCCTCCTCGGCCTACCCTGTGACTATATTAAGTTCTGTGCCCTGGCATTCCCCTGCCCCTGCCCCCGGGACTTTCCCTCCTCCCTCAAGGGATCCTACACTGCAGATAAAGGAGCCATCCCTCCTTCCCAGCCCCACTGTCTGAGGAAAGAGGCAGGGGCCTAATGGGGTCAGAGCCCACGGGTGGGGGAGCAAATGCAGTAAATTTAGGCTTTGGGTGCTGATGAGCTGCAGAGGGAAGTGCCTGGGAGGGCCTTGGCAAACCTCAGACTCAGTCCTCCTCCCACAGCCGCCCACACCTCACCTAGGTGCTCACGAGGGCACATGAAGAATACACTCACCAGCAGCTGAGACACAGGTTTACACTCTTAATTTTTATTTTCGAGAGACAGGGTCTCACGCTGTCACCCAGGCTGGAGTGCGGTGGCACAATCTTAGTTCACCGTAGGCTTGACCTTCTGGACTCAAGTGATCGTCTGGCCTCAGCCTCCTGAGTGGCTGAGACCACAGTCATGTGTCATCATGCCTGGCTAATTTAACAATTTTTTTTTTTTTTTTTGTAGAGAAGGGGGGTCTTACTATGTTGCCCAGGCTGGTCTTGAACTCCTGAACTCAAGAGGTCCTCCTGCTTTGGCCACCCAAAGTGCTGGGATTACAGGTGTGAGCCACCGCACCTGGCGTAGGTTTACATTCTTACAGGCCAATCCATATATACCCATACACCCAGGAGCCGCCAGGAGTCTATTATTACCGTGATAACCTGGTTCAGGAACTCATGTGTACACACCTCGCTACGCGTGCAGTCATTCATGCATGCTTGCACACCCATGTGCTCACATGCATGCCACCCACTCCTGTTGGCATTTCTCCTAAGCCCCCGAGTCTGTGGCAGAAGCATGTAGTCTGGGAGCTGCAGGGCATTTGCACCCCATTAAAGGGCTCAATCCGTGTCCCCCTCAATGGAACTCACCGCCCCAGGAGCCCCAGGAAGCCCTGCCTTTTCCCCAGGGTGAGGGCAGGGGGCAGAGACAGGGTTTATTAATAAACTTGGTCCTGACTGGAAAGGCCTATGCAGAAGCCCCAATCTCAAGCCAATCAGAGCAGAACTTTCCAGGAATGTCACCCAGAGCAAGCCTTCCTTTGACTCCAAGATTATTTCTCACCCCTGACTTCATCCCCTTGGTGTGTGTGGCTCCTGCCAGGCTCCACTGGCTCTGCCCGGCAGGCCTGCTGTCACCTGGCAGCTGGCATCTACCTTGGCCACTGCCCAGAGAAGGTCACATAGCACATGGGTGGTGGGGCCAGGATTAGAACTGCATTTGCTCTCACTCAGTCTTGCTCCACCCCACTCCTCCAAACCGAGCACAGCTGAGCCTGCTGTGTTGGGAGTGCAGAATGCCCTCTGCCTTGATACCCACCCATGGCATCATGACACTGCCCTCCCTCCGAGTGGGGAGGAAGCTGAGAGCCACTGGCCCTGAAGGCAGAGAGCCTGAGCCAATCGGGTTTCTGCTACTTACTGGCCTTGTGACCTTGCACAAGCAGGATTTGACTTGCTTGTGGTTCAGTGTCATGGTTGTAAAATGAGGATATCACCTGAAGGTAGCTGTGAGGATTAAGAATGTGTGAGGCTGGTGTCTGCTGTAAAGGATTGTACAGGCTGGTGAAGTAAAAGGTGTCTATGTTCTTGCCTTTATTGCTAATTCCATTCCCATCTTCATCACCAACACCACCTAACACCTCCACTGTCACAGCATCATCGCTACTTCCTCCAGCACTGACATAGCTACCATTGCCACCGGCACCATCAGACCACTCCCTCCTCTGTTGCTACTTCCATCACAACCACCATGTTGCTATCACCAATCATCCAGTAACAGTTATTCAACACCTACTATGTTCAGGTCACGTGGGTGACTCTTTGCGGATAGTCCTGCCCCAGGGCCCCACGGTGTCGGGCATGGTCTATATCTCTCACATCCTTTAAGCCCTGCCACACATCCCATCTCCACCAGGAACCCTTCCCTAATCCACCCTGCACTACTCATGTTACTCCCCGACACCGTGGCTCAGCTTCACCTGTCCCCTCACTGGTTGCTGTGTGTGTGTGTGCCTCTGTGCACACCCATGCTATTTAAACTGCTCTGCGAAGTCAGCCATCACCCAGATCTCCTACACACAGCACAGTGGCTCTGGGTTCCAATCCTGGCTCTGATACCTGACCTTGGACAAGTCACCATACCTCTTTGTGCCTCAGTCTTCTCAGCTGTAAACAGGACTGAATGATATCATGTCTTACAGACTTGTAGTGAGGATTCCGTGAGATATTGTATTTACTATATAGCACTTAGACCAGAAGCATGCATACAGCAAGTGCTCAATACACATTAGCTTTTGTTATTTTTATTATTATTATTATTAGTCCTTCCCCCCGCCCCGGCCAATGTTTGGCACAGGAGTTTACACTACCAATGAGAAAGAATTCACAGGAATGAATGCACTCTGGCTTTCCGATAGAAATATCTTAGGGAAGGGTGGAGCTTTTGGAAAACCGTCTTGTCCCCCTGCCTGCTCATCTGAGCTCTCTGGGTAAGAGGTGGGCTGCGGGTGGGAAGGACCATGCAGGGAAGTCAGAGCCAGGCAGAGCTGAGTTTGAATGGCGACTTCGCCAGCTGAGTAATCGCGGGCAAGTCATTGAACCACTTTGAGCCTCAGTTTCTCATCTGTAAAGTGGATCTCTGTGCAGGGTCACTATGAGGCAGTCCTCTCTGCTGGCTTCTCACTGATTTTGAACGCAAGCACCACAGACAGCTATGGTGGGACTCAGGACTGGCATACCCTTTGGGCCTCAACCTTCCCATGCACGCAATGGACAATCCCAGCAGAATTTGCTTTTCAGAGCCAGTGGGGAAGATGCTGAGAGATCAGAAGTGCTCAGAAAATGAAAACGTCCTGGAAAAGTTCCAGAGACAGCATGAATAATGATTAACCCAAGCCAGGCCCAGCTTGGCCTGACCTCAGAAAATCCACGAAAGCCTGAGCTGGGTTCCTGGAGCAGGGCTGAGGGCCAAGGGGAAGGACGGCAAGGGGGCCCCCCAACCACAGACTCAGGGAGGCCACTCTGAACTCACACTCCCACGTGCATCACGGCATCTTCATTGGAACAGGGAGGGCAGCTGGGACGTGGTAGGAGGGAGTGGCCTGTGAGGCCTACAAGCTTTCCTGGGGTTCTTAGTACATTGACATCCACACAGCTGCAGCCACCCAAGGATTCCCTCCACCCTCCTCCTATGGTGGCGCCCTGTCCATGAACCCCCAGGGAATAAACAGGGGTAAACAGGGGCAGCAGCCGGCCGACTGCTGTGTACTCCCCGCCCACACAATGTAAACTCTCAGGATGTATTTATGTTGTCTGGGCCTGGCCAGGGTCCTCTGCCCAGCTCAGAGGAGTCACGTGTGCAAGGCATCTGGATTCCTCTGTGTGGTGGGTGGGGGAGGGCAGGAAAGGCAGAGAGTTCATGGGAGACAGGGATCAGAGATAGCTGGAGCTGGTGGCCCATGGAAGAAGGCAAGAGCTGTAGGAATGGCAAAGGGGAAAGAGGGGGTGAGCGCTACCGTGCAGTGCTCAGACTGTGTCCTGTTCCTAGAACTGCAGGCCCTTTAGAAGGAGTTGGGCAAGTGGTGGGCAGCTCTCAGTGGCCCCGGAGACTGGATTCACATTTCCGCGCTGCCCTGATTAGGAAGCAAGGCTCATCTCTACTCTCCTACCTCCTCCAGCCTGGGCAGGACTGCCAACCTGGCCCTGCCCACCCCGACTGGGAGGGAGGGACAGGAGGAACATAACCGTGTGACGAGCATGCTGCTGGGATCTGAACACGTCTCAGGAGTGACACCCAGGGAAAGCTATTTTAATCTGGAAAGTCGCCTGCTCCTCCTGCCCACCCAAAATAACTTGGCTCCGGCAGGAACCTGCAAAATTGTGGCTGCCACCAGCCTAATGGAGTGCTCCAGCCCCTGCAGCCCCCGTGCCCTCACTGTGGCCAACCCCCTCCTCAGAATGGGCCTCTCCACTCAGATTTGGAGCTCTCCGGTGCCAGGTCTGTGTTTTCTCCCTCAGACTGAGGGCTGCCTCAGGGCAGAGGCTGTGCCTCCCATGGATTAGGAGCTCCTGGGTTGTAAAGATTGCATCTCCCCACTCAGACTGGGAGCTCCTCCGAACATTCAGGTCCCTGGAGTCAGCTTCCTTGGGGAATTTGAGGGTGGGGCAGGTGCCAGGTGTCCTTTCCCCCACTTCCAAGCTGTGCTACAGAGGATGCCCTTGTGGAGAAACTGGATCTCCCTCCGTCTGTGGCCACAAATGCATCTGGCTGACGGGCTCATGTGGGGCCTAGGCTGAGCCTGGCACTGCCAGGCTGCCCTGCTGCTGACCACATGGCCCCCGACGGGAGGGTTCACATGTCCCAGCACTAGCCAGCCACCTGCTGCCTCCTGCCTCCCAAAATAAGAAAGGGCTGGCCTTCTCCCGTTACCGGCACATGCCCCACTGCCCTTGTCCTCAGGACGGGGCTTTCACTCCTCCCTGCTCTGCTCCTTTGTGTGGGGTGTTGAGGGTGCAGCCCCTCAGCTCTGCCTGTCCCCAAAGCTGGTGACTGCACATGGCCAAACGGAGTTGCTCTGTTCCTAGGCTGGATGCAAAATGAAGAGGGGCTCCACTAACCAGTGTTCCTTTTAAGGAACCAGTGTCCACTGGTCCTGTGAAGAGGGGCCCTGCACCCCAAATCTTTCCCCTCTTCCAGCACCCATCACAACCCGTGACATGGTGTAGGGACTGAGGGTGTGGCTGTTGACCCAAGTAATTAACTACTGCTTCCTGAGGGTTGAGAAACTGAGGCTGAGAGTTTGAGAAGACACTCCTCCTAACACACACACACACACACACACACACACACACACGCACACACACCTTTTCCATTCATTTCACAAATAATGACCCTTTTCTATGATTTTTATTTTTTATTTTTTGTAGAAATGGGGTCTTGCTATGTTGCCTAGGCTGATCTCAAACTCCTGGCTTCAAGTGATCCTCCTGCCTTGGCTTCCTAAAGTGCTGGGATTACAGGCATGAGCTACTTTCCCAGGCTACAAAAAACAACCACTTTTAACTGAGCACTTACTATGTCTGAGGCACTGTACTAGTGCACCCCATCCATTACTCTGTTTAAACATCACAACAGTGGTGTTTAAAGAGAATGGGGTCCAGAGAGGTTAAGTGACTTGCCTAAGGTCACGCAGCAAAGAAGTAGAATTGGTATTCAAACCTAGGTTAGAACAGCATTCGTCTTTTTTTAATGAAAAATTTTAAACATTGAGACAAACGGAGAGAGCAGTACAACAAAAGCACAAGTACTGATTACCAGAACAGCATAATGAACATTTTGTTTGTCAGATTTGCTTCATCTTTTCTGTGCTGAAATATTAAAAAGTAAATTATAGACATAGAGCACGTCACCTCTACTCATTTAAGAATGCATCTCTAAAAAATAAACCAAATTTTCTATATAAACCAGCATGCCATTCTTACATTGAACAAAACAATTTGTAATATCTAATATGCAGCTCATGTTCAATTCCCCCAATCGGTCCCCCAGATTTTTCTCACTCTACCACACTACCATTGAGGAGGGGGCAATGGGGTTTGGGGAGGTCTCTGCCAGTCTCTGTGCCTCAGTTTCCTGTGGGGATGCAACGCTTACCTTCTCCTCTTTTCCTTGCTGGGGGCAAGGTTTCTAGACAGGAGAGTAATGGGGACCCGAGGGAGCCTGTGGGGTGCTAGAAGCTGTGAGGGAGGCTCAGGGGAGCCCCTTATCTCCTGGGATGGGGACCATGGAGTGAGGTGGATGTCCTGATGGGCCAGAGAGGGGCCATGTCCTGGCGGAAGGAACCTCAGCGGGGCTCTCATGCCTGGCCTTCCTGTCAAGGTATGGGCTGTCTCAACCCAGCGAGGCCTTGAGCCTGCGACCCCCTACCACACAGGGGACCCTCTCCATCGTGGGCCCACCAGACCAAACAGCCCACCAGCCTGCTTCAGCCAAAACAGGAGCTGAGGAAGGTCAGCTTATCAGGACTCCCTTTACTCCCTCACCCCATGCGCCTGCTTTTGAACCACTATCAGTGTCTGGGGCAAGGGAAGGGGTTGACGGGACAGGGCAAGGCCATTCCCGGGGGTCACTCCTAAATGGAGAGAAATGCTATTTAGCAGGATGCTGGGAGGGTCTGGGGCCCCACAGGTGACAACAAAGGGGCCTGCCAGGCAGTGGCCAGTTAGATCACGGGTCTCTAGCCTTCCTTCCTGTCCCATGCCTGTTCTGTCCTCAGTTCATGGGGTGAGTGAAAGGACCCTGACTTAAGACAGGAGGTGGCTCAGGTGACCTCTCGGTCATCACTCCCTGCATAGGGATTGAGATGTTGAAGGTCAAGTTAGACCAGCCCTGATGGGGCAGGGCTGGGTCTCCCCTCAGTCTGGGGCCCCGTGAGAACAGGGCTGTGTCTCCCTCAGACTGAGGCTCACTGAGGATGGGGCTGTGTCTCCCCTCAGACTGGGGATCTGTGAGGATGGGTCACATTCGCCTTCCCCTGCTGAGGCCCCATTCTGCCCTGCTGGGCTGGGTGGGGAGCCCCAGCTGAGGATCCCCAGTTCCTCATTTCTCCAGAACCTAGGGCAGGGCTGAGAAGAGAATGAGCTGGCTTCACCTTACTGAGTGGCGAGAGGAAATGGGACAATTTGGTGAGAGCCCACTGCTGGACGGGTTATAGAACCTGCTCCCTGTAAAGGATTTGGGCACGGAGGCAGAAGATGGAAGAGACAGCTTCCTCCTGGGCTCCCCCTTCCTTCTCTAGAACACCTCATCATCTACGCTTCTTGTAAGATGCTCCTAGACACTCCTAGGCTCAGGGGCCAGGAGGTGGCTCCCAAGGGGCCCTCCATGGGCTCTTGAGCGAGCTTCTTCCCCTGCGCCCTAGTACCCAGCCTTGGACTTACTGGGCAGGAGCAAAAGAGAGGGCTTAACCTTGAGTAGGGGCTGAGGGGTGCAGGAAGGACATGCTCCAGGGAAAACATGGACCAAGGTTGCCAGATAAGCGTGGGAGGGGAAGAGGTGGCAGGACGGGAAAAGGGTCTTCAGGGGCTCCCCCAAGCCCAAAGCTCCAAAGCCACTGAACTCTGCCATAAACTGGACCCTAACAGGGTCTCCTTTGAGAAGGCTGCCTGACTGAGGAACTCACTCCCTTTCTTCTCCCAGCAGCCTGTGTGTCTGTGCATCCCCTACCAGGCATCAGCCTCTCTCCCAAGAGCTCAAACACCATGCGTAAGTCCTCTTGGTCCTCCCAAAGCACCTGTCAGTGGGTTTGCACACGGAAGGCACTTAATAGAGACAGTTGGCTGGAGGCTTCGACCAGAACCCTCTGATTGCAGCCCTTGTCTATCCTGAGCCAAGCGCTCAGGGAGATTACCCTTTATCAGCACCTCCCTCCTCAGGAGCACCCGCAACCTGCCCTGCGTACTTCTGCTCAGCAGACCCTACCACCCTGTTCTCTTGGGTGGTTGTTCGGTGAGACAGGAGCACAGCTGGAGAGCCTAGGGGCTGAGAACAAACGGAGCCTCAGTCTCAGAAGGGAGACATGGCCTGTCCTCAGGGATCTCCAGTCTGAGGGGAGACGCGGCCCCGTCCTCAGGGAGCCCCAGTCTGAGGGGAACACACAGCCCCGTCCTCAGCATGCTCACAGTCAGTAAGGGAGAGCTATCCCTCCGCCTGCGCTCACTGGCAAAGCGACATCGAGAATGGCCAGAGGAGAAGGGTTAATGGCTGAGGGCTGTCACATCAGCCGTCTCCAAGTTCCTGACACATTTCTGCCCTGTCAGGGTCAGGGTGAGCTGAGTCCCTGCTCAGACTCATATAGGCGTATTTTCACCTCTCGGAGCTAATGTCAGGAAAGCCTGGGGTTTCTTTCACCTCTTGGAAGATTTTTTGTGGACGAATTGAGCCCCATGCCTGGCACAACTAGGTGTGTCACTGGCAGCCAATTGACTATCTGTCTTCTTTCAGTTGAGCTTACCACAGCCATATGCCTTGATGCATCCCTGTTTTATACATGAGGGAACTGAGACTCAGAAACTCGAGTGGATGCCCAAATGCCATAGCTACAAAATGACAGAGGCTCATTTCCGCTTGGCTTCAAATCATGCTTTCCTTCAGGCCTGAGCTCAGGAGGGGGTGGCCTCTCTGTTTTCATGGGGAGGGAGCCCCATCTGGTCCCCCACACCTCGGCTTATACAGGGCTCATGAGTGAAGGTCCAGTGGGGAGTGTGTGGATTTGCTGTGGCGTTTCTGTAGGTCTAAGTCTCAGGGCCTTTGGGGAAATGCCTTGTGGATACTTGGGGAGACCTCAGGGAGGAGTGTGGGGCAGGGTAGGGGTGAGGGAGAGAGGAAACTTTACTGGTCACCATTGTGCAGTGCGTGAGGCCTCCTGGAGCAATGAAAGAAACTATCTCAGCAAATAACAACGGGCTTTGTGACCAGGCAGGCTCTGCAAATGCTGATAGGCTCTGCAAACACTGACAGACTCTATATTTGTTGACAGATCCCACAATGGCAATAGAGGTGAGGGGAAAACACTGGTGCAGAGGCGCTAAGGGAATTTTCCACTCACCTTAGAAGCCAAGGCAGGTGCTAGGTTCCCATCAGTGGCTCTGCCTTTGTGAGAGAGTCCCGGAGGTGGGTAGCCTAGCCCTCTTCCCTCCTCTCGCAGCTCTCTCCAATGCCTTCTTTGCCTGGTGGCCCCCCCCTTAGCAGGCCACAGAGGTGCCAGGGCAGAAGACTACGATAGGGGAGTCCATAGAGAATCCCACGGGGAGCAAGCATGGGGTGGGGGCGGGTGAGGATCCCCCAGGAGATGGGAGTCTGGCCAGCTGGAGAATGGGGTGGTTCTGGTTGCAGGTGGCCATGAGGCAGGCTGGAAGCTCCGCCTGCCCCAGCCCATGGGCCTTTCTGAGCTCCAGAAAGTCTCAGTGCTTGTTTCTCAGGCTTCGGAGTAGAGGAGGGAGTGGTGGGAGCAGCAAACTTTTCCGAATGGAAAATGATGAAATCTTCCTGGAAAGCTGACTTTCCCAAGCTCTGGTGGATACAGCTGATGAGGAGAAACCTGAGCCCTGTGGGCAGGCGGGGGGTCCAGTGGCAGGGGATCGGAGGCGCCTGTCTATGACACAGTCCTGGGAAGCCACCCCAGAGCCATGGAGGGCGTGCTGCCCATGTCCAGCCCTGGCGGGGCGGGGGAGTGGGCAGTTAGGCTTCAGCCTGTGGCCGCATGCAGTCTACGCTCAGCTCTGCAGTGAGAATGCAAACAAAGTCAGTTTCTCTTCTGCCTCAGCTCCCATATCCCTCTGGGTGAAGGCAGAGTCCTAAGCGTGGCCTGCAAGGCCCCAGCAATCCCACTTTACCACCACTCTAGCCCTTGCTCACTCTGCTCCAGCCTCCTATTCCTCAGATGTACTGGGTACACCCCTGCCTCAGGGCCTTTGTACTACCTGTTCCCTCTGCCTGGATGCTTTTCCTTCAGATAGCCATACGGGTCACCCCCTCACTTCCTTGAGGTCGTTGTTTGAATATCACCTTCTCAGTGAGGTCTTTCCTAACCATCCTATTGAATGCTCGGCCTGCCTTCCCCATCCCACCCCAGGGCCCCTCTTCTGTGTTATCCTGCTTTATTTTTCTCCAAATCTCTAATATATTTGCAGTGGGTTGAATGGTGGTCCCCCAAAATGTCCATGTTCTAACCCCTAGGACCTGTGCATATGGCCACAGCGAGTTGAATAGTGTCTGCCTCCAAACTTCATGTCCACCAGGAACCTCAGAATGTGACCTTATTTGGAAATAGTGTCTTTGCGGATATAATTCAGTATCTCAAGATGAGGATCTCTTGATTTAGAGTGGGCCCTAAGTCCAATTACTAATGTCCTTATGAGAAGAGGAGACACAGAGAGACAGAGGGAAGAAGGCCACCTGAAGATGGAGGCAGAGATAGCAGTGATGCTCAGATGTGTGCCCTCCAGAACTGTGAGAGAACACATTTCTGTTGGTTTTAAGCCACCAAGTGGATGATTTGTTATGGCAGCCACAAGACTCTGTAATTTACTCATCTATTTAGTTTATTGTCTACACACACACTCCCTCCCACCCTCTCATGAATCTGAGCTCCAAGAAGATAGGGCTTTTTTTCTTTTGCTCACTTGGTATATCCCCTGCGACGAGCACAGTGCCTGTTATCTTACGGGTGCTGAGTAAATATTTGTCAAGTGGCTGAGTGAATAAATTAGATGAAAGCCGACAGGAGGGGTGGGTCCTCAGGGGACCGACTTGGCTGCTCAACATCTGGGCCTGCTGAATGCAGCTCAGTGTGGCGGGAACTTGGCACCTGTGCAGGAGATCACCTGGAAGAGGAGAGGGAGAGCTGGGGTCCCTTAGCACCAGCCTCCCCAGGACAGGTGGCCTCAGCTCATCTGTCACAGCCTTACCTGTGGACAGATGAACATGGAGAGCTAAGTGGAGCCTGCCTTGTGTCCACATTCAGGCTCTGCTCGAGCCTTTGTGGGATGGGCCTCTGCATGGAGGGGGCACACTTTCCCACATCCCATAGCCAAAGCCCCATCCTTAGATCAAGTTCAGATGCCTCAACAGTTGGTATGAAGAGGGACCTAATTCCTCCCCACCACCCTGTGCAGCTCCGATCCCAGCCCTTCCCACCCCCAGGCCAGGCCTCCAGGGTCACTGTGAGCAGAGGGACTCAGGAAGGTCATGGTTTGGGGGCTGAGGGCAGAGAGCCCCAGGGGCGGGAACGGAGACTTCATCCATCTCTAAGTTTCCAGGTCTCTGTCAGGCAATCTGGCTCTGTCCTGACTCTCCGGAGACTGATAAAGGTCCGTGATGGGTGAGAGATGTCCACAGAGTCTTTACTACTCCTACTGCCAAGAGCTGGTTTCTATTTTCCCTCTCCTTGAATCTGGCTTGGCCTTATGACTTGCTTTGACTGAAAAAATGCAATGATGCTGTGCCAGTCCCAGGCTCAGCCCTAGAGAGGCGCGACTGCCTTCCCTCCCTGTCTCCTCTTCCTCCAAGCCAGGCACCACGCTGCAAGGAAGTCCAGGCTAGTCTGCTGGAGAGAGAGGCTCTGGAGGATCAGGCACTAAGAGGAGGCGCACGGAAGCCGGTTGATAGCACGGAGGCTTCAGAGTTGCCAATGAGGCCACCCTGGACCTTCCAGCTGAATGCAGCTGATTAAGTGGCCTAATCCTAGGTTAGACTTGCAGAACACCCAGGACAACCACCAGAATTGTGAGAAATTAAGCCATTATTGTTTTAAGGCACTATGTTTGGGAATGGTTTGTTTTGCAGCCATAGAAAACTTGGAGGGCTGTATCTCAGAGGTCTTGGGACTCCAACACTGTGGGATTTCTGAGAGCTTACCTAGAAGCTGGTTCCCCAGGGCATATGGAGCAACACACATCTCAGACACTGTAGGCACAAGGTCTTGAGCTGCAGGGATTCACTCATTCTAGAATTTTGACACCCAGGGAGACCATGCCCAGCCCCTTCTCAGCTGCTCTCCCCATTACCTCCCATCAGAAAGCTTTCCTCCAAACTTTCCAGCCTCCAACCAGCTTCCGCTCTGGCTCAGGCCTCTAGAGCCTGGGTAGAGTGTAGGGGCAGAACCAGCAAGCTTTGTCTGGGGTGGCTGGCAGTCTCCTCTCTCTCCATGTGCCCCCCATCAAGGTCAGCTGGGTGAAGAGGCTGCTGGTGAAACATCCTGTTACAGATGCTGCCCAGAGATGTCAGGAGATGTCAAGACCATGCAGGGCAGCCAGGCCTGGGCTGCGGGAGCCATAACAAGGGTGGCAGATGCTTGTGTCCTGCTCTGGAATGTTCTGGTGTTCAGCCTTCTGCAGAGGACAGAGAAGGCTGTGAGGTATCAACACTAGAGAGGATAATGCTGATTCAAGCTCCATTGCAGAGGACAATGGCCTTTCCCAAGTTTGCTGGTTTGGTGTTTCTGTGGCCTGGGCTATCTTGAAGGGCTGGGGAGGCTGGACAGTGTAGGCTTGAGCCTGACCTCTTGATACCATATTCACCCTGCTGTTCTGGCAACTGGCCTGGGGGTTGTGCAGGGGAGGGCCTTCTCACTGTGACCCATGTCCTCAGTGCAGGGCCTGGGCTGTGACAGACATGACCCTGGAGGCCCCTTTGGACCCCCAGGATCTCAGTTGCAGGGTTTCGCAAGAACAGCAATGTCCGGCCTGCCCATGGGTGGTCACTCAGGCCCACCCAGGCTCCCTGGGTTACCTTTGCCCTCTGGGGACTAAGTCTCCTTGGCTCCTTCTAGGGGCTTCTGGGCCTTGGGACACTGCTGGGAATGTTGGAAACAGCTCTGACCTCCCTTGCAAGTGATCCTCCTGCCATTCCCTTCCCCACCCAGGAGCCCAACAGGGTGATCATGGCTGTGGGGAAGCCAGATATGGGCACCTATGCCCCCAAGAGGTGTGTCTTGCACATCTCCCTGTCTCCAAGGCAGGGGTCTCCTGGCTGAAAATCTCCCTTCTCTAATGTAGAGGGGACAGTGTTTCATAGGTCACCATCTGCCCCTCAGGGCAACCCTTCTGGCTGGCCCCACCTGCCTGGTGCCAAATCCCCAAGTTCCAGCTCAGTGAGGAATTCTCCACACATCCTAACCAACTCACTGTTCCCTCTCCCATAAAGAAGACTAGAAACTTCTTCAGGTCTAGCTCTCCCAGCTCTGCTATCCCAGGGTTCTCTATAGGTACCTCGCTGCATCCTTCCTTCTTCCTCTCTCCCCTTGGGTAAGTTAAGGGACATCTCTGAGCCCCTATATCCTTGTCTATTAAATGAGATCGTAAGACCCACCTTGGAGGGCAAAGGGTTGCGAACTTTTCTTTTAGAATCAGGGTCTTGCTCTGTAGTGGTGTGATCACAGATCATAGCTCACTGCAGCCTCAAACTCTTGGGAGTAGCTGAGACTATAGGTACGCACCACCACGCCTGGCTAATTTTAGTTTTTTTAGAGACAGGGTCTCACTATGTTGCCTAGGCTGGTCTCACACTCCTGGCCTTAAGCAGTCTTTCCATCTTGGCCTCCCAGAGTGTGGGATTACAGGCGTGAACCACTCTCCTGGCCTTATAGTAAGCAGTAAGTGAGGAGGTAGGAAGGAGGAATGGAGGGAGCATCCATCTAAGGGCCTGAGCAGAGGGAACTCACAGCTGAGAAAAGACCATACATGCTAAGGTCTCAAGTGGTAGGCTGCCCGTGTATCCGTTCTGAGCCTGCATCCCCATTCTGTGCCCATCTTGTGTCTGTTCCGGGCCTTGCATATCTGTCCTCTGCACCTAACCTGTGGGCCCATGAGAGTGTGTGTTTGGCTTGCACGTGACACGCAGTGGGGGGACACAGCATGAAGGCTGTGCCGACGACCCTGGGTAAACATCCTTTTCTACTGCAACATGAGCACATATGGTTCTCCCTTGTACAGTGGACAATGACTACCTTGTGTGAACGAGAAGGAAAAGTGGGTACTTGTAATTGCTGATTTGGGCTGCGTCCCAAACAGGCTTGGAAAGGGCCAAGCAACAGGGGACCTGGAAAGCCAGCGCCAATGTCTAGGGGTGGGTGGGCATGCAGGAGGGGAATGGGGTGCGGCCCAGGAAAAAGTGGAGATAAGACATTGAACAGGGAGAAATTGGAGGAGCCCACATGAGCTGCTTGAGAAATGAACTGAGGCCGGCTGGGCAGGAAAGAAATGTGTGCGGAGAGAAGGCTCAGCAGGGCTGGGCGCAGGGAGGCTCTTCAGGGAGAGGTCTGGCTGCAGTTTCAGGCTGAATGGCCTTTGCTTCGTTCTGGCTCCCAGCCCCCTGGCTAGGGAAGCACTTAAGGAGAGAAGGCAGACTGGTCCTCAGGCTGGGCAAAGCAGAGCGAGCTCTGAAACCTTGCTAGGTACTTGGAATTTGCCGACTCCCACGACGATGTCCCACCTCTGAGCTTTCTCTGACTCTAGGAAAATATTTTTCATACTCTGACAAGCTGGCCTTGTAACACGCTGCTGATGCTGCTGATGGCTTGGTGAAGGCACAAAGATAGGACCTTTACTGGACACTTTGGTCCAAATTTCTCTGTACCCATCGCTTACTCTGGCCTCTGCTTTAGACGCCAGCTCCATGCAGGCTTCGTGGGCTCTGCAAAGGTGCAATTGAATGGCACTTTGCCTTGGCCTAGAACCTCTTACTTCCTGCCAGAGACTTCTCTGATGTCTTACGGGCGGACACCTGTGGAACTGCTTAGTGCTTAAGTATGTGCACCCCAGAAGGGACTCCCCTGGCATCACTTTTGTGCAATGGAGGATACAGCAGCCAAAGGATCCCTTTTTGCCCTTCTGGGTGGACAGTTTTGAAACACACTTCGTAAGTCTCTTAAATAGATCTCTGTGGGGTCAACACCCATCCCCCACAGGGGTGGCCAACTAGATAACATATCCTTGTATTGGTTGACACCCTATTCACTCTTTCCCCACCCTCATCTTTTGATCCTGTTCCTGGGATCACTTCCCAAATCAGCTTAGTTGCCCCTGAGACCAAAGCTCCCACAGGTTCCACTTCTAGGGGAAACTAGGCTAAGACAGAGGCCTCTGTTCCAAAAGAGGCCAATTTTGGGGGGCCGGGATGGGAGGTGAGTAGGAACTTGGGCTATGGAAGGAAGCGCTCTATCCTTCTATGATGAAAGCACAGGTCGAGGCTGGCTCCCTTCCTGCACAGAAACCCAAAATAGTGATGACCTGATATTTGCCTCACTGGCCTGCGCAGACTCTACCAGATGTGAGCACCTCCCCAGAGCTTGACGCCTGAGAGTGTACCTCAAGGCTGGTGCTCCAAATAATTAGCATATTTTACGCAGGTAACTTGTGCAAGCACATCCTCTCACTCACAGGACCCACCCAGCCTTGCTCATTCCCTGATGCATAACTTCAGGAGCAGGGACCGGCCTCCTCCGATTCTTTCTGCAGGCAGTACAAGCTCAGAGACTGTTCTACTCGGGGCTCACGCAGGAGTGAGGAGCCCATGCAGACACCCCGTGTGGACACCACCGCAGACAGGGCTTCTTAGACAGTCCTGCTTTCCTCTTCTGATGCCAGTGGGACAGCAGGACTGCTGTGCAGGAAACCGGGCTCAGTTAGCTTACAGCCAGGACCCAGGGACACACAAGGGTGGGAAGCTGGATTGACCGGGGACTATAGCCTGAACCCACTACAGGGATAGCCATGCATCCTTCTGACCTTTGGGGTATGAGGAAACGCTGGTTCCCCCTGTCCTTCATGACTTTCAGGCTGGCACTGAGTCATCAGCACCTCCTCCCTCTCCAGAAGCATCAGTTTCTTGCAAGCCCAGCTTCTGGCTGGAGCCTAGGAGGAAGAGCCTTGGCCTTCAGCCTCATCATCTCCTTTCTGAGTTCTTTCTACTTTTCTGTGTAACTTGCTCTACACACTCCCCACACTAAGTGCCCCAGTCCCTGTGCTTCTCAAGGCATGCTGAGTGAATGAGAAGGAAGGAAAGAGAAGATGAGGACGGAGGGAAGGCCTGCCTGGGAGGTACGTGTGTGGGGCAGATATGGGCTAACACCTTCGTAGAGCCACAGAAACCCAGGTGGGAGGACCTCAGAGATGAACAGGCTGAGGCCTCCCTGCTGCTGTGAGGCTCACTCATGCCCTTCCCAAGGCATCCATTTGCAGAGGCCTGGAGCAAGGGAAGCCCTTGGAATCCACCCTGGGTCTGTCGCCCTGTGAGCCCTTTCCAGTTGTGCCTCTGGAGCTAATAGCTGACCCCCAAGGGTTTGAAGAAAGTGTCTATGGTGTGGTGCTTAATTTTACATGTCCATTTGACTGGACTAAGGAGTACCTAGAAATCTGGTGAGGCATTATTCTTGGGTGTGTCTACGAGGGCGTTTCCAGAGGAGATGAGCATGTGAGTCTGAGTGGACTAGGTGGGGAAGATCAGCCCTCAGTGTGGGCCCTCCCATTCAGCCCTGGGCAGGGTTCTCCCTGGCCACCCTCTTAGCCCCTTCTACCCTCTCACACCTTCTAACCAGATGTCACTTTCTCCACCCTCTCGCACTTTCTAACCGGATCTAACCAGATGTCAACCTCTTATCTCACTGAGTGTGCATCCCCCCTCAGCTTTGTGAGGAGACTTTGGCCCAAGAGGGATCAGGGACTCAATCAGGTCTCCCTCCAGGCCAGGCAGGGCAGGGACCAGCCTATGGCTGCGTTTCACTTCCCACTCTGCTAACTTGTCACCACACTCGCTGTCATCGCATGCTCTGCTGTGGTTTAGGCTGGGGGGCTTTCCAGAAGAGCAGATTCCGAGTGCACAGTGAAATGAGATGTCTTTGGGACCAAAGTCCTGCCCGTAACTGCGAGTGAGCCATGCCTGTGGTCAGCACACTTCCTCAGAGCCAGTTCTCGATATTGAAACTTGAGTCCAGGAGGAGTTGGCTTGGGTGCTCTTGATGCTCCCCTGGTGGATGGCCGGGGTTCGTGGACCCAGATTTGGGTGTCTGGGGCAGACAACATTTGGATGGATCTGTTGAAAGCAGCAGTTTGGGGGTGAGTGCAGTTAAGGGCAGGCTCCGAGCAAGAAGCTTTATTAGTCTTTTGGATCTTCTATGGCAAAGAAACAAAATCCTTCCCCTTTAGTTTATTTAGGCAGAAATTGACTCTGAGAGGTAAATTACTGAACCAAGAGACTTACACAAGAATGTTCAGAGTAGCACTGTTCACAATAGCAAAAACCTGGCAACTGCCCAAATGCCCATGAGGAGCAGAGTGGATGGGTGAGCTGTGGGGATGTGGTCACATAGTGAAATGTTACATAGCAGTCAAAATGAATGACATGCTCTAACACGGAGCAATATGGATGAAGCTTGGCAACAGAAAATCGAGATGAAAAAGTCCCAAGAGATTACGTACTGCATGGTACCCTTTTTATAAAATTAAAAACCATTATAATTTAAAAAATAATTTTATGCCATTAAATTTCATAAAGCAAGGGAATAATGAACACAGGACTCATATGACAATTTCTGCAGATGGGTAATAGGGGACAAGATGTGGGGCAGTGGTTAGATGTGTGTTATTGTCAAAGACTAGCTATTCTGTGTGATGGGTTTATGGGTGCTTATTGCATTAGTAAAACCAACTAACGAACCAACATAAATAAAAGTGGGCTGTGCATGTACCATTAATAAGACTGTCATAGACCAAGGATTCTGTAATCCTGATATCCAAACAAAGATAAAACAAAACAAAAGGCACAAATAAAAAGGCCCCAGCCCCCCAAGAGGAGAAGGCATTGGGAGACAGATAAGCAGTTGAGAGCAATAGCTCAGCAGCCCAGGAGTTGTGTGAGTCCCAACTCTGGGTCCCTAGGAAAGGCTTCCATATTAATTTTCTATTGTTGTGTAACAAATTACCACATGTTTGTTCTCTGCTCAGGGTCTCGCCAGGCTTAAGTCAAGGTGTTGGCCGGACTGTGATCTCATGTGAGGCTTGAGGTTCTCTTCCAAGTTCCTTGTGGGACTGAGGGCCTCAACTACTACAGGACATTGCTGTTCTCTATCTTGTGACCCTCTCCATAACATGGCAGTTAGCTTCTTCAAGGCCAATAGAAGAGCAGCTCTGCTGCTTTGAATCCCTCTGACTCTTCCACCTTGTGTCCTCTAGACTCTCATTTAAAAGGTCTGACCTGATTAGGGACCTTAATTACATCTACAAAACTCCTCTACCTTTGCTCTATAATGTGAACGAATCACGGGAATGATATCTTGTCATATTCATAGGTCCTTTTTCCACACTCAAGGGAAGGGAATTTTATAGGGTGTGTATACCAGGAGGTGAGAATCTTGAGGAACATCTTAGATATGTTCACTATACCTCCTTTCCAAGCCTCAGTTTTCTCCTCCATGAAGTAAGAAGTATAATCTCTAACCTGATTGTGGGTAGATTAAATTAGATGACAAATGCAAAAGTGCTGTTATTCACTCAGAGATACTTAGTGAGGACCAACTGCATGCCAGGCAGGGCCTCTGGGAGCTCAGTGAACGCAGTGGTATGTGATACAGACTTGGTCCCTGCCTCATGGGGCTGGTAGTCTAGTGGAGGAGACAAGTGTGATATGCAGGATCTGTATGCTGAAAACTACAAAATGCTGTTGCAATAAATAATGAAGACCTAAAGAAATGGAAAGGTATACCATATTTGTGGACAGAAGATTCAACATAAAGACGTCAATTTCCCAAAGTGGACTATAGATTTAACACAATACCAATCAAAATCCCAGCAGGATTTTTTTGTTAGATATTAACAAGCAGATTCTAAAATATGGTGGAAGGACAGAGGAACTAGAATAGCTAAAACAATTTTGGGGAGAAAAAGAATAAAGTGTGAGGAATCATACTACCCAATATCCTTTCTTCTTCTTCTTCTTTTTTATTTTTAGAGGGGGACTGTTGTTTTGTCTTTTGAAATGAGGTCTCTCTTATGTTGCTCAAGCTGGTCTCAAACTCCTGGGCTCAAGCAATCCTCTTGCTTCAGCCCCCCGAGTAGCTGGGATTACAGATGCACGCCACCTTGCCCAGTTTATACTACCTAATTTTAAGACTTAGTTCAAAACTACAGTAGTCATCAAGAGAGTGTGAAATTTGCAAAAAGATGAATACACAGATCAGTAAAACAGAACAGAAGGTTCAGAAATTGATCTACACAAATATGAATAATATGTACAAAGGCAATTCAATGGAGAAAAAATAATCTTTTCAACAATTGAATTTGGAACAACCAGTCATCCATAAACAAAGAAAAACCTTTGACCTAAATACAAAGATTAACCCCAAATGAATCATAGATCAAAATGTAAAATGTAAACTATAAAATTGTTAGAAGACAACATATATGAAAATCTTTATGACCTGGGGCTGGGTGAAGAGCTCTAAAATGATACCAAGAGCATGATTCATCCATGAAGGAAATATTCATAAACCAAACTGCATCAAAATTAAAAACTTGTGCTCTGTCAAAGAAAGACACTGTCAAGAAAATGAAGAGACAACGTGTAGACTGGGAAAAAAATATTTGCAAACCACATATCTGACAAAGGACTTGTATCCAGAATATACGAAGGACTCTCAAAACTCAAAAGCAAGAAAACAAGCCACCTCATTAAAAAAATGGGTAAAGGACTTGTACAGACACTTCACCAAAGAGGATATAAAAATGACAAACGAACACATGAAAAGATAGTCAACATAACTAACACTCAGGGAAATGTGAATTGAATCCATGATGGGATACCTCTATATACCTGTTAGAATAGCACATTAAAAAATGTAAAACCAAGAGCTGACAAGAACACAGAGAAACTAGTACTCTCATACATTGCTGGTGGGAATGTAAAATGGTACAGACACTTTGTAAAATGGTTCGTCACTTTCTTGTAAAGTTAAATCTTTGAGTACACGCTTACCATGTGACCCAGTAATCCCACTCCTAATGTGTTTGCCCTAGAGCAATGAAAACTTCTCTTCACATGAAAACCTGTACTTGAATGTTCATAGCAACTTTATTCGTAATAGCCCAAATCTGCAAACTGCTCAAATGTCCTTCAATGGGTTAACGGTTAACAATGCCATACCACTGAACAGTACAAAGGAACAATATTGATAAATGCAACAATATTTGGATGAATCTCAAAGACTTTCATACTAAATGAGAGAAGCCAGTCAAGATGTCACACACTGTAATTTCATTTACTTGATACTCTCAAAAGGACAAAATTATGATGATGGAAAACATATTAGTATTTGCCAGGACTATGGGTGGGGTGAGGGTATAACTATAAAACAACAGCATGAGTGCATTTTTAGGGGATGATGGAGTTTTCCTGTATCCTGATGGTGGTGGAGGAAACACACATCTGCACATTTTCAGATCCATAGAACCGTATACCAGAAGAAAAACAGTAAATTTTACTGTATGATAATTTAAAAAACCCAGTAGTGTGGACAAAATTTCCAAGAGAGAGATGCTTGGCTCTTGGAGAACAGACTCATATTTCAGAGAGGTTATTCTTGTGCGGTGAAAAAGCACCATGCATAGAACTTCATAAATGCTCAATAAATCAACAGTTACAATAAAGAGGCTAATAGATTCTGAACCCAGTGAGTCTAGAAAGTGACGTCGCCAAGAAACGAATCACTAGATTCTGCTGGGAAGTGGATTCCTGAAGTCAAAGCAGGGTGCCAGAAGATGCTCAAAGCTAGCTGGGAGGTAGAAATGCCCCCAGAGGGAGAGATAGCACATGGCCCACGGGCCTAGAGAGCTAATTCCAGACCTTCTTCCATTGTCAGACCTTGCTCAGAGCTGCCCAGGAGGCTGAGTCTTCACGGGTGAAGGAGGAAGTGGTAGGCTCTGAAGGAGCTCTGTTCCCTCCTGCTCACCTCCCACGTGGCCCATAGCCATGACCTACTTTTCCTACCTGTTGGTGCAGGTGAGTTCCCCTGCCCACAGCTATTTTTATCCAGCGGGATTCCCAGCTATTTTTACCAGCCTGGTCTTGACTGTGGGGTTGGGGTTCTTGCCCTATGGGAGGCCCTGATGGACATTCCCTCCCCTCCCTCCCATCAAGAACCAATTGGTCTTCCCACAGCTGCCCCAGCCAGAGGAGTTACCCTCAGGGATCTCTCCTGCTGCAAGACCTGCAAGGGCTCACCATTGTCTACAGAATAAAGCTCGAACTCTTTTACTTGCACATTCAGAGCTCTCCCTGACTTGGAGGCCAGCTTCCCTTCAGCGTCACGTCTCTCCACAGCTGATGCCGGAGGAGCCAGCCAGCCCAGGCTCCTTGCCAGATGCCTACAAGGCCTCTCGATTTCCTGCTTGTGTGCGTGCTGTCGGGAATGTCTTTTCCCTTTCCATTTCCACTGGGCAAAACTGAACCCATCCTCTGGGCCCAGCACTAATGCCACCTCCCCCAAGGAGCCCTCCTTGATTCCTCACCTGCTAGAGAACTATACTACCTAATTTTAAGACTTAGTATAAAACTACAGTAGTCCTGGGACCTCTCTGCTCCCTCTGCCTCAGAGGATGGCCAGCTATGGCTATGTCCTTGACACTGGCTCTTGCCCATCTCTGGCCCTGCACCCTGCACAGGATGTATATGAGTAGAATGCTGTGGCCTCTCCTACATATTCCAGGCTGCTTTCTTTCCCCAAGGCAGGGTGGAGTCCTCTGCCATCTTCAGGCTGCCAGACTCTCCACCTCCGTGAATCAGCAAATCCTTTCCAGGGCCAGCAGTGGGCTCAGCACTTTTTTGAGTGCTTTGCGGAGGGTGTGAGGGAGGAAGTCAGAGAAGCCACACTTGGCATCAGGGAGCCTGGGCAGGCAGACCTGAAGCTCCAGGAACTACTTATGTGGCAGGGGGTACCCAGGGACCCCAGAGGTGCTCTCCCACCTCCCTTCTAACCACTGCCTCATCTTCTCCCTTTTCCTGGAGAGCTGAGCCCCTTCCCCATGGCCTGCCTTCCATGCTGTCCTCACCCCACAGCCCAGCCTGGTTCCTGCCCTCTGCTGTCCCTGCTAGAATCTCCTGGGCACCAAATCTGGAGGGTCCAGGTTGAGTTTTTCTTTCCTTGGCCTGCTCAGGGCCTCCCCATGCTGACCTCCCTCATTACTCGGATGCCCGTCCTCCCGGGTCTCCCCATGCTGACCTCCCTCATCACTCGGATGCCCGTCCTCCCGGGTCTTTTTTTTTGTTTTCTTGAAGGGCTCCCAACCCTCTGCTGGTCCCTGGGAGGTTGGGAGTCCTCAGGGTAAGATGGGGGCTGCTTCTCTTCTCCCAGAACCCACTCAAGGTCTCAACCATCAACACTGGCCCCCAAATCCATTCCTCTACCTCAGGTTTTCCTTCCTGAGCTCCAGATCCCTGAAGTTCTCACGGGCCCCTCAAAAGTAACATGATCTAAACGCAAGTCATCACTTTCTCTGGCGGTCCCTCCTCAGCTCCATCCCAGCCAACAGCACCCTGTGGATCCACATTGCAGTTTGGGGCCTTCTCCCTCTCTCTGCTGACTTAGCTTCCTACACATAGCAGGCCGGGCCCTCTTTTTCTCAATTACTGCCACCACTTCCTGCCCAGCTCCTGTCTCTTGCCTTTCCCATTCCCATTCATTCTCATTCAGCAGCCCCAGGGAGCTTTTCAAAGTACAAACCTGGGCTGGGTGTGGTGGCTCAGGCCTGTAATCCCAACTACTCTGGAGGCTGAGGTGAGAGGACTGCTTGAGCCTGGGAGGTTAAGGCTGCAGTGAGCTATGATCGCACCACTGCACTCTAACACGGGGGACAGAGTGAGACCCTGTCTCAAAAGAAAAGAAAAGAATAAGAAAGAAGAAGCCTGGCATGACCCTCCTGAAAATCTGTTGTTTGCAGAAGCAAGTGCACGTGTCTTTTGGAAGCAGGCCAGGTATGCGCAGTGCCGGTGAAGCCAGGCTGCTGGCTGTGTGACTTGGGCAAGTGCCTCTCCCCTCTTGAGTCTCCTTTTCCTTCTTTGTAAGGTCTGTCTACCTCCTAGGGCAGTTCTGAGAACCATATGAGATAACAAGCATAATGGGTCTAGAACCGTGCTGGCCTGCAGGGGTGCTAAAACAGGGGTGTTAGCGTTACTAGCTGCTGCTTCTCCCCAAGCTCCCTGTGGCTTCAACTCTTGCCTTATTCCTATATGATAATGCAGCCAAACCTTTGTGCCTCTACTCCTCTGACCTCGCTCTTCTTTCTGCAGGATATGCCCCCTACCACAGGCCTAGCTCACCTACAGCTTTTCCTACTTCAAGGCCCAGAATGAGCTCCAGCCCTCTGTAGCACCACTGACTCCTTGTGGTTCTAGCAGCTAGTGCTCTATCGGGCCTCAGCCCCTGGGGGGCAGAGCAGGAAGCTGTCAGGACACCCCATCAGTTGCAGAGACCTCAGGCCTCAGGACAGGGTGTGACCTAGAAGGGAGCTTCCAGCTTGAGGCCCTGGTGTGGGAGTGCTGTCCATACATGTCTCCCCAGTGGACTCAGGTCACAAAGTGTCCACCAAGGAGGGATGGGTCCCCTTCGTGGGAGAAGTGCCCTCTCCCTGGTGTCAAGAGAGGTTGCCAGCACCAATAGGCCAGGCCCTACAGGGAGCTCACTCAGACACCAAGGACCAGGCCAGGCCCCTGCATGGGGCCTTCCTGGTCTTCCAAGACAGCTTCAAGGATGTCAGGAACAAGGAGGCAGCTGTGGGTGGAACACACACCTGCTGATGGACAAGGAAGCTCTCACAGGGGAATGTGGGAGAAAGGGAGAACTTTCCTGGAAGTCTAGGCTGGAAGTAGCAGGAGGAGGGTAATGCGAGGTTGAGAGGGACAAATCTGAATGATCTTCAGTGATGACCTCGTCCTGCCTGCCTGGTGTTCCCAGGGTCTCTAGAGCTGCACTGTCCCATACAGCAGCCACTAGCCTCATGTAGCTACTTAAATTAAAATGAATTAGAAGTAAAATCCATTTTCTTGGTCACATAAGTCATATGGCAAATGCTCAAAAGCCACATGGGGCTCATGGCTGCCACACAGCATAGCGCACATACAGAACGACTCTTTCATCACAGAGAGTTCTAGCTTGAGTGCTAGCATTGTTCCAGCGCCTGGCTGCCCCGATTCAAACCATCACTCTGCTACTGCTAAGTTTGGGCAAATTACTGGACTGCTCTATGCCTCAGTTTCCCCATCTCTAAATGGGGATCGTGACGGTTATTGAGAAGGTTAAATGAGTTAAATATATGTAAAATACTTAAAACAGTGTCTGGAACATGGAACAGGAATTGTGAATCCGCTGGTAGACAAAGACAGAGCTATGCCAAGGCATTAAAAAGATATTACTGACGTTTTGGGAGGGCATATAAAATTCATGTATACAGGAAAAAGCCACCCACACAGCCGACCCTCAGCTGCCCATGTCACTCTGTCATTAGAGGCCTGTGCGTGCCTTGTTTGCTAAGATAGCATCGTCACCTCCCTTCCGCAGAAGAGGCAAAGGACCTGCTCAAGACCAGCAAGGTTTGAGAAGGGAACCAGCTCTCTGGCTCCAGGCCCAGAGCTTACCTCCACTGCCTTAGGTGGTGCCCATGATTCCCTATTTCCTTAAACGTGCCCCGCAGGCGCCCCTCCTTTGACGACGTATGTTACCGCCTTATCTCGCCCACCATTAGGAAGTCCTTTCTCATGTCTAATCTCAGTCCCACCACTTGTGGTGCGACCCCTGTATCTAAGGCTGCCCGCATGGAGATAGCACAGGACTAGAGAGGGTAGCGGGTAGGGAAGAGGGGAAAAGGCTTCTCTATGATCTAGTTCCAGAAACCACTCTCACTGAGGAAGTCAGTTCATCCTGATATTTAACCTTAGCCCCACCATGGGTCAAGCCTGTTCTTCCTGCCTATCCTTGGAGGACATGGGGCATTTACCCCAGGGCTTCCATATCTGCCCTGCGGAGATAGGAATCAAGCCCTTGTACTTCCTGACTTGACTCTTGGCAGGGGGGCTCCAGGGTTATATATAAGGTAGACTCAGTGCTGGCCCAAGCAAAAAGGCACATCTCCACCCTGACTATCCAGGGAAGGCTAGTACTCCAGCAAATCCCGTACGGACTATGCTGCCCGTTGCACAGATGGGGAAACTGAGTCCCTGGGCAAAAGAGGAGCTTTTCCCCAAGCACACAGCCAGGAAGACGGTGGTCATTGCAGTCCTCTCCCCAGTCTATCCAGGTTGCAGGAAAGCACTGGCAGTTTGCAGGATCCCTGAGCCCGAGCCATAGGTGCCGAAAAAGCAGCTGATTGACTGTCCTTTATAACTTCAAAGCAAGTAGCATCATCCTTGTCTCCTTAAGATCCAACATGGAGTTTAAGAGAGAAGTCAGAAAGAACCTGTTGACAGTAGGAAATGAGGGAAACTGTGGAATTCACTTTTCTGAGGGCATTTTAACTAACAGATACGCAAGCAAGTCTGCCTAGTCCAGCAGTTTAAGTTGTCTGCTGTATCAGAGGATAAAATTTCTTTAAGTCAAACTGACATTTTCAAAAGGGTTGTGGGGGTGGGTGTTGTGGACTAGCCACCCTTGTACCATGCTTTGACTGGTCTGGCCTGGGAGAGAAGCGGTGGCACCCGTCCTTACTCTTGCTCCCTGCCTTGCCCCCCTGCCCACCCTGGCTGCCTCCGGTCTCCCGTGATTGAAATCTCCCTGCTGGTCTCAGAGCTGACCTTCCCGCCTTTAATTCAATCAGGAATCACAAGCCCTTTTAATTTAGGAAATAAAAGGCTGGCTGCTGAGCGGGCTGCACCTGATTGACGGGGCTGCCAGCTTGGTCAGGCTGGCCTGGGGAGGGGGCATAGACCCATGACCTCAGCTGGCCTCTCTGGGGTAGGAATGCTCCCCCAAGCCTGGGGAACAAAGGAGGACCACCCCCCTCCTGATTCCCAGCAGAGGAGGGGCCAAGGCCACATGGTAGGGAGTGGCTGCTGGCTGGCCCAGAGAAGCTGGGGAATGTCAAGCTCTCACTGCAGCCTGAGGGACTTGGGGTAGACACGAGGGAGGACTTTCCAACTGACTAATTCCTCTGTTCTTGTTATGTGATTCTGGGTTGATGCTCCAAAGTATTGCAACAACACATTTTTATTTTCCAAAAAAGTAGAAGAGGTGCCAGAGGAATCCATGCTAGCTTTTCTGGACTTTGGTTTCTCATCCATATATAAAGGTAGACAGGGACCCAGCCACCGGGCTGTTGTGAGCATTAAATGAGTTAATGAAAGCTCACTGGCACCTAATAATCTCGCATTAAATTATAGCTAATAACATTCTTAAAAATATTATTCTTCTAGAGGCATACAGAGGTCTCCACTTCTACTTGGAAGTGGAGGAGGCTTGGGGGAGAGAGTCCAGAGTCCTGGGCCTGTTGCTTGCTTTCTCTCCTTGGAGACAGCCCAGGACAGGTCCTGTCAGCACCTAGGTTCCTTCCCCGGGGGAGGCAGGCTGGGGCAGTGGAAGCTGCCTGCTCAAGGAGTAGAATTCTGGTTCAGCATATTTTGGCCTCACTTCTCTGAGCCTTAGTTTCTTCCTTTGGAAAATGGGCTAGTAGCACCTACCTGGTAGGATTGCTTTGATGCTGTTTAAAGTGCCCAGGCCAGAGCCTGCCAATTATTAATAGGAGGTGCTCAGATTGCGGTACCTCCCTCCCCTGACCCCCCAGTCAAGTGCTCAGCACAGCCTACCCAAGTGGTTTTGGCCTCCATCCTGAACCTACCCTGGCCCTATGGGAAACCCCATTTCCCTGTGATCTGAAGCTGAGCTCTAAGAGGCCACTGCCCTGTTCCTGTTCAACCATATTGCATAAATGTCCTATGGCCTGATTCCCGCAGGGTTCTGCCTGTGTTCAGGGTCTGGCTCAGATGCTCCTTCCACTGTGGCTGGTTTTACTTTCCAGAGGTGAATGAGCCTGTAGGTGAATGAGCCTTAGGGCAGGCGGAGATGGCTGGCGGCTCCCCATGTGTGTACAGCCCAGTGCCTAGCATGAAGAGATGCTCAAGGAGGCCTCTCCCCAAAGTCTGCCCCACCCTCCTGTCTTAGGCTTGTTATTGAAACATATACTATAACATCATTCTTTGGTTTCTCAATAAGCAATGCTGCACAGCTCCTGTATGAAATATGTTTGGAGATAAGGGTAATAGTCACAGTGGACGCCCACTTGAACTTCAGGCTTACTCCACGCTAGACTTGGTGTTGGGTGCTTGAGACACACTGTCTCTCTCCTACCTCCCTATGAAGTAGAGATTGCACTGCATCTTTGAGGAGACTGACACTCAAAGACATTGAGTAACGTCTCGAAGCTGACCCAGCTACTAAGCAGCAGTGCTAGGATCTGAATCCAAGCCCGTTGTCAGCCCTCTGCAGACTTGGCCGGGCAGTTCATAGAAGATTCTCATGTCCGTTGTTGCATTTGATGGTGGAGCAACCTCAGGGTTTTGCCAAGTGTGTGATTGTCATTATTCTGATCCCATCCTACAGGAGAGGAAATGGAGATTTCCACGTCACACAGTAAGTAAAGATGGGACAGGCACTTGTACTTCTGCACTGTGCTCAGGTCTCCACTGTGAGCACAGCCCTCCCTCCTGGTTTAAAAGCCTTCCCTTACTGCTTAACATCAGTGTTCCAACAGGATAGTTCATTCATCCATTTGGTAAATATTTATCAGGCACCTACTATATTTTAGGCCCTGTGTGGGAGATTAGTGCTGAACAAGCCAGAACCTGTTCCCTTCCTGAAGCTTTCCATCTCTGTGGGTGAGAAAAACTTGAAATAACTGCACACACAAAAATGATAAAAACTGTGATAAGTATTGTTCTTGAGGTGGGGTGGGTGGGTGATCAGAGAAGAACATTGAAGTCTGAATGCAGATCAGCCCTGGGAAGTGGGTTTGGAGGCTGGCAAGAACAGTCTAGGCAGAGGCTCTGAGACAAGAGTGAGCGTATGTATGAGTAAGGGTGGAGGCACTCAGAGGAAGAGCAGGAGGAAAGGGGCCAGAGCCTGCACAGCCTGGGAGGCTCGCCTTCACCCTAAGCGGAGGGCCTAGGGTTGGTTTTTATTCCAGGATAGTTGAGAGGAGACTGGACGGGGCTGAGTGGGTACAGGGACCTCAGTCAGGAAACAACCTTAGTAGTCCAGGCACAGGGCTGCAGGGGGCTGGAGGGGAGGAAAAAGGAGATGGGGCTGAGTAGTTCTACCCACACCCCCCATCCAGGGCCTCTCTAGCCCTTTTCCAGGTGCTTGCTGCTGTGGTCAATGTTCAGGGTACCCTGACCCCCAGACAGTGGCTGGTTATTGTTTCACGACCAGCTCTCTGGGTGAAAAAGTCCTCTTTTGTAGCATTTGCCAATTTCTGTGGTGTAAATACTCCCACCATGGCTGACTTCAGACTACCAACCTGAAGTCAATGGATGAGCAGTTGTGAAGTTTACAGCTGTCCAAGCTGCAGCAGATTGGCTGCAACACACAACTGCCCTCAGGTCTCAGCAAGGCAGTAGTTCTGATGAAGCGCCATTTGTATATGTCTCACCCTCTATGTAATTCCTGATTCCTGTGTATATATTGGGGGTTGGGGGAGTAGAGAGAGTGAGGGCTGGATGAGGAGGGGTGTGGGGGAAGGGAGGTTGGTAAGGAATTAATGATAATGACCACTCCCTCTAGTCTTTCTGATGACTCCAAGAGATTGGCACTATTATTAATCCCACTTCATAGATGAAGAAACTAAGACACACGTTACACAACTTGTCCAAGGTCTCACAGCAATAAGGGACAAAACTGGGAACTCAAACCACCTCATTCCTGGGGTGAAGACTTTGCCCTCCTGAATCTCTGCCCTGTCCTGCCTGTGAGCTGGCTAAGAGGCAGGGAGATGGGGGAGAGTTAGGAGGGGACAATGAATGGAGGATGGGCTAGCTAAGAACAAGGAGGAAGCTGTCAGCAGCAGGAGGTTGGGGGGTGGGGTGTCGTTTGAAATTATCTGGTTGGAACCCAAATCTGGGCGAGGTGAGAGGTTGGAGTGGCCCCTACAAGTCAGTTTTGGGTGAACGGGGTTTTTAAAAGGCGATTATGAGCTTCCGCTGAGAATGTTTCCGGGAGAGGGTGCAGCAAGTTGGGATGGGCAGGGGTCAGGCACCTGGAAGGCCCCCCACACACACACCAGGTACTGCCACAGGGAGGGGGCACCAGGCCAGAGTCCACGCAGCCCGCTGCCTCCAGCTTTGTAAGGCAAGTGACTCTATAGCCCCTACAGCTCAGCAAGGACATGGGAGCAGTCGGGTCAGCCCAAGCAGCCCTGGAACAGCTCCAGTCAAACGGGGATTGCTGGCCCCTCTCCCACCCCCCACCTTCCCTGCTGTGCCCACCCCACACCCAAGGTCAATGACCTAGTGTTTGGCAACATCCTCCAGGGCCCAGTGCAGATTGGGCAAGGTAGGTGGGAGTGGGTGGATGTGGGGATGGGGCTTGGCCAGGGAGCCAGGATAGCCAGTGAGTCCCCCCTGCAACCAAGTGATCTGCAAGAGTTGGGCTCAGCTCTCCCGCCACCTGAGTTCTCTGCTCTGCAAAGGCTGGTGGCTCACCGGCAGCTCCTCGCAGAGCGCCAGGCTGCAGCTCATACACTCCCACGTCCACAGCCTGCTCCTCCATGCACTACCATTCCCTCTCAGCAACCTCTCTCCTTCCTCCCTGCTGGGCTCAGAATTGCCATTGTGCTTTTGACATTTCCTTTTCAAAGTTCTTTCCGGCCCTGGGAAGCAAGTCCTGCTTGTGCTCTAAAGACCTAGTGTCCTCTCTTTGGCCCTCAGTTTCCCCATCCTGCACAATGGAGAGAAGTTCTCACGAGACTCTGTGAACCTATGAAGCAGTCTGCATATTGTGTATGTCTGGGGTCAGGGGAGCATCATCCTTCGAACCTACCTGCTTGGTGCTAAGCACACAGTAGGTGCTTTATGGATTGGTTGGTGAGTCTGCCTTGCCTGGAAGTTGGGGATGAGGAAGCTTCTAAGGGGCAATGGGCTTGCACCCAGTGGTCGTCCTAGGGATGGTATGGGAGTGGCCATGCTCTCTTTGTCCTTTCCAGGAGCCCCTGGATATTCTGCTTAATTGCTATTATACTCATCATCCCATTTTACAAATGAAAGACCAATCCGGAAGAGGTTACATTGCTTCCCCGAAGTCCCTCAGCTAGTATGTGGCAGAGCCAAGATTTGAACTCAGGCAGCCTGGCTCCAGGGCCCACAAACTTAACCGTTGGACGACATGCCCTTCCTTGTAGTTGAAGTCAATGATTTCCAAAGTGGGAAGAGTTTATATACATATAATACATATATATATAAGTTTATATATATATGTATTATATACATATATATACAAGTATATATGTATATAATACATATATATACATAATGTATAATTATATACATATATACATATATGTATACTGTATATACATATATATGTATTATATACATTATATATAAGTTTATATATATAAACTTATATATAATACATATATAAATTTATATATAAACTTATATATAGTACATATATGTTTATATGTGTAATATAACTTATATATAGTACATATATAAGTTTATATATAATACACATGTATAAGTTTATATATATATATATATTTGAGACAGAGTCTCGCTCTGTCACTTAGGTTGGAATGCAGTGTCATGATCATGGCTCATAGCAGTCTTGACCTCTTGGGCTCAAATGATCCTCTTGCTGAAGCATCCTGAGTAGCTGGGACTGCAGGCATGCGCCACCACGTCTGGCTAATTTTCTTATTTTTTGTAGAGACAGGGTCTCACTGTGTTGCCCAAGCTGGCCTCCAACTCCTGGGGCTAAGCAATCTTTCTGCCTTGGCCTCCCAAAGTGCTGGGATTACAGCTGTCAGCCACCAAGCCCAGCAAGTTATATTTATCTCATCCTTTAACATTTCTACTTTCTTCAGAAATATATATTTTTATATGTAGTGCAAGTATATAATTTTAAAAATAACTTTGAGTATGACTCGTATACCATAAAATCCACCCATTTTAAGTGCACAATTCAATGATTTTTAGTACAACCATCATCATAATCCAGCAATTTTAGAACACTTCCATCACTCCAAAAGCAATCTCTTCTGACCTTTTGCAGTCATTCCTGGTTCTCACCCGGACCCCCAGGCCACCATCATGAATCCACTTTTCTGTCTCTGTAGATTTGCCTCTCCTGAAAATTTCATATAAATGGAATCATACAATGTGTGGTCTTTTATGTCTGGTGTCCTTGAACTTAACATAATGTTTTTCAGGTTCATCCATGTTGTAATATGTATCAGTGTTTGTTTTTTCTTTATGGCTGAATAGTATTCTGTTGTGTAATACACCACATTTTCTCGATGCATTCACCAGTTGGTGGTCACTTCAGTGGTTTCCACTTTTTGGCTGTTATGATTAATGCTCCCATGGATATTCATGGTTTTTGCGTGGACATACAATTTCATTTCTCTTGGGTATATACCTAGGAGTGTGACTGCTGTGTCATGTGATAAATTTATGTTTAACTTTTAAGAAACTACCCAAATATCTCCTGGGCGCAGTGGCTCACACTTGTAATCCCAGCACTTTGGGAGGCCAAGGCACACGTATCACTTGAGGTCAGGAGTTCAAGACCAGCCTGACCAACATGGTGAAACCCTTTCTCTACTAAAAATACAAAAATAAAAAATTAACTGGGCATGGTGGCAGATGCCTGTAGTCCCAGCTACTCGGGAGGCTGAGGCAAGAGAATTGCTTGAACCCGGGAGGTGAAGGTTGCAGTGAGCCGAGATCGTGCCACTGCACTCCAGCCTGGGCAACGAGAGTGAAACTCCATCTCAAAAACAAACAAACAAACAAACAAACAAACAAACAAAAACTACCCAAGTATCTTCCAAAGTGGCTCCACCATTTTATGTGCCCACCAGCAGAGTATGAGGCTTCCTATTCCTCTGTATCATGATAGTTGGTGTAAAGTGGTGTCTCATCGTGGTTTTATTTTGCATTTTTCAGATGACTAATGATGTTAAGCATCTAAGTTGTCTAATTTGTTTGTATAAAGTTATTCATAGTATTCTTTATCATTCTTTTACTTTCTGTGAGGTTAGTAGTGATGTTCCCTTCTTCAGTTTTGATTTCAATAATCTGTGTCTTTTTCTTTTTGTCTTGGTCAGTCTAGCTAAACGTTTGACAATTTTATTGACCGTTACATTTGAGTTTCATTGATTCTTCTCTATTGTTTTTATGTTTTCTATTTTATTAGTTTCTGTTCTAATCTTTATTATTTCCTTACTTGGGATTGCTTTGGGTTTAGTTTGCTCTTCTTTTTCTGATTTCTTACAGTGGAAGTTTAGGTTATTGATTTGACATCTTTCTTTTTTTTCGCTCATGTAGGTTTTTAAAGGTATAAGTTTACTGCTAAGCGCTGATTTAGACTGTATACATTTTGATATGTTGTTTTTGTGTTCATTCAGTTCAAAATACTTTGAAATTTGCCTTGCGATTTCTTTTTTGACCCATTAATTATTTAGAAATGTTTTGTTTAATTTCCAAATATTTGTGGATTTTCTAAATTTTCTTCTGTTATTTCTAATGTATTTTTTGTGGTAGTAAACATACTTTGTATGATTTTAATTTTTTTCAACTCATTGAATCTTGTTTTATGGCCTAGTATATGGTCTGTTCTGGTGAATTCTTTGCGCACTTGAAAAGAATGTCTATTCCTGCCATTTTGGGGAGAGTGTTCTCTAGATGGCAGATTAAGTTGGTGATGGTGTTGCTCAAGTCTTGTATATTCTTGCTGGCTTTCTGTCTAGTTGTTCTATACATTATTGAGAATGGAGTATTGAAATCTCCAACTATTATTGTTGAATTATCTTATTTCTTCCTTTGTTTCTGTTAGTTTTGTTTCATGTATTTTGGGAGCTCTGTTTTAGGTGGATATGTCTTTAATTATTACACCTTTCTGATGAAATGACCCTTTTATTATTATATAATGTCACTCTTTACTATCATTTTTTGGTTTTAAAGTCTGTTTTGTCAAATAATTATATTAGACAAATACAAATATAATTGGTGTTGAAATCTTTTTTGGCTAATAATTATATATAGCCACTCTGGCTTTCTTATGGTTATTATCTGCATATGTTTTTATAAGTTTATATGTGTAGGTTTATGTTTCCCCATTCTTTTACTTTCAACCTATGTATGTCTTTTGCTCTAAAGACAGCACATAAATAGATTTTGTTTTTAAGTCCAATCTGATAATCTCTGACTTTTGATTGGAGTGTTTAAGTCAGTCACATTTAGTGTCATTATTGATATGATTGGATTTGTCTCTGAAGTTTTGCTATTTTTTTCCATGTTTCATGTCTTTATTTTCTCAGCTTTCCTTTATTGCCTTCTTTTGTGTTAAATATTTTTCTAGTGTACCTTTTAAACTCTTTGTTGTTGTTGTTTTATTATATATTTGAGTTATTTTCTTAGTTCTCACTCTAGGGGTTATAACATGCATTATAATTTATTACAATCTGTTTCAGATTAATACTAATGCAATTTCAATAAATTACAGAAACTTTGCTCTAATATAAGTCCATTCCCTTCCCCATCCTTTGTGCTATTACTGTTATGTGTATTACATCCATATATGTTACAAATCCAACAAGACAATGTTGGGTTTATTGCTTTGTGTCATTTTATGTCTCTTAAGAAATTTTAGGGAAGAAAGGGGAAAAATATACTTATAGAATCTTTTATATTAACCCACATATTTACCATGTTGGTGCTCTTCATTTTTTCCTCTGGATTTGAGTTATTTTCTGTTGTCTTTTCCTTGCTCCTATATAGCTCTACTCTCTAGCATTTTTGTGCTATTATTATCATATGTGTTACACTTTATATGTTATAAACCCAACAATATACAGTTGACCCTTGAACAATGCAGAGGCTGGGACACTGACCCCCTTCACAGTTGAAAATCTACGTATAACTTTTGACTCCCCCCAAATTTAACCACCATTAGCCTACTATTGACCAGAAGCCTGATAACATAAATAGTATGTTAGCACACATTTTCTATGTTATATGTAGTATGTACTATATTCTTACAATAAAGTAAGCTAGAGGAAAGAAAATTTTATTATGAAAATCACCAGGAAAATATATTTACTATTCATTAAGTGAAAGTGGGTCATCATAAAGGTCTTCATCCTGATCGTCTCCACATTGAGTAGGCGGAAGAGGAGGAGGAAGATGAGGGCTTGGTCTTGCTGTCTCAGGAGTGGCAGAGATGGAAGAGGTGGAGGAGATGGAAGGGGAAGCAGGAGAGGCAAGCATAGTTGGTGTAATTTTATGGAAATACGTAATAATTTCTGCCTGACTTTTTGCTTTTTCATTTCTCTAAGCAGGTTTCTATATGATACCAATCCTTCTTCCACTATCTGCTTTAGTTTTGTGTTTATATCACAGAAGGGTCTATGTCGTAAAAGAAGTCAAAAGCAGTCTTGGATAATAGAACTAATCTGCCAAATTGCCTAATGTGAATTTGTTTTCTGGCACTGCTTCTTCTATGTCTTCTTCCTCATTGTCTTGCATGGGTTTGGAAGCATTCATCTTCATCAGGTCATCTTCTGTCAATTTCTCTGGTGTGGTGTCTATTAGCTCTTGAATTTCTCCAAGATCCATATCTTGAAATCCTTCACTCTCCTCTTTTTTTTTTTTTTGCCATACCCACAACCTCTTTCATGATTTCCATGTTTGTCTCATTTGTACATCCTGTTAAGTCAGGCGCAACATCTGGACACACTCTTCTTCAGCAAGAATTTATTGTTTAGGGCTTGATGGCTTTCACAGCTTTCTCTATAACAATGGCATCTTTAAAGGTGTAATTCTTCTAGACTTTCACGATGTTCTCTCTATCAGGGTTCTCTTCCATAGAGTTGACAATCCTTTCCATAGAATACCAAGTGTAATGAGACTTAAAGGCCCTTATGACCCCCCTGATTTAGAGGCTGAATTAGAGACATCATTTTGGGGGCAAATAGATCACTTTGACACCTTCAGTATTGAAGTCATGGGGTTCTGTGTAGCTAGGGGTATAGCCTAATATCAAAGGAACTTTAAAAGGCAGTCCCTTACTGTCAAGGCACTTCCTGACTTCAAGGACAAAGTATCATTGAACAAATCCATAAAAAGTGTTCTTGTTGTTCAGGCTTTCTTCTTATTATTATTTTTTAAAAATAAAGACAGCATCTTGCTCTGTTGCCCAGGGTAGAGTGTAGTGCAATCATAGCTTATTGTAACCTTGAACTCCTGGGCTCAACCAGTCTCCCACCTCAGCTTCCCAAGTAGCCAGGGTTACAGGTCCACACCACCATGCCAGCTAATATTTTTAATTTTTCATCTCCTTCCTCCTCCTCCTCCTCCTCTTCCTCCTCCTCTTCCTCCTCCTCCTCCTCTTCTTTTTCTTCCTCTTCTTCCTCTTCTTCTTCCTCTTCCTCCTCTTCCTCTTCTTCTTCTTCTTCTTCTTCTTCCTCTTCTTCTTCTTATTCTTTTGTAAAGACAGGGTCTCGCCATGTTGTCCAGGCAGATCTTGAATTCCTGGCCTCAAGGGATCCTGCCTTGGCCTCCCAAAGTGTTGGGATTAGAGGTGGGAACCCCCACCGCTGGGCCAATTCAGGCCTTCTTGTTGTACAACCAAAAGACTGCAGCTGTTTACCTTTTCCCTTTGAGGCTCAAGGGTTAGTAGCTTTATGGATAAAGGCAGTCCTTATTATAAACCCAACTGCATTTGCACAAAACAATAGCATTTGCCTATCTCTTCCTGCCTTAAGTCCTGGTGCTCACTTCTGTTTCTTATTAATAACTGTTTTTTGTGGCGTTTCTTCCATCCTCCTCAAGAACAGGTCACTTTTCTCTGCATTAAAAACCTGTTCAGGCAGATATCCTTTCTCCTCAATGATTTTCTTAATTCTGGGAATTTGCCACCCCTTGGTTGGCAGAAGCTGCTTCTGTTATCTTAACATTTTTCAAGCCAAACCTCTTTTTAAAATTATTAAACCATCCTTTGCTGGCATTAAATTCTCCAGCTTTAGATTCTTTACCTTCCTTTTGCTTTAACTTGTCATATAATGACTTCACTTCTTGAATATTAGGTATACTTTTCTTATAGCAATCCTGCACTCGCCATAAAAACTGATAAAAAGATACTTTAGAAAAAGTGCAAGGTTTTGTGCCTACTGGCATAGCTGCAGCAATGGCTTCACAAATTTCCTTTTTTTTTTTTATGGTGGTCCTTACAGTGGATTCATTTACCTTGAAATGGTGGATAACCACAGCTGCAGACCTCAGTCTACAGTATATATCAAGCAATTCAAGTTTTTCTTGTAATGTGATGACTTTCCTCTGCTTCTTGGGAGCACTTCCAGCATCACTATTTGCACTTCGTATAGATCCCATGGTGTTATTCAAAGTTTACAGCATTGCACTAAATACAATGAAAGATATGTGAGAACTGCAAGAGATCTTTCTTTACTGTGATACGCAATTTACTGGAGAGATGAACTGCTCATGCAGAGATGATTAACATCACATGGCATTTTAAGCCATACAACACTTGAGTTCACCACAATAGCAACAAGAGGTAGCTACGAAATTATTACAGCAGTACAGTATATACTACAGTTAATTTTATGCAGTTATAATTTAATGCTGTATTTTTATGTTTACATTTCTCTCAACTATGAATAGTGTCATTTACAGTCTGTGTTTGTGTGAGTACATTTTGATAAATTATTAACTTTTTATATTAGATTTGTGTATATTTTATGGTAGTAAATGATAAAATGACTAGTATCTACACATGTTTTATGCATTCATGACATACCTATCTTTCTCTTATTTTTTGATATTGGCAGGCTACACAGTTTGTCTGCAGGTTTCTTCAAATTGTTACAAAATCTCCAAAACATTTACCAATATATTTATTGAAAAAAATCCATGTATAAATGGACCTGTGCAGTTCTAACCTGTGTTGTTCAAGGGTCAATAGTAATTTTATAATTAGTATTTTATGCAATTGTCTTTTAGATAAGTTAAAAGAAAAATATATTTATAGTGTCTTATATTTACCTATGTAATTACCTTTTTTGTGTGTTCTTTATTTCTTCAAGTGGATTCATGTCACTATCTGGTGTCATTTCCTTTCAGCGTGAAGGACTTCCTTGAGTACTTCTTGTAGGCATTCATGCCGACAACAAATTCTCACCCTTTGTTTACCTGCGAATGTCTTTATTTCAATTTTAAAGGAATACTTGTATTAGATATGACTATGTGGTTGACAGTTTTTGTCTTCTTTTCAGCACTTTGAATATGCCATCCCACCTCCTTCTGGCCTCCACTGTTTCTGATGTGAAATCAGCTGTTAATTATATTGTAGTTCCCTTCTATGTAATGCATCTTTTTTCTCTTGCTGCTGTCAAGATTTTCCCTGTCTCTGTCTTTCAACAGAGTTACTATGGTGTTTGTCTATGGATCTTTTTGTGTTTATCCTATTTAGACTTTATTTGAATGTGTAATGTCTTTCATCAAATTTGGAGGCTTTTTGGCCACTATTTCTTCATGTATTTTTTCTCCCCTTTTCTCTCCTTCCGAAACTCCCATTATGTGTATAGTGATATGTTTGATGATGCTCCACAGATCTCTGAGGCCCTGTTCATTTTTCCTTGTTCTTTTTTACTTTCTGTTTTTCAGATTGGATAATCTCAATTGATCTATCTTTAGGTTTGCTGATTCTTTATTCTCCCAGTTCAAAGTTGCTGTTAGACCCCTGCTGAAAACTTTTCATTGCAGTTATTATACTTTTCAATTCCAGAATTTCCAATTCTTTTCAAAAATATATATAATTTCTACCTCTTTATTGATATTTTCTATTTGATGAATAATTTGATGAGAGTATTTCCTTAATTCTTTGTACATGGGTTCTGTTATTTTGACACATTTATAATAGCTTCTTTGAAGTCTTTGTCTGTCAAATGCAACATCTGGACACCTCAAAGACAGTTTCTCTTGACTGCTTTTTCCCTCTGAATGAATTACACTTTCCTGTGTATTTGCATGTCTTACAGTTTCTTGCTGAAAACCAGACATTTTTGATAATACACTGTAGCAATTCTGAATGCTGATTCACGACCAGCACCACCACCACCACCCAGGTTGTTGTTGCTGAGGTTTTTGTTGGTTGATTGGTTGTCTAGGGATTTACCTAGGCTGATTCTATGGAATCTGTCTTCCTCACAGTGTGAGGCTGCTGATATCTCTGCTCAGTTTTGTTTTGTTTTTAATTTTTGTTTTAATTTTTCAGCCTGGCTTCCTAGGAATTGCCCCTGGGTCAGCATAACTTAGTGTTCAGCCAATGATTGGTCAGAGGTAGATTATGCTTAAATACCTTGATCTCATAAGGCTTCTACCCTCTGCCAATGGATCTGTGTGTGGGTTGGGGAACACATTCAAACTTCAGGGGGTTCACAGGTCTCCCCTGAATTTAACTCTCTGTATGCTCAGCCAGGGATGAGTAGATAGCCAAGCTCTTTCAGTCTCCCCCAGTGTGCATGCAACCTTCCACGTCGGCAGGGGTATGTGGGAGCTCATCAAGGCTCACTATGGCTTTCATGCTCCTGGATGTCCCTGTTAAATGTCTTGCTGTTCTGATGATTTTTGCTTGCCACAACTAGTATTACACTTCAGCCTACCTGCAATGTTGGCCTTAACATACATAATTTTTAAATAAAGAAATATACCTATACTGAGATGCACAATGATATATTTACTGACAAAAGTGCACAAGGGAACAAATTTGGTAACTGTGGGTCTAGTTTTTGGTGTCTCTGACTGGTCTTCCCCAAGCTGGAAGCTATAATAAAATGCTGAGCTCTGGAACTGGCACTCCTTGGAGGGGGGTCTAGGGGGGCAGTTAGACAGGCTTTTGCAGAGGCCATCTCGGGGACAAATGGTGGTCATCCAAGGTAGTTGAACTTGCTTCCCTGGGACAGCCGGCACTGCTCATCCGGGCAGGGACTCTGCCCCTAGGGATGCAGGCCTGGCAGTTCCATCAGCAGGCTTGGCGGGGGGAAGCCAGTTGCCCTCTACACTGGCTTCAAGTCACCAGAAGCCTGCCAGACACTCGGAAGGAAGGTCTCGCAGAGCCAAGAGAATGATCAATTTCCTCAGGGCAGGGCTGCCGGGGAGGGAGGTGGGGAGGGTCACCCAGTAAGAAGCTGGCTCCTGACCCAGAAGCCCAGGCTGCAGAGGGCTGGGGCCTGTGCTCTCCTCCACCCCCTGAGCACTCACTTAGAAGACAAGGAGTCAGAGAGCAGCCCCCTCCCCTCGGGCACTGCCCCTGTCCTTGGAGCGGGCACATAAAGAGGCCCATGCCCGTGAGCTGAAGGTCAGTGTGCTCAGCAGGCACTGTGGAGTGGGGGAGGGTGGAGGGCAGAGGGGAGAGCTGGGCTGACAGTCACGTACGCTGATGTCACTGGTCACTCCGCCTCCCTGAGGTATCGCTTTCCTCATGGCCAAGCCTACAGCTGAGTTCAGGGGGGCAGTCACGTCCCATCCCTGGCACGGCTCTTTAGGCCACTCACTGCACTGCCTCCAGGGCTGCTGAGGTCAGGGTGGCTCTTACCAGCACTACCCAGTGTCGGCTCTGCTCTGACAGCAGGGTGGAGGAGCCTAGGGAGTGGGGAGACTGGCAGGGACAGGTGTCTGGGGGTTGGGAGTGGCCAGGATGCTGAGAAAGTGTCCCAGGATGCCTTGGGGGCTGGTACAGCCTGGGGGGCTAAGCTGGGCTTCTATCACAGGTGAGCAGAGGGACAAACCAGGAGCTCCCAGTCTGAAGGAGAAAGACAGAACCCTTGCCCTCAGGGAGTTTCCAGTCTGATGGGAGAGTCAGCCCCTGCTTATAGGGAGCTCCCTGCCCCATGAGGAGACCCAGCCCCTGTCTGCAGATGCAGCCGTTGTGTCTGGGCTGAGTGTGGTAGTGGCGGTGGCCAAAGCTCCTTCCTATTCTCTTCCCCATGTAAGGGTCCCAGCTCACCCAGATTAGGTCCTCTGGAAGATCCTGTCCCTTGACACGTTGAGGACCTGGCAGGTGCCCTGCATGTGACTGCCCCACATGCAATGTGAAGGGGCTGCCAGAGCCCAAGTGCAGACAGAAGGAGGCGTCCCTGTGTCTGAGCTCGTCCTTGGGGCTGGGTCCAGCAGAGGGAGCTGCCAGCCAGCAGGAGCTGAGTCAAGCTGTCCCTGACCCCTGAGATGGCCTTGAGAAACTCCCACCGCTCACCCAGGGTAGGGGATTCACCCCATGATGGGAGCTGGAAGGGCCTAGATTCTTCCCATGGTTGGAGCTGAAGTGCCTAACAGCATATATGGGAGCCCAGGCTGCTTCAGCCCGCCCCGTCAACCCATGCTGTCCCCGTGGAGACCGCTCTGCAGAATCACAAGTTCTTAATTCTTCCAGCTGAGCCAATGGAGTCCTTCTCACCATCCCCAGGGTAGGCAGTAATGCAAGGAATCAGACCTAGGTGTGAGTTCTCCTCCCTCCCTTACTAGCTCTGTGACTCTAGGCAAGTTAAGTAACCTCTCTGGGTCTTGGTTTCTTCATCTGCTGCTTCATGGGCTGCTGTAAAGGGGAAGTGCGTGAAATTTGCCTGGCACATAGTAGGTGCCCAGTTAGCGTAACTTCCCTTTCCTAACAGACACATCAAGCTGCATCCAGAATGAGGTGGCACTAAGGGAACAAGGGGCATGACCCTTGGCTCTTCCCTCGGCACCCTGCCTTGCAACCCTTCCACTCATGTGCCCCTGGCTGTAGGTCAGGTCACCCCCCAGCAAGACTTACTGGCCACTTGCCACCCCCGTGGAGACCATGCTGCAGTCTCCTTGGGGTTTCTAGATTCTGAGTGTTGCCTCCCTTTCCTATTCGGCATATTTTCTGAAAACTTTCTATATGCCAGACCCTGTTCTAGGCACTAGAACAGCAGTGAGCAAAATTGACAAAAGTCAGGCTGGGCGCGGTGGCTCACGGCTGTAATCCCAGCACTTTGGGAGGCCAAGGCGAGAGGATCACGAGGTCAGGAGATCGAGACCATCCTGGCTAACACGGTGAAACCCCATCTCTACTAAAAATACAAAAAATTAGCCAGGCATGGTGGCGGGCGCCTGTAGTCCCAGCTACTTGGGAGGCTGAGGCAGGAGAATGGCGTCAACCTGGGAGGCGGAGCTTGCAGTGAGCTGAGATCGCGCCACTGCACTCCAGCCTGGGCAACAGAGCGAGACTCCATCAAAAAAAAAAAAATTGACAAAAGTCCCCGACTTCATGGAGCTGGCATTCAAGTGGAGGGTGACAAACATTAAACACAATTTTAGAGGGTGGTGGTAGGTGCACTGGAGAAAGATAAAGGGACAGGGGACAGGAGTGAGGGGTGTAGGGTGTGATGCAATTTTAAATAGGGAGGTCAAGGAAGGCCACCCTGAGAGGGTAACATTTGAGTAAAGGCTTGAAACTGGGAACCATGTGCATGACTTGAGGAGAACGCGCCCTGTAGAGGGAGCAGCACACGCAAAGGCCCTGGGGTGGAAGCAGAGCTGTTTATTTGAGGGATAGCAAGGAGACCAGTGTGGAATGAATGAGAGGGAGAGTAGTGGGAGGTGAGATCAGAGAGGTAGGAGGGACTAGATTTTGTAGAAGCTGGTGGTAGGCCATTGTCAGAACTTTGGCAATGTCCACAAATGTGGACACAGAGAAGGGACAGGAAACTTCCGTTTCCCTGATGGATAATGGGACAGTATGGAACTGCCACCTGTTTAATAAAGATGAGCCCAGAACTCCCAAAATTGGCACTAGAAGTACCTTCCTGACTAAGAGGGGCAGCTTGGTCCATGGATCTGCCCCATGGGGATCTCTCACCAGATTCTGATGCCATCTCACAGTGGTCTTGTGGGGAGAGGTGTGGGCCTGTTCAAGGGAGCGTCCACCACAGCCTGAGGGCAGGCATGTGTCTTGTTAATCCTACATCTTACAGGTACCGAAAGAAGGAAGGAGTGAATGAATGAATGATGGACACAGGTGCTGTCCTTTAATTCTTTTTAGCACCGGGGACCAGGGTGGAGTATTTAAAAAGCCAAAGGCAATGAACTCAGAGAGATAAGGCCTTTGAGGTGGTGTGGCTGACAATGCATTGCCTAAGCCTGCTCTTTTTCCACTTGGAGACCCCCTACAGGGTGCCTCTGCTGGCTTCTGGGTGGCATTTCTGTGGCCAAAGCCCCATGACCCTCACTCCTGCAACACAGACTCATCTCAGACACCCAGCACCTTCAGAGGCTGAGCTGGGAGTCAGGATTCCCACCTCCTGAAATCTAACATCTTGTCTGAGGCCTTCTCTTTCTTCCTTGAGCCCCACCAGAAGGAGCCGCCTCTTCGTGGGGAGTTCCCCCATACCCCCACCCCACACGCAGAGTCTGGCCTCATGGCCCTCAGCCAAATGACCCTAATCTCAGTTGGCATCAGACAAGAGCTGCCTCAGGCAGGGGTGGGGAGTGGCCTAGAGTAGAGGAATATTGCTAATGACACCACCACAGTAGCAGCAACTCACACTCACAAATACTGCCCTTGTGTCAGACTGTCCTAACCACGCCATCCGCATGATCTCATTTAGCCCTGAGAGGCCTCCATGAGCTGCCTGAGGGAATGGGGGCCCCAAGAGATCAAGGGACTTGTCTCTGAGGGCACTTCCAGGTGCTCTACCCTTGGTGAGGGTGAAAGCTCTGGCAGGGCCCTGGCCCGGAACTGACTCTTCCAGCTGCTGCTAGGCCGCCCTGCAGCAGCCAGGCAGAGGGGTTCATCCCAGGGCACCCCTATCTCCTGTGCGACCCAAGCTGAGTATGTCAAACTCCAGTCCCATCCTTCAGAGCAGGACCCGGAGCAGCCCCCTCCTGTCTCTGGCTGCACTGCAAGGACAGCAGAGTTGGCTGCCAGGGCTCGGGCCGCCCCCAGGGTGTGCTGCTGCTCCTCTGGACTGCCAAGGCCGCCTGCCTGCTCACCCTTCACCTCTGGGCCAGCTGGGCCCGCCAGGGAGAGGTGCTGTAAGCAGGGACAGGCCCAACTCCCCTCTCAGGCTGAGAGTGTGTCTCCTGCCTGCAGAGAACAGATGTGGAGACCCACATGTACAGAGGAAGACTTGGAGACTTCCAGATCCCATGCCTCCTGCCCTGGGAGAGGTTGCTGGAGAGCTGGGCCCTGCTTGCTATGAACCCTGACCATTCCAGGCTTTACTTGCCCTTCCCAGGCTAGCAGAGCTGCTGCCCTGCCTGCCCGGCTCATGGCAGGTAAGACTGCATGTTGCAGGAAAACCGCAAAGTGCTCTGCAAACAGGGGCTTCTCCCAATTTACCCCCTGCATTCTCCTCTCACTTTGCATCTGCATGCCCATGCCACCCCTTGCCTTCAAGGGCCTGTCCTGGAACCCAACAGCTGGACGATGCCCGCTTTCTTCTGAACGTGGCATGCCGGGAACCATACCTCTCACATGGCCACAGCTCTCCTTCCTCTTGACTTCTAGTCGTTCATGCACAGGTTGGACTCCTAAACATGGAGACAAGCCTAGGGGGACAAGACTGATGAGATCTGGGTCCACTCAGCAACAGGGCTTGATATACAGCCCTGTTCTTCCTACTGCCTCTTCTTTCTAGAAAACAGTGAGATAGAAGTAGGTGAGGAGTAGGGGAGTGAGACCGGGGAGGAGGGCTTGGGGAACAATAGAGAGAACCTGGGCTGGGAGAACACAGACCTGGGGTTGTGCCCTGGCTCTCCCTAACCGCTCCTACCCCCATGCCCCTCCCGTTTAAACATTTGAGAAAAGAAGTGATGCCTCTAGGGGCTCAGGCTTAGTCTACCCATCAGACGAAGGCTCCACTCAGAACCCAGAGCTGGCAGGATGGGAGCCAGAGACCTGATGGAGGTCATGAAACTGGCAGAGAGAAAACTCACAGAAGTGGCCCGCCCTGTGGCCTGGGCACGTGCAGCTGCCTGATTCACAGCCCCTCCTGGCAAAGCCTTCATGAAGCCTTCGTGCGTCTTCTCCAGAGCTGGGTAGGAGGCTGCTTTGCGCTCCCGGAAACTAATGGAGGGTCTGGCCTAGAACATGCCCATAATACTCGATTGTTGAACAAACGAGGCGGAGTTGAATGGGGTCCTTGCCCACACCCACATCAGCTGGCACTGACAGTAGCCTTATCATTGAGAAGGCTCAGCAGTGAGCACAAGGAGGTGGCCTGAGGATGATGGGCATCCTGGACTCCAGGAAAGCAGTTTGCTGGGAAGCAGTTCCATGGAAAAGAAAGGATCCCATGGCTTTACACTTTGGAAGGCTTGGAGAACCCGGAGAGACAGCAGGCTTTGAAATGGAGCCCTTCGTGGCCCACCTTGGCCAAATAGAAGGAGGTGGGTGCAGGGTGCTAAAAAGCCCTCCATTTTGAAAGTCCATGTTCAAAATAAGGCAAAATGGACTTTAGGCCAAATACCAGTGCATGGCTCACCCTGGAGGAAGGAGCTGAGATCTCAGGGATGAAGACCTCAAATTGCATTCTTTCTTTTAGCTCTGTTGGAGCAAAAAATAGCCCCGATTTCTCCCCCACAGGGGGGACAAGCCAACAGCAGAGAAGAGTGAATCCGATGGGTGAGTCCCAGAAAAGACAAGAGATGTTAGGATTGATGAAGCCCCCTTCATGGGGTGTAAGTCTGGGGCTAGAGGGACTTTCGTTTCCAGTGCTGAAAGACCTCCTGCTCTTAAGCACAGAAACCTCAGCTACAGACGGAAAGGCAGAAAGCCAAAGCTGGGCTGAGCATGTTCTGATGTATAAAAGTGTGAAGACTCTATTTAGGAAATGACAGACTTCTGAGCTTGAAGTCAATTCCCAGTGAATACTTGAGAGTTGATTATTATGTGAATTCATAGATAAAGAAGACAGATGGACAGACAGATAAATAGTAGAACCCTTCTGCTTACATGTAATTTCGTATATACTCAAAACATGGAGAGATGGGTTTTGTTATGATAGTTGGCAAGTGAGGAACCCGAGGCTTTTGGAGGTTAAGTAATTTGCCCCAAACCACATCGCTAGAACTGGGCAGGACAGGCCCCAGCTCTGTTGACCACAAAGGCCAGGGATTTCCTCTCCAGACCCTCCAGCTAGTTCTACTGGAAGCCAACAATGCCGTGCTAACCAGCCTTAGCTCTTTCTCACCGGGATGCTGGACTGCTGGAGGTGAGAATGCTGGGTTTTGGCCAAGAGGGTAATACAGGCCTGTTAGGATATTCTAGTGAGGCCAGCTCCCATGATAACAGCAGAGACTCAACCACGGTGACAAACGATGAAGGGACACCTGGAATTCTCTAGGGCTTGTTTCAGGGCCCTTGTCCTTGGCCCCATCCCCCTCAACATTTTTATCAATTGCTTGAATGGAGGCCTGAGAAGCTCCCCTCCCTCTGTTTGCAGATGACCCACAGCTGAGAGGAACAGGCTGGGCAGCACAATGAGGAGTCAAAGTTAGCCTGACAGTGCCTGGAACAATGGGTCAAACCAACAAGAGAGATCAACAGTAGGCATAAGTGACAAGTCCAGCTCTAGGGAGAGAAAAAAATCAAGTCAAAAGGCACATGGGGATTGATCCTACAGAAATGCTGACTTATGTGCAAAAGGAGTCCTGGCAACATTGCCTTAAATGCTGCAAAAGCCTAGAAACAACAAAAATGTCCACCAGTAGGGGATTGGTTGAATACTTTAGGTAGATCCACACAATGGAAGGCTATGGGCCTGATACAGAGAATGAGCCAAGGAATTATGTACGGATAAGGAAAATTCCCCAAGATACCTGGTTAAGTGAAAAAGCAAGGTGTCCGACGGTGCACACTGATAGTGTAGACTATGCAGCTCTTTGTATGATTAGGAGTGTGTGTCTCTGTTTGTATATGTACAGATCATCTCCAGACAGATACACAAGAAAAGTGTATCTGAAAAGTGGCTGGCTGGGGTCGTGCTTTGTACTGTATGTATATCTTTTGTGTATTTTTTTGTGCCATATATATATTTGTGTGTGTGTGTGTGTGTGTGTGTAAATGGATAAAGCAGGCCTCATAGCAATTCTAGTGAAAAAGACCTGGAAGTCTGGCCAACCATAAACTCACTGAGAGCTAATTAAAAACAAAAACAAACAAACAAACAAAAACCACCAAACTGTAATGTGAGGTTATACCCACAGGAACACAGGGCCCTGACAGAAGAAGGTATATGTTCTGCTATACTCTGAGCTGGTCAGGCTGTACTCAGAGTGTGGGGTCTCTCTGAGGAGCCGTGTTTGAGGAGAAACATTGGCAGTTAGAACAGACCTAGGGGAACAGCTTGGCTGGGGTGGGAGCAGGGTAGAGGAGAGAACCTTGGTGGGCTTGGAGATGCTGGAGGAATGGAGAGCCATTGAGTTTGGACAAGATGCCTGTGCCTGTGGGATGGGAGAGGAATATGCCAACTCTCTCTGGTTTACTAAAGGACTGGCATGCGGAAGCAGGAGGAACCTGATTATTTTATTTGCTCTGAAGAACAGAACTTGAATCAATGGTTTGGAAGGTACAGAGAGGTAAATCTTGGCCTTAGGAAGTCCTATCAAGAGTTAGAACAGCCCACCAGTGCAGGAATGGGCTCCCATCAGCAGATGTTTTCAGGTAGCCACCGTGATCATCTATCTAGGATGTTGGAGTGAGCATTGACAATCACTGGGGCCCATATTCTTGGGTTCACTACAGGCTTATTGAAACTGAATCTCTGTAGTTAAAGTCTAGAAATCTGCTTTACTTATTTATTTTTACCTCAGATATAGATACTTGATTCAATTATATTCATTGATTCCCGGCATCCTATCAGTAGTCTATTCAAAGCCCCCTTTAAATGTTACTTTTCATTGTATTTTTTCTCCTTCACCTACATTTCCACTCTCATCCTTCCCGCCTTCCGACCAGACCTAGACCTTCATTCTGTGTGTTTGATATAGGTCTTTAAATATGCATCTTCTTTGTATGCCGGGTGGTGGTGTTTTCTGCATGTTTTATAATTTATATAAATGGTACTATGCTGTAATTCTCCTTCTGTTTCTCACTTTTTTTCATTCAACATTGCTATTAAGATCTATGTCTGTACCTGTGGCCTGCTTCTAACTGCCACTTGGAAAGAAGCCACCCACCTTACTTATCTACTCCTCCAGGGATGAACATTTATGTTGCCTCCAACTTCCTACTACCCCAAATTTTGCTGCCACAAGCACCATGTACAAGTCCTCTTTCATTCCTGCATGATCATTTTCCCCTGCTATAGACCCATTTGTGAGATTCTGGGATGCAGGCCATACACATATTTAGTTTCACTAAATACAGACAGATTGCTCTCAGAATGGCTGTACTAGTTTATCCTCTCGCCTACAGGACACAAGAGTCCCATCTCCCTATACTGAGCATGATCCACCTTTCTAATTTTTGTGCCATTCACTTAGTCGTGAAGCTATATTAGTGTTTGAAGCATGCATCTCTCTGATGACTAGTGAATTAGCATATCTTTTCATCAGCCACTGCACTCCCTCTATTATGATGTGCCTATTCATATTTTTTGCCCATTTTTTTTTTCTATTGAGTTTCCTGTCTTTTTCTTGATGATTAACAGGAGTTCCTTGACTATTCTCTCTCTATCTCTCTCCTGGCTCCAGTGCTCAACCTCGAGCATGACTATTTTAGATATTAATCACTGCCAGGTTTTTAAGTGGCAAATATCTTCTCCCAGTTGGAGAATCTTCCATCTTAGCAAGAGTGCTAAGGATCAGCCAGGTTTGGGAAGCCCAAGGACAGATATATGCCACCTGAAATCATTTCTAATTCTGCCACTTCATGCTTTCTTGGGCTTTCTGAGGAGATTCCTTGGCACTTCTGTGGGGAAAACAGACCTCAGGAGAGGTGAGGGTGGGTGAGGGTTGGGGAGTCATTGTGAATGTGGATGTGGAGCTGGGGTGCCACCTGCATTTTGACCACCTCTAGCAGCGAACCATTGTGTTGTGAAGATGTTTATGTGACCTGGCTCAGCCAGGCTTGTGAGGTCTTCCTGGGGCAGAAGGCTGATAGGCAGTTCATTGGGATAGAGTATAGAACATCTCATTGTTCAGAAGAGATCACCAATCTACTGGAATTTTCTTAACTATAGAAGCTTAATTCTTTTACCTCTGTGGAAGTTTTAAAATTTGGCTGCAAATTTTTCAGTACTCCTATTGAGAGGTAGGAGGGCCTCTTATCCCTCCCCTTGAATTTATTCCCCTTGAAGCTTTAGTCACTTCCTGTGCCTAACAGAACTCGGAAGAAATGATGTTGTGTGACTTCTGAGGCTAGGTCAGAAAAAGTCATGCATCTTCTGCCTGGCTCTTTTGGGATACTCACTCTGGGAGAAGCCAGCTGCCATGTAAGGCATCCAACTACCCTGAGGCTGCTATGTGAAAGAGGTCATGTATAGGTGCTCTGGTTAACAACACTAGCTGAGCTCATAACCAACAACTGGCACCAACTGCCAGACACATAAGGAAGCTCTCTTGGATATCTAGCCCTAGCTGACGTCTGACAGCAACTGCATGAGAGACTCTGAGTGAGAACTGCCCGGTCAGGTCCCTCCTCAATTTCTGACCCAGCAAATTATAATAAAACAAAATTGTTGTTTACACCATTAAGTTCTGGGGGGTAATTTGTTATGCAGCAATAGTAACCACAACAATCTCCTTGAACATAGTAAGCATAGTTTCTTTAAATCTTTGCTGATTACTCTAAAACATGTGGTCTCTATGGGTCTGTTTCTATTGTCTATCATTTCTGATGTTTTTAATAGTATGTTATCTGACTTCTTATGTGTATGGTTATTTTTGATTATGTGTTGGACCCTGTATTTTTACCATCATTTGTAAAAATAAAATGAAGCCTAGAATGAGGTTACCTTCCTTCAGAGAGGATTCACATTTGTGTCAGCCAGGTGCCTAGGACAGTAATAATACAGGATCTCCTACTTCAGTTTTAAGGATTGAGTGAGTGGTTCACCCATAACTCCTAGGGTGTAGCCCTTTTGGGGTCCCTGCTTAAAGAGAGGAAGTTCATTAAGTTCCACCTCTTGGCAAGCTGGGAACTTCAATCCATGTCCTCTTAGCCCCACAATGCTGTCAAAAGTGTTGTTCAGCTTCTTGGACTCCCAACTGACCCCCCCTAAAAGAGCACACACCCTCAGGAGGGAAATGGCCTTAAATGCCACTCATACCTCTCTAGGTCTTAGTCATGGCCCAGCAATTAGTTCTCTGATGCCTTCAAGTGGACTTTTAGAATATTTTGTTCAGCTCTTCTAGTTGTCCTCAGTGGGAGCATCGTCCTAAATCACTTAGTCTGCCATTATTAACTCTTAATGTGCTTAATTCTTTAAATGTCAAAAACATACAGAAAAACAAAATCATGTTCTTTGAAAGTCCTATTAAAAATATATCATATACTTTCAAACCTTCTTAAACAGAAATTGCCCATAATTCAATTTTCCATTGAATACTCAGGGCCCCATTATGAATATCCCCTTCTGGAAGTGAAACAGTGATTCCCCTAAGAACTGGGGTATGTCATCTGCTTTGCTTCTACCCCAAACAACTTGAGATTGCTTTAATTTTTTAGTTCTCAGATCTACTTTTTATCATTGTGTCTTTGCCACCTGTTTGCTGTCAGCCTTGTTGCTGTCAATACGAATAACCTTAACAGCCCTTTATTCTTTTAGTACATATGCAGATTATATAACCAAGCCTGCTAGAATACTGTGTAAGGTTGAAGTAGATAGGCTCTGATTTAGGTAGGAGAAAAATTGATGAGTGAAGCTGTAACATTTAATTGTCAGACAATTGTCAGGTGTACCCTTAGTCTGCTCAATAGCCTTTTGATCTCAGCTCTGAGTCCAGATGGTAGAGATTGTCAAGTATATGGGCTCTCGATAAGTAAAGTGTTGCTGTACTTGTTCTGATTTATGTACCCCCACTGACAGTGGGGAGCCCGAGGCCACAAGCATTGCCCTAAAGTAGCCCAAGGGCTTTGGCCAGACCTAGGCTGCCCTCTCTTTGTTTCCTAGGCCCCACCCTGTCTCCTGGCCAAGCAGACTGAAGAAATCCTGGCAGAGAATGATATTCCCTGCTGCCCTGTGGAGATGACCACTTCATGGAGAGGAGAGAGAGGAAGGAGGAGAAAAACGAAAAGAAAGGTCCTCTTTCAGGCTTAAGATGATGTGGAGTGGCTGCCCCATGGCCTGCCAAAAGCTGACTCACCAGGCTGGGAAGAGGCACTACAGGTGCACTCAGGCCATCAGACAATAGGCGCCTGTTGTAAACAGCCCCACACCCCAGACAGACCACCAGGGTGAGGCAGAGGCAGCCCCAGAGGGAGCATGAGGGCTGGAAGAGTGGGCAGCAGAGTGTCTGGTCTGGAAGCTGTCACTCTCCGGCCTTTCCAGGGCCTGGCTCTGAGCACTCACAACCACGAAGACCTTGTGATTTCATGACTAAGGAGTAGGAGCACTGGACCACTGGTCTGGAGACCTGGAGCAGCCTCTAATGTGGGCCTCTTTCCTCATCTCTCAGCTAGAAAGTACCAGTTCTAACCGCTGCTAGTACACTCTGTGATGCTGGGGAAGGCGCACACCTTTTCCGAACCTCACTTTACTCCTCACTGTGTGAATCCTGCACCTGTAGTATCTCTTTAAATCTTTACTGTACTTTGAAGTAAGTGCTATTATTAGTCCCATTTTCCAGATGAGGAAACTGAGGCACAGATGATCCAACACGCATAACTGAGAGCTAGATTTCAAAGCTAGGGCTGTGTGAGCCTAGAGCCCATGCAGCTACTCAAGTGGACTAAGACCCAGAAGCCTGCATATTGGCACACACAAGGCCTGGTCTGGGAGTCTGACAGAGGCAAAAAAAAGGTGGGCTGGTCAAGAAGCTTCCTGGAGGAGGGGTTGTTGAACAGCTCCTGGCATGGGCATGGCAGTGTGGAAGGTGAGGGCTGGTGGGGTTGGGGTGAGTCAGGATTCCTAGCTGACTCCTGCATGCAGCAGATTGGGGGTAGGGGTGGATGGACTGGGTATGGGGCAGGCTGATCACTGCTCTGCCCATTGCTAGCTGCATGTACTTGGGCAAGTTCCAGAGATATTATAGGCTTTGGTGTTCTCACCTGTAAAATAGGAATAATAATACTGACCTCACAAGACTGGAAATATAATAACATTTAATTCGCAAAGTGATTCGACCTTCTCTTCTCTGGGCTGAGGCTTCACTTTTCTCATCTTTCCTGAGGCCTCTGTGGCCTAGTGACGATGTCTCTGACATCCTCTGTGGCCCAAACCATCCCTCCTCATCAGAGAAAAGTGAAATGGGCCCAGCTCTTTCTCACCTGTGTCCCCCCCTTGCCTCCTCTTCCCTGTGGGACCTAATGCAGCCTGTGCTCTCTGACTCCTCTGCCAGTGAGACCCCTGCCCAGGACCCTCCAGAAGCTCTTTCTCTGCCTTCACCCCACTGGTGGGAGATGAGGTGTAAATGGTGTATGGAGACCTGTGTTTGAGGCCTGGCTCCATCTCACTTGCTGGTTGGGTCAGCCACCGGCCCTCACTGAAGTTTCCTGTCTGTAAAACATGGCTGTTTGGGGGTCCACTCTCACAGGGGGCTCTAGAGTGAGCTGAAATGGTTTGAGTGCATGGCTATATTCCTGGGGAAGGAGGATGGATGAGACTAAGCAGGTGAGGATAGAGGGAGAGCCTCGCTGCCTCTCTCCTCTTGCTGCCATCTACCTCCCTCCCTCCTCCGGTCCAGAGCTCCCAGGGTTCTTTGTCTGCAGAAAGAAAACATCTGCCCTCCTATGTCAGAGGACAGGGCCTTGATAAGGAATGAGGTGAGCAAATCCAGCCTGCATGTTAATCCTTCCTGGCTCTGAGCTGGCAAGGCTTGGGGCCAGCCAGGCGAGGGAGATGGGCAGGGTGAGGGCCCAGGCCCAGGACCAGTCATGTCTAGACCTCCAGCTATCAAGGCGGCAGATGATTAGCCAATTAGCCCGGAGAAAACCAGGTCTGGCTCCTAGGGGCTCTGCGCTGCATCTCCCACGAGAGCAGGGGCTTCTGGGACTCCTGATTTACTTGAATAAGGGCAGCTGTGGGGCCATAACAAGAGGAGGGGAACTTCCTGTCTGCCATTTACAAGGGAGGAGACAGCAGAGCTGGGGCCCTGCACTCAGTACCCCAGCCTGGCCTCCTGGATGTGAGTCCTATCATGACAGAGAGGCTTGGCACAGACACTGCTTGGTAATGGCCAGCTGCTGTCATTATCATTGCTGTGATTGTTTCTACCATGCATTGAGCATCCATGTTGTGACATTATCTCTATGAAGTCCTATTATTAACCTCATTTTAAGAATGGGAAAAAATTGAGCGGAGATTAAAACCCAGGTCTCCCAAATCGGATCTCCTTAAAACATTGTACCTTGCTATGCTTGTGCCTCTCTGAGTCACCTGCAACCCTTGTTTAAAATACAGATTTCCTAACTCACCCCAGGCCAGCTCAGTCGGGCTTTCTAGCAGGGAGGGTGAGGGGCAATCCCAGGCATCTGTGTTCTTTATAACCCCAACTACCATCACCACAGCTGAGTATGATGCAGGAGATCTAGGGATGTGACTCAGAAACGGGTAGAAGCTGTGAAGAGAGCACCAACCCCTTTGCCTCCTTCACTCCAGTGCACCCTCTAAGCTGCCTGGGTCAGGGAGTCTGACTCCTTTGTGGGGAGGAGTGGGGTGCAGTTCCTCTCAACCACTTGGCTTTTTCATCCACTGAGGGAAACTCAGTGGCTCTGGCCTCCCTCCAGAGGCACAGCAATGGCAAGGTCAAGTGGGCAGCATTCCCAGCTGAGGGGCTCACCTTCATCATCTTGGGGTCAGCCTGGCAGCTCTGGCCTCATGAATCCCTTCCTGCATCCATGACAGGAAAGGCCCAGAGAGGCCCTTGGCTGGTGCCAGGCCATCCAGATCCCAGGAGAAGGGCCCTCAGGCCAACGGGTTCCCACGCTTGGGCCACCCGTGCCCACAGGCAACTCACTTGGGTCTGTTTCTCATCAGCCTCTCTGGGCCCTGAGGAAACCAAGGCTTGGGGCCGGCCAGAAGCTTTGTGGTTTTGGAAGGAAAAGGAGGCCAACTCCTCAAGTTCCCGGGTCTCCACATTCACAAACTTACACAGACATATGCACAAACACACACACACACACACACACACACACGGAGGGGTGAATGGGCAGGCACATGTTCATGCATATAAGCACCTACATGCACACACACTCTAGGGTCAGGGCTGCAGGCCTGAGAGGGAGCCCTGGGCTCAGGGGTGGCCTGTTAGATCTTGGCAACCAGAGAGACAGGATGATCTTGGTCTGAGAAGGTCTCACCCTAGCTGGTCCCGCCTTTTCCCAGCTCTGTCTCTTCCTCTTCAGGCTGTTTGGCCCTGGGACAGGGGAGACCACCAGCTTTGGCATCGGCTCTGGAAGTTTCTCCCTTTCCTACCTGCCACAGAAGGGCTTCGAGGCCGATAGGGGAGGCTCGTGAGGTGTGAGGAGCCTCCATGGTGAAGCTCCCTCCATCCTCTGTCCCCGTAAGACCCTGAATCGTGGTCCCAACACAATGAAGACCAGAACTGGTGCCCAAGGAGCACTCATCTCACCAATGCTGGTTCTTGCTGAGTAGAGTCAGAAAGGCACAGGTCAGACCTGTCAGCCTCAGACACAAACGTCAGACCTGAGCTGTCTCCCGAGAGGTGCCTCCCTCCCTGGTTAACTTCAGGGCTGGCGCTCACATCTGTGGTTATTATTCAGACTTGGATAGGGGCTAGATGCTGTGGTCCTGGTACTCTGGGCCAGGAGATGAGGGCATCAGGGACCTAAGGCCTGGGACACAGGCCTCGTCATCTGGCCCTGCCTCTGCTGTGACCTGAGCTGACCTGGGAACATGTCATTCCACCCCAGCTTCCCCTTCCCCACTTGGATTTTGGGACATATGGGCTACAACCAGCTTTGGGAGCTCTTGGAAGGCTGGGGACCATGCTATGCCTGACATTGTACACCCAGGGCCAGCACAATGCCAGGCACACCGTAGGTGCTCAACATGCACTGAGTGTGCAAATGCACCATATTTGTCCCTAACTACTTTCTTTCTATATATTCAGCTTCTTCCTGCCTTCCTATGTCTCAGATCTTAGACATCTCCCAGCACTTCTGAGCTGTGCTTAGGACCCCTAGGGAGGGGCCTAACTTGAGCTTCCAAGGCCCATCAGGGTCAAATCCCCAAACAATCCCTGAGATGAGGGCTGTTTCTTACTAGCCTCTCTGGGCCTTGAGGAAACTGAGGCTTGAGACTGACCAGCAGGATATTTGCTTGACTGAAGAAAAATTTCCTCAGAGGGGGCAGGGCAGGCCTTGGGGGTTGGCAGCTCCCTCCTGGTTCATGGTTATTACAAGCAAACCCCTGCTCAGGCCTCCCCTAGCGTTGGCCGCCTACCAACCCTCAGCGCCCACTTCCCCTCCTGGTCTGGGAGCGGCCAGCTCCAGGAGTCGGGTGCTGGACCCATTCAGTGCCTGATGCTGAGAGGTTTCGGGCCCTGCCTGCCAGAGGCTGCCCGTCTGGCCTGGGAGATGCCCAGTCTCCATAGAGAGAGGGGCCACAGGCTTCAGGCCACGCTCAAGAGCGCTGGGATAGGCAGGGTGGGAATCCAAGTCACTTCTCTCCAAGATAGCCAACTCCGCCCGGGCAGGGAGCTGGTGTGCAGCAAGAATGTCCGGGGCCCTCTGGTGAGGCAAGGGGCAGGGGGTGGGCCTGAGGGGCGTAGAGAAACACCCCAGTCACTAGGCTGTGAGGTGAGCAGCACTGGGTTTAAGAGTTCAGCCCCTGGCCCAGACCATCTGGGTTTGTATTCAGGTCTGACTCTCAGAAGTTATGAATGGCTCTGTGCCCAGGTGCCCCCCTCTGTGAGGCGGGAGGGTAACAGCCCTACCTGCTAGAGCTGTTTGGAGAATGAAATAAGTTACTCCAAGTGAAACACTTAGAATGGTGCCTGGTACATCGTAACCCCTGCAGTCAGTGTTAGATATTATTGTTAGACCAGGGTAAGTTGAAACTCGCCTGAAAGGGGCTTAATTGACTGTTGACATCTGGTTTCCTCCACTGGACACTGAGGTCCCTAGGGCCTTTATCTCTTAGGCCTGGCACATCTCAGTGATACGAAAATATGTGTTGAAAGGATGGATGCACGAACAAGTGAGTCTGGGGAGCAGGGCATCAAGAGAAGCTGGGGGAAGAGGTGACCCCAGGGGAGGCCCCCACACAGGAGAGGAAGTGGTGGGAGCTGAGGTGAAGGCAGGGAGGCCTCTGGCTGGGCCCACGTCCACCAGGGCTTCGGGCAGGCTCCTGAGGAGAGGGGTCGTGGGGAGAGGAAGGCTGGAAGGAGGCTGAGCTGGCCAGAGCCTATCACACAAGCTGGACAGCCATGTCCCCTGCTCTGAGTCATGAGGTTCTGGGGCCGGGTGAGAGCTGCCGCCCAGGAGAGGATGGACGGGAAAGGGCCTGGAGAGGCCCCCGGGGCCGTCAGTGTGAACCCTTCCTCCTCCTGCGCCCAGGCCCGTTATGGAGCCTGGCATTCTGTTGTCGCTGAGAGAAAAACCAGCCTCGCTCCACAGACACGGCAACCAGTGGAGAAACAAGTGTTGGAGATAAGAGGATTTAAAACAAATAAACTCCCCTGCAGGAGATGTAAAAGAAAAACAGATTGTGAGCTTTCTCTCTCACCGTTCTTTCTCTGGCTTTCCCTTTCTCTTCTTTCTTTTGCTTCTTCCAACCCTCACTCACTGTCTTCCTTCCTTCCATGCTTCTTTATCTCCCTTTTTTCCTCCTTTTTTCCTTTCTTTTTTCATCCTATCTTCATGAACAGCCAAACCTTTAGATTTTTAAAAAAGCTACAGCAGCAAAACAAAACACGACAAAACAACAACAAAACAAAACTACACACACGCAAACAAACAAAAAAACCACCTACCATCAAGGTATCATCCTAGGCTGACCACTGAGGGTCTATAGAATGTTTTATTGACCCAAAGATCCTCAAGGGTCAACCTGTCAATTCTCTTCTTTAAAGTGCCCCATCCTCAAGGAGCCCCAGCCTGAGAGGAGACACAGCCCCGTCCTCAGGGAGCCCCAGTCTGCAGGGAGACACAGCCCCATCCTCAGGGAGCCCCAATCAGGGGAGACGCAGCCCCGTCCTCAGGGAGCCCCAGTCTGAGGGGAGGACACAGCACTGACTAAGGGAGCTGCAGTCTCAGGGAGTAGGTAAATAAATGTACCACAGATATTAGCCTATTTCTTCACTTTGAGAGCAGAGGTGTAGGAGTGTGTGCGTGTGTGTGTGTGGGGGGGGGGGCAGGGGTGCAGAATCTGTATTACAGAGGGGTGAGTGAGAACATGTGGGGAAAGCTGGCATCTCAGAGCCTTCTGAGTTCCCAGGAGCATTCTACCCCTTCTCTGTGCTCAGCCCAACTCTGACCAATGGGAGGGTCACTGGAATCCAGTGTCCCCTTAAGGCAAGGGAGAGTCAGAGCTGAGAAGCAGGCGGCTGGGAGAGGCCCGCTGAGTGGCTCTCTGGAGTCTGTCAGGTGAGTGACCACAGGAGATAAGCTGTCTATGATAAGGGGCATTCAGGCCACCTCATTTTAGCTTGTCCGTGACAAGCTGAGCCTCGCACAGCCCAGAGCATGTGTGCGGTGAGGAGGTGGGGGAGTGGGCACAGTTCAGGAGCCGTCTCCAGAGGTCAGCACTAATGGGACGAGAAGTCTTAAGATGCAGCCCCCAGCTCCTGTTTGTCCCTATCCAGGTGGCGACATTTCCATTCCCAGACATACGAGCTTCTCCCAGGTAACCTCGTGAAGACAGAGATGGTAGGGACTGAATAGGGGAGTGTCTCGATTTCCAGCAGCTTCTTGGCTCCTCTGCTGTCACATAATCAGTGAGTGATGACTGGCAGCAGGCACTTCTCTGGGTGCTCATTGACGTTCCCATGACCTACAGGCAAGGGAGAGGGTTCCAGGGAAGGAGGAGTGGGAGCCTCAGGGTGGCAGAGCGGCTGTGGCCTTTCCACAAAAGAAGGATCTCCTCCAGGAACCAAATGATGAGCTTAGCTTGTCTGCAGGCATTTGCAAACACCAACACTGGGAACATCCTCATGGTATAGAAAGGGAAACTGAGGCACAAGACAGGGAAGGGACTTGCCTAGGGTCACACAACATTGAGAGTTCCCAATTCTCTTCTCTACTCCAGGCTGTACGAGATCTGCAAAGGTCAAACTTCCACTCTGCCTCCATACTTGTATGTGTGCGTGGGTGCTTGTGGGGCATGCTCGGCAGGCCCAGTAGCTGAGGCCAGGCCCTGGAAGGAGTCCCAAGCCCAGCCCTGTCCAGGCACCCAACCCTCTGGTCAGGCGAGGTGACCCACATGGAATGGCCCCCAGACTTCCAGGCGACACTCACTCATCACCCCGTTAGCTGCTTTCCTACTGAGAGTCCACAGGCAGTTCTCCTTCTGGCCTGGCACTCCCCTAGGCCCCGCAAGAGCATCCAAGACATGGCTCAGTTTTCTCCAGTCTTCAGGGACTGTCGAGTTCACAGCAATTTTAGCCACAGCATAATCTGGTTGGGCAGGCAGATTAGCTCTCACAAAAGCCACGTTCAGCCTTCACCAGGCAATGCCACAGAGAAACACTGGGATTTTCTGCAGCTGGGCACGGTCCCTGCCCTGTCTTCCCTTCCAGAAGCGGGAGCAGAAGGCATGGGGACAGCCAGCTGTGGGGAGAGAAAGCAAAGATATAAGTCACAATGGCTGAGATGAATTTGGGTAGGAACATGCTTTATGCAAATAGGCACACACATCTACCCCAGGGTGGGGAGGTCATGTGCAAATCAAGGCTCCAGAAAGTCCTGACAATGAGGCTCCCTGTTCTAATGAGTGGGACACTAGGATCCCTCAAGTTTGTCTGTGGACTGAACTTGGGTCTTCCTACTATATCTGAGACACAGCCCTCCCATTCCAGCTCCTCCCTTGCCCTTGTGGACCTCCTTCTGCCTGCCTCGTGTAGTCTGGCCCTGGAAAGCCTCCCAAAGGGTCTGGCTTTCCTCTACTTGCCCCAGGCTGCACCCCAAATGCCCTCCAGCTCCTAACCACTGCCCCCTTCAAATGGGAAGGATCTGTGGCTGCCTGTCCCCCACAACTGCAGTCTCTACCTCAAGCTTGGCCTGTCTCCACAAAAGGGGCCAAAAGAGTGGTCTGCCCATCAGAAACACTGCCTCCCCCATGGGCCCTCACGCTGTTTCCAGCAATGCCCAGCACACAGAAGATGCTCAGTCACAGATGAATGGTGGAATCAGCGAATGAATAAATGAAAATTCAAAGGTACGATCATTTCCCGCTGGGGACTCTCAATGCTCCCCTTCTGCTTCTTGCTCACCATTTTTCACAGCTGTCTGTGCATTGGAGCTGGAGTATTTGTACTCTTTCTTCATGTCCTCAACCAGCCTGAGTGCACCACAGGCAGGAGTGTGCCCTGTTCATCTCCCTGGTCCTGACACCTTTCATGGAGGGCTCTCAAATGTTGGTTGCCTCAATGAACACAGAAGCATGTGGTTTACAGATGTCTGTTTACTTCTCTGTTCCCCTCAGTGGACCAAGAGTACCTAGAGATGAGGACAGGCTCACTCCTCTCTAGAGCTCAGGATACAGTAGGCACTCAATACGTGGGGGATGGATGGATGGATGGATGGATGGATGGATGGATGGATGCATGGATGAATGGATGGATGGATGGATGGATGGATGAATGGATGGATGGATGGATGCATGAATGGATGGGTGAATGGAAACCACAAGGACCCTGACCTGATGTTAGGTCTGTCTTTCCCATTAGACTCTTGAGGGGCTTGGCTCCCTGGGCAAATGAAGGATGGAGTGAAGGGTGAACAAGTGAAAGAGTGAGTGAATAAATAAATGGCTGAGTCCTGTCTGGGATCAAAGGAGACCGTTGGCTGCCTTACAGCGTCACTGTCCCCAGCCCATGTTGCCCAACACACATACACTCAGATCTGAGCTCCTCTCCAGATTTCTGCCCTGGGGCCTGGTCCAGGCTCTAGACCTTTGCTCCTACCATACCCCTCCTCACTCTCACACCCTCCCACATCCCTGACTCCCGTTGGTTCTTCCAGTGGCCTTGACCCCACCTGCCCAGCTGTCTGCCTCAGAGCCCCACAGCCTCAGGGTGGGTTTTTTCCTGCTTTCCTTTGAGAATAGGGGTCACGTATAACTCAAGAGCCAGCCACACCTTCTGGGCTTGAGTTCCTTCTGCCACCTGCCTGAGGGCAAGAGACTGAATTTTCTCCAGTCTCAGTTTCCAAAGCTGTAAAATGGGGATAATATCGACGATTAAGAGAATTAGATGGGGTTCCAAACTGACCCTGGGATGGAGTGGCTGCTTGGTCAGTACTTGGTGTGTAGGGCTTTCCTTTCTTCCTTGTCCCTGCCACTGCCCCTGCAGGCCTCATGGGGCTTCTGTCTGTGGGGCCCAGGAGAGCCACCTTGCTTTCTAGAACAGGACTAGAAGAGACTTGCTCCTTTTGGAAGTGAGCGTCCTGGAGCTGGGTTGGCAGGAGGGCCCAGCCTGTGAGCCAGAAGGACCATTAAGCCAGAAAAGAGGAGATCCTGAGAGAGGATCAGAACTGGAACATATGCATGAAGTGTTCTAAAGGAACAACTAACTGAAATGAGAGAGCTCGAGGTTAGACAAGAGACAGGACTTCCCCATTCTGGACGCTGAGGAAGAAGCACAGTGGCTGAGGCAAAGCCCGGGAACTCCTGCCTGAAGTTGAAGGGAGCTTTGAAAATATATATATATATATAATTTGAATTTATCTCCAGCTTCCAAGTTTTCAGAGTGTTTGCCTGACCCTCATCTTATTTCATCCTTATAACAAACCCTTAATGTGTGGCGACAGTGTAGCTTATCAAACAGATAGATAAGGATTGTGACTCCCCTCCGACATGGGGAGGAAAAAGGTTCTGAGGCCTAAGGTTGCCCAGCAGAGGCACAAGGACCTGGGCTGGACCTCTCTCATGAAGCTCCCAGGTTATCAGCTTTCCCTCATCCTTTCCGAGGCTTAGCAATTCTGCATTTTTTTTGACCCTGAGGTTTGATGCTAGTTTCTTTGCTTGGCTAAGAAAAACACGAGAAATGAAGAGTAGGGGAGGTTTTCCCACACTGTGGAGTGCCGTGACACCCAGGTGTGTGCCTTTACCTCTGGTACTTGACTAGGACCAGCTCAGAGGTAAACAGACAGGCTTCTCTCCCAGGCAGGGAAAGGAAGACTCAGGACAGCCAGAGGGAGCTGGGCCTCAGATGGAGCCTGGGCTTCCATCAAAGGCAGACGCCTCTTTGACCCCATCTGGGCAGCAGTCCTTCCGTCCGTGTGGCCAGACCCCCCTCTCCATTCTCACCCCAGCCCCGGCCCATCTCTGCCTTGCCCCAAGCCTGCAAACAATGCGTTGTTGACAATCGTGGGGGCTAAACACTCGATAACACGGTCCCCACCACACCAGACATCCTAACAGCGGGCAGGGCTGTGCGCTGTGACGGGAAGATGCTTTGAATACATCATTCTGTCAACTGAGTTTATTATTCTTTTGCTCAAGATAAACTGCAGCCGCCAACGAGGGGCTGTATAAATTCCAGGCTCAGAAGTCGAGCAGGCCCCACTCCTTGTTAAACACTCACTCACACACACGCACATTCACATAAATCCTGCTGAGAAAATACCACCCCGCCGCGGCCCCACAGGTCTCTTCGGGGCTCAGTAGCCTCTATCTCATGGGGTGGTCCTGGGAGCAGCTGCAGACATCAGGGGACCCAAGGCTTGAGCCTGCCCTTGGGCCACTTCTCTGGCTAAGGCTGAGCTGACTCCCTCTGGGGGCCAGAGAAGGTCTCTCCACAGGAGCCAGCTGTCCTTGGGGTCAAACCCAGCCTCTTGACTCCTGGACTTCTGTCTGTCCAAGGCTACAGCCCTGCCGTGGGTGGCCAGGGCACCCACATGCCTGTGCTGGGGAGGAGACGGGCTTCAGACCCAAGGGTGGCCATGGAACAGAAAGTGAACCCCAGTGAAGGCTTCAGAAACAATCAGCATCCATCCTGGGGGAAAGGGGACTCCATGAACCACCACTGCCCACCCCCACACAGAGGAAATGCTGAGGAATCCATGTCGCTTCCACATGCTGGCAGGAAGGGGCATCTCCACGCCCAGAACACACACCCAGCCCCTTCTTCCCAGGGCCCAAGCTATTCACAGCTGGAGGGGAGGGGTCCTGTGGGCTTCATTTCCACCTTGCCCTGTCTCACTTGGGGACTTAGAATTAAAACGAAAACAAAACTGAAAAACACCATGCTGGGTGCAGGGACCGTAATAGGAAGCAGCAGAGTGCAGTGGAAGGAGCATGAGCTTTGGCCCTAGACCTGGGTTTCACTCTCCAACTATCAGTTTCCTCCTCCATAAAATGGGGAGTACAGTTTCTACCGTGGGGTACTGTCATGGGCCTGGAGTCAAAGCAAGGCTGTTTTACCGTTCCCGATGCCCCTTTCCTATTCACAGCCAGGCCAAGAAGTTCGCCATTATTATCCCCATTTTATGGAGGAGGAAACTAAAACACCAAGCAGAGTCCAAGGCATCTCAGGTTGTAAGCTCGTTTCAGTTCTAACTCCAAAGCATGATTATCACAATAATTTAGCACCTGCTGTATGCAGGGGAACACATTGGATGTTAAGAGAACATATAGGAGTTTGACTTGGCCCTGAGGATACCCCCCACCTCCCACCCTAGATTATGGGCTCTGTCAGGGCAGGGGGCTGTCTTCTCCAGGGCATGTCTCCCCTTGCCTAAGAGGACCTCAGCACTAGCAGGCGAAGCCCTGGATTTGGGGTTCAAGGACTGGTCTCACCACAGTTTTAGCCACATGACCCCAGGCAGGTTGCTTGATCTCTCTGAACCCCATTTTTCTCCTGCCCTTAGGGTGGACTCTCTGGGAGGATGGCTGTGGAAGGACTGCCAATTCCAAGGGCCTGCTGGGGCAGAGGGATTCTTACTATTCCAAATCAAGGAAAGGGTAAAACCAAGATGTCAAAGGCCCTGCTGGTGTGGAAGCAAATTTCTGCCTCCACCAGCTGGATGGCTGCTACCCCTGTACGGGTTCCTAACACTGGAACAGGGATCATCTCAAGTGCTTGGGGCTCACCATGTCCTCCTCCCCAGCCAGGACAGCAAGTGGAAGACACAGGCGAGCTGAAAGAGGTTCACTGTGTGCCCAGCCCTAACTCCCTGCCTCATTGGCACCAGGCACCCAGGACTCCTCAGAGCTCAGAGCCAGGGTTTGGGCAGCCTCCTCGTAGTGCTCCTTAAATAGGATTTACAGGACTTGCACCAGGAGTTTTGGGCCATTCCAGAGGACATTGCTTTGGGGGAAAAAAGGACCCAATATGGGTATCTAGAACTTGAAGCATGTCGTCAGAGAGCGGAGCTCCAGGGAATTGGAAAATTATGCTTCAGAGCTTCCCAAGGGAATGATGGCCTGAATCCCACTCCTCCCCCAAAATAAAGCTCCTTTGACCTGTTTCGTATTTTGGGCTCCACTTAGTACCTAACTGAATGAAAGATTCTACTGCTAAAAAGCAAGTGAGAAGTTCACTGATGGAGTTCAACTCTCTTATTTCACAAACGAAGGGACTGGGCTTCCGAGAGGACTGGCGAATGCAGTGGCTCAGAGATCAGAGCAGAGCTAGAGTTAGGCTCCTGGCCAAGTGCTTGCTCCTCCAACCTCGCCTGCTCACAGCCATTCCCCAGAGGGTCACCAAAGCTGGTGTCACAACGATTCTGTCAAAATCATCTAGGCAGCTTGTCAGAATTTGAAACCTGGTCATCTGGATTCTTTGTAAGTTCCCCGGGTGATCCTAATCCATACCTGGGACTGGGAGCCAGTGCTCTGGGCCAAGAAGGATGCTCCCAAATCACTAACATAGAACCACATGCCTGGAGTGTGACCTTGGGTGGATTACTTTTCTCTGTATCTCAATTTCCTCATTAGCTAGAGAATAACAAGAGTGCCTGGTCCTCGGCATTGCTGTAATGTCAAATGAATTGGCCTATGACTGACACAGGCCTCATCTTCTGTCTGCACTGTGCCACTCTGCTCCTTCCTCACAGTGCTCCAGCCACAGCAGCTCTCTGGCTGTCCTTGAACTCAGCAAGCATGTCCCTGTCCCAAGGCCTTTGCAATCACTTTTCCCTCTGCCTGTCATTTTTGTCCTCCAAATAGTCCCATGCCCCCTCCCATAACTCCTTCGGGGGCCTGCCCAAATGTCACTGAATCAGAGGCTTTCTGCTATCCACCCTTTCTCTTCACTTACTTTTTACCACCTCATCTATTTTCTTTTCTTCTCTTTTTTTTTTTTTTTTGTTGTTGTTGCTGTTGTTGTTGTTGAGACAGGGCCTCCCTCTGTCCCCCAGGCTGAAGTGCAGTGGCACGAACATGGCTCACTCCTCCCTTAACCTCCTGAGCTTAAGCGATCCTTCCACCCCAGCCTCCTGAGTAGCTGAAACGACAGGTGTGTGCCACCATGCCCAGCTAATTTCTTGATTTTTGGTAGGGATGGGGTCTCCCGATGTTGCCCAGGCTGGCATGCAACTCCTAGGCTCAAGCCATCCTTGCACCTCGGCCTGCCTATTTTCTGTGTACTCACTTCTTGGTTTATTGTCTGTGTCTCCCACTAAAATGGGAGCTCCCTGAGTGCAGGGGCTTTGCCTTGCTTACTGCCATATCCCTAGCACCTAGAAAAGTGCCTGGCACTCAATAAATATTATTGATTGAATGAATGAAAAGAAAGTACTTAAGTTGTGCCAGGTACAAAGTAGGCATCCACTGTATGCAGTTATTATTGTCATTCACATTTTCACCTACATTGGGATGTGGTAAAGGCCAAATATGGGGCACAGCTCCACCCCTAAGGGTAGTGGAAGAAGGAAAGGTGCATCTCACAAGCTAAAGGAGGCCCACATCAGCTGTGTGACCTCAGGTAGCTGTGTCCATATCCCTGAGTCCCGGTTTCCTGTTCCATCAAATGCGACAGCCATCCATGTTCTGTTTCGCCATTGCTGAGAAGGGTATTCAGGCAGCCATGTCTCTGCTGTTATTTTGGCTCTTAGCTCAGCAGCAGATGGGACTCAAGGATGGATACCTGAGTGAGGTCACAACTTAGGGATCTAATGTCACGCTGACACGAGAGCAGAATGGTCACCTCCTTAGTGATGCAGACACAAGGACAGCCCCCTCACCAACAGGGGACATGCTGAGAGCTCCTGACAGGTGAAAACATGCCTCACATGGCTCCCTCCCTGCCACCTCCTCACACTCAGCTTCTGTTGACTGTACTGAGGCAGCTGGGAGATCACTGTCGGCAAGGTGCAGGCCCTGCTGGGCTAAAACACGCAAGGCTGACCCCCCAGTGCCACCGTCAGCCCAGCTCTGGCAGTCTGCCCACCCTGGAGGTCAACTTGCACTGGGAGCTGGCTTCTGGGATATTCTCCCAACCCACCCAAGGGCCCGGGACTTCCATGGAGCCTATAAGTGCCTTCTGGGTGGTATACAAAGCTGACAGGTCTGGTCCTTCCCTTCCCAGCCTGCTCATCCCTGCCCCCTCCCCTCACTACATGTATTCAGATGACACAAATGAATAAGTGAATGAATGAATGAGCAACTTTTCCAGACTTCACCCCAAGCCCCAGGCCTCCAGGCTACATCTGCCTCTTGCTTGTTGTAGGAAAAGGTAGCAGTTCAACACAAAAGATGTTTGTGAGGGTTTGACTATGGGATGCTCAGTTCCTCACCAGGGAGCTCATGGACTCCGGGGAACATGGCACACAAGGACTTGCTGGGCTAGAGCTTGCTCATGTTGGAAGGCACAGAAGAGCCGCCTGGAGAAGGGGTTCTGGGAGGAGGAGATACTAATACTAAAGCGAGGTTCCTAGGCTGAATCTTTTAGTTTTTTCTTTTTGTTTTGTTTTTTTGTTGTTGTTTTTTGTTTTTTGTTTTTTTGAGACGGAGTTTTGCTCTTGTTGCCCAGGCTGGAGTGCAATGGCGTGATCTCAGCTCACTGCAACCTCCACCTCCCGAGTTCAAGCGATTCTCCTGCCTCAGCCTCCCAAGTAGCTGGGATTGCAGGTGCCCACCACCACACCCGGCTAGTTTTTGTATTTTTAGTAGAGACGGGGTTTCACCATGTTGATCAGGCTGGTCTCAAACTCCTGATCTCAAGTGAGCCACCAGCCTCGGCCTCCCAAAGTGCTGGGATTACAGGTGTGAGCCACGGTGCCCGGCCCCTAAGACTGAATCTAAGTTGGCCAGGTGAACAAGGGGGAAGGGCAATCCGGGCAATGGGAATAGCTCCCTCAAAGGTGTGGAGGTATGAAATAGCCTGGGGTTTGCTGGGAAGGACCAATAATTCAGGGTAGCTTGGGCTGCACGTAGAAGGAAGTGGCTGGAGAAAAAAGCACGGCCCAGGCTTGGGGAGCCTGTGGAACCTACTACGCCCTGGGACTTTGGGACAGGGGTGCCTTTGATGGGGTTCAAGCCGGGAAAGAGTGTGATCAGCCACAGCTTTTAGCAAGGTCCTCTGGCTGCAAAGGAGCAAAGAGATCTGAGGGACCAAGACTGGAGGTCTCTACGGTAGTCCAAGGGAGTGATGCTGGGGTCTGAGCGAAGGCAGTGCTAGTCGGGATTCCCTCCCGATCGCCTCTGCCTCTCCTTGCTTGTTGAGAATACCTACTTCTCTCCATCAGTTTGGTCCAGTCCCTCAGTCAACAGAATGTAGGTGTGAGGAGGTGGTGATGGGGATGAAACCGAGGCCCAGAGAGAAGATATGGGGGCTCCAGAGCAGCTGAGGGCCACAGTTCAAAAGGCAGCTGCAATATCTCTCCACTGGAGCCAGGTCTTATCCAAAGAAAGTTTCCTACAAGGCAATTGCCTCAATTCCGTGCTTTTCCTTTCAAGAGAGAACTGAGTTCATTGAACTTAAGGGCAAATCTATATCCTTGTCCTTTCTTTACAGAGATAATAAAGTTAATGGGATTATTTCCTGTGTACAAGAATAGGGCTGCTAAGAAAACATTGCCGAGTAAATGCTGTTTGCAAAGGCTAAACTGAAAGGCCAAATCTTCCACCGGGAGGAAGTAAAGGGTGTGTCTACACGGGCTCACGGGGAGCAGTGCCACCAGTGACTTGATTTGCCTGAGACTGACTTCCCCTCTCCTTCACTGGGCTCTGATTCATGCAGATGGCCAGAGGGCAGGGTTGCCAGGCCCATTTCCCTGGTCTCCAAGGTACCAGGTGAGCTGGCTAGTTGGTTAGTTGTTGGAAAAACGGAGTTCACCTTAGACTGACAGAAGACCCCAGCTGAACTTTAAAGATTGTCTGGATAACTTTTCTCCTTGTAAATGGAGAAACTGAGGATGCGGAGGGGGAGCTGGTCTCAGGTCACATGACCAGTTGTAGCAAGGCCTGGTGGGGAAGTAGAGACACAGAGATGGAAAATAACTTGCCTGGGTCATATAGCCAGCAGTTGGGTTGTAGGGGGGAAGCTGAGGCCCAGAGAGGAGAAACGGCTTGCCAGACTCCTACAGCCTCCCAGTGGCAAAGTCTGGGATGGAACCAGGTCTTCAACTCCCAGGAGACAGCTTGCTCTGTCATCAGCCTGAGCTCCCATCCTCCCCTACTACAGAGACGGCTCAGGGAATCACTCAGGTGCATTCCTGTTTGCCAAGTCTCAATCATCCCTGACTGTGTGGCCACACCTCAAGCCCAGCAACCCTTTTAGATCTTATCAGTCCAGCCCCCATGAGGGCTCCTCACGTGGACCATCCTCAAACAGCATCCGTGTGCACAGGTGCACCAGGTGGGTGGAGCTGAGGGACATTCCAGCAGAGGGTAGACAATGGCTGGGTTAAGAGGGCTATCTTCTTTTCACACCTCCTGATTTCCTTGAGTTTGTAAATCATTATCCCAGGCTACACAAAGCAGGTATTGAGTAGGCCTTGTTGCTGTCCCTAGACACAGTAGACAGAGGCTACTCGGCTCCGAGTGGCGGGGGGCAGCTCCCGGGCCCTCTGTCCCCCTTCCCGGCACTGGGATTGGGTCACCCCATCTAATCCCTGCTCCTCCATCCACCCTCTTTGTGGCCATTGTAATTTATAATCGAGGGGCATGATGCAACCTGCTAATTACATTGCTTGATTTTGAACACATCCCGGCTTCTCTGACTCAGGCGGCAGAGGGAGGAGGGAGCAGCAGGCGCTGCTTTGTGGCTTATCAGGCTTGGGTTATTCCGCTCACACCCGCTCACGCCTCCTCCCATCCCTCAGCCTTTGTTAACCAGGGCTTGCATCACCTCCTGCTTTCCATTTCCCCGGAATTTTTTTAACGGCTTTTTTTTTTATGAGCCGCTCTGTCTTGTTAGCTAATGAATGATTGTGGAGCAGTGATGGGGATCGCTTTGTGCCTCTATTAAATGTTACATGATTGCAATTATGAGTTAACAAGGGACAGCTAATAAAAAAAAAATCTATTTTGAGGCCTGGGGCAGACATGAGACTCGCTGCCTGGTTCCCAGGCTGAATAAATCAGAGCCCCAAGGACCACAGGCTGGACAAGAAATTGACCAAGGAAAGGATGGACGTTTGCAGGCCCCCGGGAAGTGCGGCAGGCTGGAGGGCAACAGCTCCATCCCCAGGCCTCTTTTGAAGCCTTCCCACCTATGTGGAGTGTTTTAGGCTCCCAGAGGCAGGGTCTGGACTATCACAGTTGCTTCTTATCAGCCCTTCCTGTGTCCACCATCGCCCTGCAACCCCTTCTCCACATCACAGTGGAGTGATCTTTTAAAGATAGAGCTGGTCAGGCCGAGCACGGTGGCTCACGCCTGTAATCCCAGCACTTTGGGAGACCGAGGCAGGTGGATCACCTGAGGTCGGGAGTCGAGACCAGCCTGACCAACATGGAGAAACCCCATGTCTACTAAAAATACAAAATGAGCCGGGTGTGGTGGCGCATGCCTTTAATCCCAGCTACTCGGGAAGCTGAGGCAGAAGAATCACTTGAACCCGGGAGGTGGAGGTTGTGGTGAGCCGAGATCGTGCCACTGCACTCCAGCCTGGGCAACAGAGTGAGACTCCATCTCAAAAAAAAAAAAAAAGATAGAGCTGGTCATGCCACTACCCTGCTCAAACTCCCTCAGTGGCAGCCCAAGATCTCCCTTCAGCACTGGCTCCTCATTTCAGCTTCATGCTTTCAATTAGCCTATTCCCACATCCTGACTGTCCTCACCAAAACTTGTTCAGAATGGGGTTAGGCCCTGGAAAACAAGTGACCCCAAGAATCAGGCAGATGAGGGCCTGAGCAGTGGAATGGTGATGAGCTGAGTGTGGAGGGCCTGCAGCTGCTGTCCCTTTCCTCAGACTTACTCAGCAGTGCCCAGGACCATCACACCCAGAAACGGAGTGACGCTGACCTCTTCGTCACTGGTCCAAGGAGGCAAAAGACAGGCACCTGGCTTGGGATCTTCCCTCAAGGGTTGCTGTCATGTGTCCCAAGGCTTTGCAGGTGCTGGGTATACAGGAGGTGCTTAATAGATACACAGGCCAGACGCAGTGGCTCACGCCTGTAATCCCAGCACTTCGGGAGGCTGAGGCAGGCAGATCTCTTGAGCCCAGGAGTTCTAGACCAGCCTGGGCAGCATGGCAAAACCTCATCTCCACAAAAAATTAGCTAGGCATGGTGGTGTGAGCCTGTAGTCCCAGCTACTCGAGAGGCTGAGGTGGGAGGATCACTTGGGCCCAGGAGGCAGAGGTTGCAGTAAGCCGAGATGGTGCCACTGCACTCCAGCCTGGGCGACAGAGCAAGACCCCGGATCAATAAACAAATAAACAAATAAATAAATACACAATAATAAGAAGAGGCATGCATGATGTCCAAACAGTGGGTGCCACAACCCATCAAGAAGACCCCAACTCGTGCCCTGAAGACTGAGCCTGGGCCTGTTAACACAGCACACGGTGTTAACCACAATCCCGGAACATGGCAGAGTTTGTGTATGGGGTGTCTGGTGGGCAGAGTCCTGGTGGACTCCTGGGTCCTGGTGTAGGCAAGTCACATCCCTTCCCTGGGCCTCGGTTTCCCCACTTGGGCTTGCACTCAATTCTAGTTGAGCTTCTTACACTTCTGCTTACAGCCACCCCCACTGACCCCCTGTCCCCCCAAGACTGTGAGCTCCTTCAGTAAAAGCTATCTTTTCTGGCTCGACTTCTAGTAGGCACTCAGCAAATGGTGAATTAACAAGCAGCTAAAACTAAATGCTCTCCAGGCACCCACTCTGTGCCAGGCTTGTTACCAGGTGCTTCCTATATGCTACCAGGAATCCTCCCACCGACACTGCTGGGAGGACTTCTGAATCCCCACGTTACAGCTGAGGCAACTGAGGTTCAGAGAGCTTAGCACTGATGTGCCTTAGGATGGGGCTGGGATGAGCAGTCTATATGTGGGCTGTAAGCCAGAAGCTGAGTATCAGCTGAAGTCCTCCTTCCCGGGCTTCTCATGCTCTGGCAACCGCAGGCAGGTGAGCATGGGGTGGGAGCCGGCAAGGGCGACCACAGGCTGGGCGACAGAAGGAACACAGTCTGAAGACACCACCGAAGTGCATCTTCAAACACTGCGGCTGCACTGTGGGCGCTGGGAAACCACAGCCGCCCACATCTCAGCAGTCTGGGCCAGCCCAGGGCAGGAGGCCGAGCTGGCAGAAGCAGGGCTGCGGAGGGGCATGCAGGCGGCAGGAAGTGGGGTGGGGGCAGGGCTGTGCCAATCACTCACAGAAAGCCTCAGCCAGTGGCAGAACCAGCTACATAATTTGTGGGGCCCTTGTGCAAAAACTGTTAAGAATTTCAAGACGGCAACAGCAGAGTGTTAAGCCAAGCACAGGGTCCTTCTAAGTGTGGGCCGTTCAGGTTTCATGTCCATGAAGCCATTCCTGACCAGAGTCATTTGCCCAGCTCCCAGTTTAAGGGTTTGTGGCATGGCACTTGGGTAGTAGAAGCTGCCATACAGAAGGTCTGGCCCCCTCCCTGCCTGGGCAAGGCCCATGTAACCCATTGCATGGAGCATGGCAGGGCTGGCAGAGGAGCTGGGCAGCAAGAAGGCTTGCGCTGTGCCCCTCTGTGCTGGAGTGTGGACAAGCCAGGCCTGGACACTGCTATGTCGGCAGGTGCTGGGTATACAGGGAGTGTTTAATAACTACACAATGATCCAAAGGGATGGCAGGCATTTGGGGTTTGGCCTGCCCGGTGACTCACACCCACCCGGCTGCCCAGGGACACTACGTGGTTGCTTCCATGGTGAGTATGTTGGGGAAGGGACCTGAGTCCTCCCAAAGGCATCCAGAGTCCCTGGCTGGGCCACTCCCAGACCTCAAACCTGCAAGAGAGCCCAGGTCTGCAGGTGCCCAGAACTAGGCAGGGAGCTGGGCCTCCAGAGGCAGGTTCACCATCAGCAGAGAGGAGCTTGGAGGCTGCTGGGCGCCTGCATCCCCAGGCCGACTTTTGGCAGTGGGGATGACTGTGCTTACTGACTCATGGCCCTCTCTGCCCTGCACATGGCGCTCTTAAGGGGCTGGACCGAGCCTCAATTTGAGTCTTTCATTATAGTACCCGGCATAAGTCCCTGCATACAGTGGGCACTTAGCAAATACTGGTTAAGTGAATACATGTAATCATGAGAGAGCATCCACTCTGCCTTGCTTGTCCTAGGACTGACCCCGAGTTTGGGGGTCAAGGACAGGAAGTGCGGTATGCTCTTGGTAAGCAAGGTAGCAGGACATGCTCCATCCACACAAGGGTTTGGGTGTGTGCAGTGTGGGAAGTTTGTGTGTCTGAGTGTGGGAAGGTGCCTGGGGAATGTACATGTATAGGGTGGCCTCATGGTTAGGTGTACATGCATATGTATCCATGTGCTCATGTATGTGTGTAGGCGCTTAGATAGATAGGACGTGCACGCATGTGGGTGGGGCAGGTCCAGGAGATGTACGCACACATGCATATTTGTGTGAGAGATGCCCATTCCCACCTGGTATGTGCCATGTGCCTGCATGCATAGGGGCACATGTATGTGGGAGTGTGCCACAGATGCCCAGATATCCTCTGCTTCCTGGACTCCATCTCCCAGCTGGTCGCCCTGCCCCCTCCATGGGCCAGCCCCGCACAGGCAGCGCTCGTGGCCTGGCCAGGGAGAGAGGCAAGTCGTGATGCTGGGAGTGCAGGCTGCCTTGTTAAGTCTGGACCTGCGCCTCACTCATAGTGTGTCCTTAGATGACTTATGCAGACTCACCATGCCTCAATTTTGTTGTCTGTAAAAGGGGCTCACGACAGCACTCCTTTTATAAGGCATAAAAAACAGTGCCTGGTACCTAGTAAGGACTCCAAAAGGTTGTTTGTTATTTTCTCTTGGCTGGGGGCTGCTGCTGCACCAGACACCAGGACGAGTACTGAAAGCAGAGCTGGAGCCTATGTCCATCCATCACCATAAACATGATGGACAAGTTCCAAACATCGACTGCCCTAGCCAGAGAGGCAAGAAGGGGTGGGGTGGGGACACTGTCGCCCCAGTAATTCCCCTCAGACTCCTCAGAGGGCACTGAGGAGCCTGTAGAGGAATCCCCAGATTTGGAACATACCTGTGGTGGGGCATGGCAAGGTGGGGGCATAAAGTCTCTCATGCCGGGCAGCACTTTAAAAACAGTCCTCTTGGGACGGCAAAGCTGGGCCCCAGAGGCCACCCACTCACTGCAGGGACCGGCGGCCGCGCATGGCAAGGTAAATCACCCAAGACTGCCCTCTGGAATGTGATCACTGTGAAAGGTAACACGCATGTTACTGCTACATAAACACAGTTAAACTATTTACGATGGCCACGGCCTGGCGGCCCCAGGAAGACCCTGCCATTTGGGAGGGGGTCGACCTGCCCCAGCTCTGCTGTCTGCAAAAGTTAGGAGATCGGTTTATTTTGGCAAGAGCCCGATCCTTGGCACCGTCCCACTGCCACCCAACCCAGGGGCCCAGTATTGGCCCAGGGGAAGCCTCTTCTCACAGGCCAGAAAAATGTGTTTTGAACTTATGGTAAGGAGAAGAACAACAAAATCCCCTCTTTGTTTTATTTTGGCCCTTGTTCTTTGGCACAGTTTGCAGAGGACCCTTTTTTAAGTAAGCAGGAGTTTCTGTCACTACATCCCAAGGGTGCACTGGGGCAGATGTCCGTGTGGGATCCTGAGGGAGAAACTGAGGTGGAAGACCCAATCCTACCCCCGGGACCCCCCGGTCCATGGGGAGAACCAGCCTCTGCCCCCGCGACCCCCCGGTCCATGGGGAGAACCAGCCTCTGCCCCCGGGACCCCCCGGTCCATGGGGAGAACCAGCCTCTGCCCTCAGGAGCCTCAGGTCTGAAGATGGAGGCCCACTCCTGCCCAGTCCAAGAGTGGAGGCCAGTCTCTGCGCCCCAGGAGCCCCTCCTTGCTTCCAAGGGTGAACTGGACCCACCGAAGGCTCAGGGCCTCAGGTAACCTCTGGGAACAGGCTGCACTGGAGGGCAAAGACTCTAAGGGAGGCCATGGCTAGTCAGGCCTCCCAAAAGGCTGAGTACCCACCCGGCCTCATTTCAGGGCAGGGCCCTTCTCTGTCCGGGTACACGTCCTAGCTTTGGTCTATTTTCTTCCCCCAGAGGTCCCATCACCTGCTGTTTATTTCTCTAAAGGTACCAGGGTCACCAAAGAGCTCACCAAGGCTAATAAATGCTAGAGGGATTTACTGTCAGGGCATGGAAGCCCTGCCCGCCTCTATGCCTTCTCCCTGGCCCTTCCAGGCTTCCTTTCTGCCCCACTCCCCAGGCTGCCTCCCCTCCAGCCTCGACATGTTGCTCAGCCCAGCATCCTGTGTTTGCTCTTACAGTTCCCATCCTGGAGTGGCCCCTTGCCTTTTCCTGCCCATTCACACACTGAGCACCTGCAGGATGGGCCTTCCTGTGCCACTCAGTCGGCGACGCCTCCTCTCTCCTGTCGCCTACACAGCCCAACTCAGGTCATCCTGACTGATCTGTTCATGTCCCTCAGATCTTCAGCTAATAGTCACCACCATTAATTGAAGGCTTCACCACGCCTGACCCTAGGCTTCTTTGCTCACGTACATTCTCTCCAATTCCCCACCACCACCCAGTAAGGGGGAATTTTGGCCCGTTACAGCAAAGAGGAAACCAAGGCTGAGAGAGATTGGGTTACTTCCTGGGGCCACTCAGCTGTGAGTGGGACAGGGATTCTGGCAACCAGGTTCTGTCCCCTGCACCACCTTCTCACTTGACTGCACCCCCCAGGAACAAGGAGGAACACATCCTCTATTAGGTAAGATCAGAAAGGGGTCTGGTGGATTTTTTTTTAATAAAGAGTATTGGAAATTAGGCACATGAGTGAGGTTATCATTCAGAGAGGTCGCCTGAGAAGGGAGGAGCTGCTAATCAATCTGCTTTGTTCAGTGAATTTTTTTTTTTTTTTTTTTAGACAGGGTCTCACTCTGTCACACAGGCTAGAGTGCAGTGGTGCAATCTCAGCTCACTGCAACTTCTGCCTCCTGGGTTCAAGTGATTCTCCCCTCTCAGCCTCCTGAGTAGCTGGGATTACAGGCATATGCCATCACGCCTGGCCAATTTTTGTATTTTTAGTAGAGACGGGGGTTTCACCATGTTGGTCAGGCTGGTCTCGAACTCCTGACCTCATGATCCGCCCGTCTTGGCCTCCCAAAGTGCTGGGATTACAGGCATGAGCTACTGCACCTGACCTTGTTTTTGTTTTATAATTTACTTATTTATATCAACAGCTGAAAAATGGAAAAGGCCAAAAAGCAAATCTTTGTCCCTGCCCTTTCCCAGTCCCACTGTTCCCTCTCTTCCAGCAGCTTCTGCTGTGGTGGATCCACCCTGAACTATCCCATCTCCCCTGAACTATCCCGTCTCCAGAAACATTCATTTGTCAGAGCATTCTTGCCTGCTCATCTGGAATTTTAGTTACAAGCACTTTTAAAATCAGTCAAATTCATACGTCATCACGTCAGAATAAAACATTTTTTTACCCAATTTCATTCATCGCATTATTTCTTCAACTTGATTTCAAATACTGTTTCTTAAAACACGGGAAAAAACTTTATTGACTAGAGTGCAGTGCTTATGCACAGTTCTTTTTGCCTTTAGTCTTACAGACTATTCTCATTTCCCAAACTACTTACATTAGCTTATTTTCCCGCTTGTCCCTTCAGTGAGGCTGTTTTATACTTTTGTAATACACTTAGGTTAGATTCTTTTGTCACATTCTGCATTCCCTCTTGCAATCTCCCAACATCCTAAATGACTTTTTAAAATTTGCATACACTACGGTCCCCTTTACCCTGTAACATTGAGGGGTTTTGACAGTTGCGGCATTATATAGTCGCCATTGCAATATCATACAGAATAGTTTCACCATCCAAAGAAATTATTTTGCATGTCACTTATTCAGCCTTCTATCAATCCTGAATCCTTAGCAATCACTGATCTTTTGACCATCTCCATAGTTTTACCTTTTCCAAAATGTGATATAAATGGAATCATATAGTATGTAACTTTTTCAGACTGCTTCTTCCACCTAGCAATATGCATTTAAGATTCACTCATGTCTTTATGTGGCTAGATAGCACATTCTTTTTTATTGCTAAATAGTATTACATTATGTGGATGTACTACAGTTTGTTTATTCACCTATTAAAGTACATCTTGGTTATTTTTGGTAATTACATCTTTGGCCATTCCTTTTTCTTTTTTTCTTTTTCTTTCTTTCTTTTTTTTTTTTTTTTTGTTTTGTTTTGAGACAAGTTCTTGCTCTGTTGCCCAGGCTGGAGTGTAGTGGTATGAACATGGCTCACTGCAGCCTTGACCTCTTGTGCCCAAGCAATCCTCCTACCTCTGCCTCTCAAGTAGCTGGGACCACAGGCACATGCCACTCTGCCTGGTTGATTTTTTTTTAATCTTTTGTAGAGACTGAGTCTCGCCATGTTGCCCAGGCTGGTCTCAAACTCCTGGACTCAAGTGATCCTCCTACCTTGGCCTCCCAAAGTGCTAGGATTACAGACATGAGCCACCACGCCCAGCCTATCTTTGGCAACTCTGAATAAATTGTTGTTATAAACATACACATGCTGGTTTTAGTAAGGACATGAGTTTTAAAATCAATTGAGTAAATACGTAGGAGCACTATTGTTAGATCCTATGGGAAGACTATACTTAGTTTTCTGAGAAACTGTCAAACTGTCTTCCAAAGTGGCTGTATTGTTTTGCAATGAATGAGAGTTCATTCCCAAGAGTTCTATTGCTCTGCATCCTCACCAGCAATTGATATTGTCAATTTTTTGGATTTGAACCATTCTAATAGTCTTTTTACGGGAAAAGGAAAAGGAATTTTGAGAGGGGAAGTGGTAGAGTGGCAAAGACATTTAGTGCTCACCAAATACCCATCTGCGCCCCACACTCCTCAGGCCCCTCGCCGTGAGGTAGGACCCTAGACCAGGCGTGGTTAATAGGCTGTGAGTGAAAATGCTATCTGGCACTTTGGGGCCAAAGTGTTTAAGAGCTTTGCATAGCCCTCCTGCATAGCCCTCCTGCTCTTTTTTGCCTCTGCAGCAGCAATCAGAAAGCTATGTGTTGAAATTTGGTGCATCCAACATCCAGGGTCCCTAAGCAACTATATGGAACAGAGTCCCTGCCAGTCTGCTTTAGCCAAATAGCATGAGCAAGAGAAAACCTCCGTGGTGTTAGCCCACAGATTTCCGGGATACTTCGTCACTGCAGCACAGCATGGCCTATCCTGACTCACACAGCCAGCCACTGGCTCATGCCTTTGGCATTATGCTGACATCATCAGAGCCCCCGAACCTGGTGGTGTACTGGCCCAGAAAAAAAGCTGCTTAAAGGAGGGAGATAGTTTAATAAACTAATGTTTACCAAGACCTACCACGTGCCTGGCCCCACTCAGGCTCTGTACCGACATTGTCTCATGTACTCCTCGGGCCTGTCTGGAGACCTGCTACTGCCAAACAGCCTGCTCTAGCCTCTCCCCAGGCCTGACCTCCCCAGAGGCCATGTGGGATTGACATACAACTGGGCTAACTTTCCCCCAAATAGTGCAATCCTTACAGGATACTAAAGGCAGATCTCCCCACCCAAGCCAAGCCCTCAAAAATTCCTGTATGTCCCCATGTTGCCCAAAAGGTTTTACCCAACTAAGAGGAAGCAAGTCTCAGAAGTTCTGTTCTATCTTCTGCTGCATCTTTTCTTCAGACTCAGGCTTTGCTTTCTGCTAACCCCATCCTTTCTAGATTCCCAGTTGTCCAGAAGACACATCCCCGTAGCATTTAATAGGATTCTTCTTGGCCGGACGCCTGACCCTCTACTACGCTGAGCCTCAGAGAGCAGGCCACAGGCTGTGCTGCAACATCCACACTCTCTCTATTTCCCAATCACAGTGTGGGGGGCTGCCCTCAGGGCAGGGAGCCAGCCTTTCTCCCATGAAGTGAAGTGATGTGATGTTCACAGGGCTCAACATCAAGACCTTGACCTCATTAGCACGATGTTCTGGTCAGCGGGCTTGGGGAAATGTGATGATGTTAATTATGTGCTGATTTATTTAATCCCTGGTCTTGTGCAATACAGCACACTTGCCTTCCCCTCCTTCCCCCAGGGACTATAAACTCCTGGGGACCAGGCAGGGGGTGGAGCAGGAGGGCGAGGGCCAGTGGTCTGGACTCTGAGGCCATGCAAACCTGGATTCACTTCCTAGCTACTGTGACCTTGGGTTACCTTCCTGAACCCAGGATTGGGTAAGGATTATGGGCTTGGCACTGTGCCGGGCATGGAGGAAGCTCTTGGTAAATTGTAGCCATTATTATCATTATTGTTAATTATTATTTTAGTCTCTACTAACTGAAGGATGATTTTCCATTGCCCCATCTCTCTTCTTGAGAGGCAGTAGGCTGTAGACCAGTGTTGACTAATAGAACATTCTGCAATGATAGAGACATTTAATATCTGTATTGTCCAATGTGACAGCCTTTAGCCACATGTGGCTACTGAGCACTTGAAAGGTGGCTAGTGCAATGAGGAGCTGAACTGTAACTGCATTGAACTTTCATGAATTCAAAGTTAAATAGTCACATGCTTTTGGTGGCCACTGTATTGAAAAGCACAGGTGAAGAAGGTAAGAGTACAGACTCTGGGTTAGATCCTGCTCCTGCTACTTCCTTGCTGTAAGACCTTGGGCCTGTTATGGCTGCTCTGAGCCACAGCTTCCTTATCTGTAAAATGCAGATATGATAGCACCAATTTCCCAGGGTGGTTTCGAGGATTAAACATGTTAATGGACATAAAGTCCCCATTTTGGAAGTGCTCAAGGAACCTTAGCTATTATGATTACTCTCTTTGGCACTAATGCTGGCCTGGAATCCATGGGCATGACTGTGTCTACATTCTGACGGCAGCGTCTTGAGGTCAGGGCCTCTGTCGGCTCCTATTCTGAATCTCTCCTGGGCCCAGCCCAGGGAGAAAACCCGTGTCCATTGGACAGGGAGTGCAGGAGACTCAGAAAGCTTCGAGGATACAGATAGGAGATGCCCCAGTTGATAGCCCAGCCCAGGCTGCCCCTCTTCCCACAGCGGTGGTGGGACTGTTGGCCTTGTCGAGAAGAGGAGGGCTGTGAGGGGCAGGAAAAGGCAACCTGAGAGAGGGGCTTTGATGGGCTCAGGGTCAAGAGGCTTTCTCTGTCCAGTCTCCTGAGTCAGGGAGCTGCAGGAGCCAAACTGTGTCCCTTCAACCCCCTCTCCAAACACTGGGGTTTGATTGATCCACCTGCCAAACTCAGCCACAAAGCCAGAGGTCAGAAGGCTCTACCAGAAAACAGCAGGCTTCTAAGAAATGGAAGCTCTGGGTTCAACACCAGGGCCCTGGAGCCGGGTCTTTGGAATTCCCCTTTCCTCTTCACCCAGATGAGGAACTGAACTCCTTGATTTCAGGGAATGGATGCAAGCTTGTGTCCTTTCCACTCAGCTTCTTCCACAACTAAAGGTCTGAGGGCAACAAGGGTGTGAGGGCCATGTGGGGATTTCCAAACCCCAGGACTTCTTGGTGTCCCAAGAGGCATGACCTCAACTTGTCCCAAAGAACAAAAGAGCATCAGAAGCCAAGGACCCTCTGAGGGTCTGCAAAGTCCCCATCTTCTTTCTGGCTCTCTCCTTACCTGTCCTGGACTCAGTAGGAAATGGTAGGATCTGAGGGCAAGGCCCAAGTCTCCTCTGTGAGGCGGCCCAAGAGAACACCTGTCTCTCCCAGCAAAACCTCAGAGCCCCCTCCTTGCCAAGTGTTTGAGACGCTGGCTTCTGCAACCAGGAACAACCCACCCTCCAGAGCTACAGAGAAATGCCACAGTCCCATGGGACACAGAAACAGGACTTGGGGCAGGGTGGCGGAACCATCTTTGCTCCACCTTCCCTGTTATCAGGGTAAAAGACAGCAAGAGGTGTGAGCTCGGATGCCAGGAGGGCATCCTGATGGTGGGACATATGAAACGGTGGGTTGTAGGAGCCAGTTATATTAGACTTTCTGGTCAGGCTGATGGTCAGGGCTCTGGGAGAGGGGGAAGTGTGGGATTTAAAAGACACAGGATACATGGCTGATATGATCTCTCAGTTGGACTTGGAGTCAGACTGATTTAGGTTTAATCCCAGCCAGGCCGCTGACTGGCTGGGTGACCTTGGGTTAATTATTTAATGATACTTCTATTCAGCTTCCTCATCTGTAAAATGACAGTGAAGAGATTCACCACCAAGGTTTGGAGGAGTGGGGGGAGGCAAATGGCCCTAGCCCAGTGCCTGGCATGTACTGGGGAATAGAGAGGTGGCTGGGGGTTTAGGGTGCAGAGGAAAGGGAAGACCCGCAGAAAGGTAGGCTGAGAGCGGGGTGCTAAGTCCCCTAGTGGGAAAGACTGGTCTCCACATCAGGAGATGGTCTGTGGTCCTGCTCCAGACCAAGAAGTGGGCCCTCCTCCATGTGCCCAGGCTGAGAGTCTCCCGCTCACCTGCCCTGCTCCTGCACCCCACTTTAGGGCAATCCTGGGGGCACTGCCAGAGAACTGGGAGGCCTCCCTGGAGATGTAGGCTCTTCTGGCAGATGCCCATCCCCCTTTGGCCTGGGGCCTCTGGTTTGCCAATCCCAGGAAGCCCCTTGCTCGGAGGGAATTGATTTCCCCTAGACAGCCTTGCTCCTCCCGCTGCAGAACTCTCAGAGAGCCCTAAGAAATACCCTGGGCTGCGGGCAGCCACCGCGCCTGCTTCACATCCAGCCCTGGTGAGTGTTGGGGCTGGGAAGCCACTGGTGATCTGGTGGTGTCAGCTGGTAGGCAGGTTTGCTCAGAGACCCACTTACTACTAGACTCAAGTGTAACTTCAAAGCCCATCTGGACCTTGTGGGGGTGCAGGAAGGAAGCTGGCTTTGCTCGACTGGCGCCATGGCATCAGCTGGCCCTGTTAAGTGGCCTTCGAGGACCTCCCTCCCCTGTCCCCCCATGATGAGTGAGAAGGACTCTGCCCACTGGGCTGTAAAGAGCCTCACAAAGTCAGCTCAGGCAAGACTCCCTACTTGCCGAGGAGGAAAACAGAGAGGTGGGGAGGGCTTGGGATTCCAGAGCTTATGGACCCAGTGGGTGTTTCAATTCAATTCCAGGCCTCTTGGATGCAAAGGGGCAAAGCTCTTGTTATGAGTTGAGACACAGCCCCTACCCTCTTAGACTGGGGATTTTCTGGGAGCACGGCTGTGTTCCCTCATCAGATTGGCCCTGGGGGGTGCAGGTAGGGGTAGAGGGTACCTCAGTTAGCTGTGACTTACTCCCACAATCAGAGTAAGACTGCAGTGTCCCCAGAAGGAAGAAATCTCTAACTCGTGATGCACAGGATCTGAGAGTGATTCATTACCAATGAGACAATATGGGGGGAGGAGGGGACATTTTTAACTTTCCTGAGAAGCTGTGGACCCCTGAGAAGATCTCTTGGTTTTCCCCCCTGTCTTCTTCATCTCCTCACCTCTGCCAGTCCTAACAGAGAGAGGAGAGCCAGGGATGGGGTGGCATCAGAGGAGGGCTGGGAGTGCAGCTGAGGTGTGGGGAGTCGGCCTGCTCCAGGGACTCCCTCCTGTTCTTTCCATCCCCTGTTCTGCATCCCTAAGCTGGCCCCTCTGGCCTCTCTGCAGCCTTGTCTTGCCCAGTGAGACACTAGCTGGGTACCTCCCTCCCTCCAGCTGCCCACTGCCAGGTACAGAGGATAAAAATACCCGGTGGAAAAACACGTGGCTCCAGGTCAAACATTAACCTGCAGGGCCTGGCATGCCAGCCACGGTGTCCCTTCCCAGGCCACCTGGCCACCAACTTGTGGCTGGTAGCAGTGTCCTCTCCCTCTGACCATCACTGAAATTCTCAGACACTTACCCACATGCTTCCTGCAGGAATTCTTCAGAAAGCGAACAGGTACCCACATGAGGACCCCAGCCCCAAGGACCCAGGCCAGCAGCCCTTCCAGACTGCCGGCTGCAGGGATGCTCCTCTCTCCTGCTTAGCCTGGGGTCTTCTCTGAAGCTCTCTGGGGTTCCAGGTCACCCCAGCTCCCAGCTGAAAACAGCCCCTCTGACCCTCTGGGGGTGGAGCCCAGCTCAGAGATCCTTAGTTCCTCAGGTTTCCCTTCTACTGCAAAGCTGAGCTCACTTAGAGCCAGAAGGAAGGAAGACAGAGGGAAGGGAGTGGGGAGAGGAGCGGGTCTGGCCAATGCTGGCATCCACCTCTTAGCACGCTGGGAGGCCACCTGGAGGAGGTACTGGAGAGAGGTGGGCTGGTGAGAAGTTCCAGCCCCGTCCCTAACTTGCCCTACATGCCCAGCTCTGTTGTTCTCTGGGCTGTGAGTCCACACAGGTGGATGTTCCTCCCGTGGGCCTGGATGGCTCTACGCACACACCTCAGGCCCACCAGGTACTACAAGGCAGGGCCTCCTGAAGGCCACCCCCACAGCTGCCTGAGGCACAGGCCTGGGACAGCCTGACCCTTGGCCCCGACTCATCACACACTTCTGGGGTCCAATGCCCAGTGGTTCTAGGAAATGCCTACACTGCGGCTTTGAGCCTGGGCCAAATGCCCCATTTTCTGTCAAGGAAGCTTGACTGTGCGCGGTGAAGAGAGTACAGTCCATCTGGCCACAGCATGCTGCCCATCATTCTGGCTGCCTGAGGGTCGATGGGGCCTGCACGGAGCATGGAGCATAGGAGGGGTTTTGGGGGCCCTGGGGTGTCTCTGGGGTCAGGAAGCACTTTGATATCTATGGCAGCATCACGGGGGCATGGCAGAGAGTATGTAAATATTAACTTTGAAGGGGAAGCAGAGGGTTTGAGCAGAGGTCAGCAAGGGCCTCGCCGAGAGCGAGTCCTGCCCTGGGTCAAGAGTCCAGCACCGGACAGAGTTGAGAGGCCTGGAACCTGACCTCTGAGAAACAGCGAGCTTCCCCCAGGCACAGGAATTCTCATCCAGGACTGTTCCCCAGGTTCCTTGAGACATTTCCCATCAGGGCGGTGGTCACCGTGTCAGGATAGGGCTCTGGGGACAGCTCCTGAAGGTCTGGCCCTGAGGCTGAGCAAATCGGGGCACACAGAAAGCGCCATGGGCCTTGGAAGCCTTTGGTTTGGAGCCAAGTTCTGCCACTTAAGAAGCCACAGAGTCTTGCATGAGTTACTAAGCCTCTCTGAACCTCAGTTAACTTATCTATAAAATGGAGACAAGGGTGTCCAGCTCTCAAGGTGTTCCAAAGAACGCCTTGTTAAGTTAGCTGATTTTTATATCATGCCTGGAACACAGAATTTATTATATAGGTGCTTGCTCTGGTCGTTTTTTCTCTCCATTCTGGGCCCCAGTTTCCTCATCTGCAAAATGGGAATAAGGAGGCCCAGCTCACAGGACTAAATGAACTGGTCTTTACATTGTTATTGCACATGGACCTTGGTCTGTAACTATCAGCATGGTTATCATCTGCTCTCCTCCGTTCCCTCACCTGGATTTGGTCATCTCTGAGGACCTCAGCTGGAGGTCAGGCCCTCGGCACCTGCTCCCTCAACACAAGCACACACCCTGCTCTTCCCCCTCCCAGCCTAGGCCAGAACTGCATCATATCTCCCTCATTATCATCCTGACATTTGCTTTGGCTGTGAAGCAATTACCTGCTGAATTGAACAAAGGCGGAGGAGGGAGGCAGATCACAGGATGGCCAGAAGTCGGGCTTTGGAGAGAGCCACAGGCAGAGGTGTTAGTCCATGCCCTGACCTCAGATCCCAGAAACAAAGCTGATGATGCAGGGAGGTGGGTGTGAGGTGGGGGGGTCAAGATTCAATTCCCCTAGCTGAGGAGCCAGAGCTGGGGGAGGGGGGATGTTTGCATCTGGATGCCATCTGGATGAGGGCAAACACCGAGGGGCCACTCAAGGAAATGCCTGAGCGGCAAATCAAATCCTGCAAAGAAATCACCAAGCCCTTGAAACGAAAGTCTGAAGGAGAGGAATGTGTCTGGGGAGTGTTGGGGGTGGTGGGGAGACCTGGGAGGAAGGCCAAGGAGGGAAAAGAAGGGACAATCCAGGGGGCCTCTGCAGGGGGCTCCCTAAACTGGTGGTCCCTCACCCCCCAGCAGACGACGAAGCTAAGAACCTCTGGGCTGGAAGTGATGCAGGCAGGGTCCTCAAACATGAAGACGGTCTGCATTACCTCTGAATTCTGGGGCTGGCTCCCTGTACCCCCCACCACTTGTCAGACCCCATCCCCTAGAGCGCTGCCGTCCTTTAGATCAATGGCTGTTCACATTGATGTAGCTCCTACTGTGTGCACAGCCCCAGGCTGAGATTCCCAGATGCTCAGAGGTGTGGAGCAGCATGCTGTGGAGGCTTTGCAATCCCTTCTCTCCTTCAACTGGTGTTTACAAACATTGACTTGTTTGGTCAAGCCATTTTCTCATCTCTTAAAGGGCATAATCTGGCAGCTTTTGGGGCCTCCCTGGGAGTGTGGCCAGTGGTTAACCCTAGGTGGGACTCCAGAGAAAGGGAGGGGTTTGGGGGTCTCTCAAGCCTCCATGGGCTAGGGACTACTTACTTGAATTTTTAGGCAACCTCCCTTGGCTCCCCCTGCTGATGTAATGAGGACAGGCTGACCTGGCCCTGAACCAGCCCTGTTTAAGGAAGGCACTTTATGATGCAACCCCAAGGAAAGAGTAAAGAAACACACTCACCCCAAGTCACCAGACACAAACAGAACCTCGAGAGGCCAATGGCCTTCTTCCATCACTCCACATATAAACCAGGCCAGGCAGGCATACGTGATTGTGTGCACACACATGCAGATGTGGGTATGTTTCTTCGTGCACATAATGTGGATGTGTTTGTGCAAGTTTTTGCATCTGTGGATGTGCACATATGCTTGCATATGTTTGCACTGTAGGTTTTTGTATGTTTGTGCATTCATTGGATGTTTTGTGCAAATGTGTTTGCATGCTTTCATATGTGAAAAATATGTGCATGTGCTTTGTGCAGCAGTGTTTGTGTATGTTCTGCAAATATGATGTGTATATTTATGTGTATATAGGTATATATTTACATATTTGTGTGTGTTTTCAACTTTACAATATGTGTATGTCTATCTCTGTGTGAATATATAGTATACATGTGTTTGTGTTTGTAATAAGGTGTTTGTATAATATGCTTCTGTGTTAATATACGTTTGTGGGTTTAATACATCTGTGTATAACTGGTATGTGTGTATATTATGTGAGTATGTATGTGTACCTGCGTTATGTGTATATGAAATGCAATTGTATCTATATGTATGTGTATATAATGTGTCCATGTGAAAATGCATGCACATAATTAGCATATGTAAATAATGTGTATATATGTTTGTATATTTGTGTATGTAATGTGCATGGTGTGTATATGCCTGTGCCTATAGGAAGAAGTTCAATGCATTAGGAACATCCCTGGACTTGCAGGTGAAGGAGGGAGTCCAAACCCCAGTTCCCCAGTCATGAGGCCTTACGGCACTGATTTGGCCTTCCTGAGCCTCTGTAGGCCCAGCTGTACCTGAACCAGCAGTGTTCCCTGTCCTGCCTCCTACCCACAAGGCCCCCGGGGGGAGCGCATGAGCACAAGTAGACGGTCCAGGGCAGGAACGTCCTGGCAAGCACAAGAGGGCCTGCTGGATCCAGTCCTGCTTCCAGGGCTGCGGAGGAGCAGGACACAGGGCTGGCTTACAGCCTAGGCGCAGAGAAAAGACTGAACCCAGAAAATAGTGAGAGGGTGAGAAAGGGCCCAGAGGAGACTGATATGAAGACGTGCTCCCAGAGGCCACGTGAGGCCAGGTAGGCACAATCCCTACGGTGGGAAGAGCCTGGGTTCAAATCTCAGCTCTGCCAAATACTTGCTCTGGGATTGTGAGCAAGTCACTTAACCTCTCTGTGCCTCAGTTTATTCATCTATAAAGTGAGATCATAATAGTGTACACCTCAGAGGGTATTATAAGGGCTAAAATGTGTTACTACGATGAAAGGACTTAGAATAGTGCCTGGCACCCAGGAAGTGCTCAAAAGGCATTAGTGGTTATTATCAGAAACTGATAAGCCATTGAATTTGCTCTAAGTGCATGACAATTAAATGAATAATAAAAAAGACCATCAGCAACTTCAGGGAGGAAAACAAGCTGTTCAAAGGAAAAACACAGCAATCATAGATTACTAAATGGCTCAGCCCTGGATGCCAGTGCTTTCACAAGGTCATGCTCCATCCCCATCTAACCAGTATGACATAGGTGTTATGGGTGGGGGCTGCGGCGCATAAAAGTTGTGAGCAGGGGCAGCATGGGATAGAGCCATTCCGGAAGAATCTGTCAGTGAAACAGAATGTGGTCCCTCTGCTCAGTGAGGATGCTTTGTTTGTAAGGAACTTCGTAGATCTATGTGACTCTTTATGTGCATAAACAACTACGATAAAGGCTGAAAAAAAAACAAAACTAAATCCATTTATCTCTTTTGAGATGGAGTTTCACTCTGTCGCCCAGGCTGGAGTGCAGTGCTCGATATCGGCTCACTGCAACCTCTGCCTCCCAGGTTCAAGCGATTCTCCTGCCTCAGCCTCCTGAGTAGCTGGGATTACAGGTGCACACAACCATGCCCGGCTAATTTTTGTATTTTTAGTAGAAACGGGGTTTCACCATGTTGGCCAGGCTGGTCTCAAACTCCTGACCTCAGGTGATCCGCTCGCCCCGGCCTCCCAAAGTGCTGGGATTACAGGTTTGAGCCACCGCACCCGGCCCTAAATCCATTTAAATACATCAAGTAGAAAACTGAGCCTTGTGGTCAAAGTGTAGCTGAGCTTTAAGTATTGAACAGGGCGATGTTGGGTATCTGTCTCAGCAGAAGGTGAGACACAGCAGCGTAGGGCCTCCCAGAATGAGGGTGCCTGGGGAGTGGTACTTCTCCCGCCCAGCCCCAACCAAGGAAAGACTGTGAGCTACAGCAAGGGAGTGTCCCTGTCACTCAGCTCTGGTTTTTCAAAGAAGATGGACTAGGGATGCTAGTACTTTAACCGCCCTGACCACCTCTCCCCTCACTCCGCACTGGCTACACTGTCATCAATTTAAATGAATGAGTAAGACATAATATAATAATATTAACAAAAACATATATGCAGTTTGAGATGTACTGTTAGAGCCTTTTAAATGTTTTAGCTCATTTAATCCTCATACCAATCTTTACAATAGTCTTCTGATTTCCATATTAAAGATGGAGAAATGAGGCTCAGAGAGGTTAAGTAACACTCCCAAAGCCACACAGCAGAGCCAGGGCTGGGACTCAGGCAGTCTGACCCTAGACCACTGACAATTAACCACTAATTATTAAAGAAGGTCCAAAGAAGCAGCTCAGAGAGGGGGTATAAGGAAGGAAAGGGTAGAGGGGCAGCACCTTGGAAGCAGCTAGTAGCCAGGCCACACTAGATGACCTTGATGGACATGGCCAGGGAGAGGCTGGGTTCCTGTGGGAGGCAGGGATTATCAGGTCAGGCATCCCTGCCAGGGCCCCAGCAACTGAGTCCTGTTTGGACAGCCTGTGCAGAGCCAGGTGGTTGGCAGCGCAAGGCGGGGCCACAGCCTAGAGACCTTCAGATTCTGGGCTGCAGACTTCAGCCTCCAAATCAGTCCAGAAACCCAGGCCTAGTCCCCACTGCCCAGTCAGGCCCTCGGCCATCCCCGCTGTGTACCCGCCTGTCTGCTCTTCTTTTGGTCACTCAGCTACTCCACAAATGCTCACTGAGGGCTCAAGGTGTGGAAAGTCGGTTCTAGATCCAGAAAGCCGGAGTTTGAATCCTGTCACCTCCTAGTTGTGTGACTTTGCATGAGTTAGCCAGCTGCTCTCTGCCTCAGTTTCCTCTCTACAAATGATCGTGATAGCATATGGCTCCCATAGAGTTGCGAGAATTAAATGAGTTAATAACACTAACATGCTTAGTATAGTGCCTGGCCCATCACATGTGCCCAATTAATCTAGCTACTGTTATGTCCCTCTGTGAATATCTTTGCAGATACTAAGAAGAGCAGTGTTGCACTTCAGCTTCACAGACCTAATCTCTAGTGATGATAATAAGAGGAGTTAGAGCTTATCTCTCAGCCCTTAGAGGATTTTCAGTCTATTAAGGGGAACTTGGACAGATAAATACCAACTAAACTAAGACACAGCTGAGTTAATTGTGCCTCACAGTGTGGCACCTAACCCTGGTCCGTGGAAAACTAGCCCATTCGTAATGAGCTGGGGAGAGCCAGAGGGAGTGCTCTCCCTCCTCTAGCTTCCATCAGGGAGAGCAAAGCATGACTCCCCTAAAGAAGGGGTGGGGTGTCAGAAGGGGGCTCCGAGGGAGGCCATGGGAGGAGGCACCGAGAGGCAGGGGTGGCAGCTCTTCCAGCTGGCAAGCCCCAGTGGAGCCGAGGCCTGCAGACACACCACGCATGCTTTTCTTCCACCTGCCCTGTATCATTCAGGCTGGGTCTAGACATTCTCAAATCCACCTGCAGTGAGAACCCTTGCCCGCCAACTGGCCAAGGAGACTTTCTAGCCCTTAAGATGATGGTCTCTCCTGGATATGAATGGCGTGCCTTCTGATTGCAACTGGCTTCCTTCCTATGGTCCCACTTCTCGGCAGGGAGGGGGCATGCTGACGGTATTGATGGGCACAGGCCTGGCCTGGCTGGCAGGCTGGCCGCTCCTTCATAATGAATACCTAGGCAGTCTAGGGTCTTCCTCAGGCCATGATCCCTCGGGCAGTGTGAAGAAGGAGGGCCTGCCCCCACCCCGGCTCCCACACACTGCCAGATGCACCAGTAGGTCCTCACCAGCAGCCTGAGGCAAAAAGATGTGGCTCACGCTCTGTCCGCCAGGCTTCCTTCTGCCCCACCCCATGCTGTGATCCATTCTATGGAGATTTATTGAGCATCTGTTTTGCACCAGACACCATCCTCAACCATCCTGTGAGGTAAGAGTCACCCCCATCTTATAGATGAGGAAACTGAGGCTTTGAGAGGTTAGAAAGATTAGAGCTAGAAAGATGCAGAGTAGGGGCCAGGCGCAGTGGTTCTCACCTGTAATCCCAGCACTTTGGGGGGCTGAGGCAGGCAGATCACCTGAGGTCAAGGAGATCGAGACCAGCCTGGCCAATATGGTGAATCCCCATCTCTACTAAAAATACAAAAATTAGCCAGGCAGGGTGGCACACACCTGTAATCCCAGCTGCTCGGGAGGCTGAGGCAGGAGAATTGCTTGAACCCAGGAGGTGGAGGTTGCAGTGAGCTGAGATAGCACCACTGCACTCCAGCCCGGGCAACAAAGTGAGACTCAGTCTCAAAGGAAAAAAAAAAAAAAAGAAAGAAAGATGCAGAGTAAGGATTGGAAGCCAAGTTGTCTAACTCCAGAGCCTAGAACATTAGTGACCCCTTATTAGTCTTCCCACTGAGATTCTAATGACAGTCATGATCATCATGAATATTCACTGTGCACATCCTAAGTGCCAGGCATTACTCAAAGAGCTTCACATGTCTCAACTCCTTCCATCCTCACATCACAGAGATTAAAAACTTGCCCTAGGTCAAGCAGTTAAGTGTAGCAAGCTGGGCTTTGAACCCAGGGAGTCTGGCTCCAGAATTTCTCATGCTCACCACCACTCTACTGACCCCCTGATAGACACGAACATCTCAACACAGAGAAATGCTGGGGAGACATACTAGGATGTAAAAAAAGCCAAGGAGCAGAACGGTGTGGTTAGGAGGTCACTGTTGATATGAGAGAACAATAATCACACAGACCTGGCTGACCTTGGGGGCTGAGGGCTCTGAGGCTCGAGGTTAGGGGCTGAGGAGTGGCAGGTCCAGGCATGTGGTGGCAAGGCCTGAGCGTGGGGATGGCCTCTAAGCTGTTGCAGGTCCACAGGACACAGAGGCTGAGTCCTTGGGTAGTGCTGGCTCATTGGCAGGTATGGGGCTCAAGAAATCTGACTGGAAAAAGTCCCTGGGAAAACATTGAAGAGAGGGCTCCATAGCCACCTAAGACAGCCTTCAGTCCCTCCCAGAGCTGGCAGCACAGAGCTCCGGACCAGCCAGGGGCTAGGGGCAGAGGGGAAATGACAGGTGAGATGAGGCTGGGTCCTGGCCACTAGCAGCAGGGGACAGAGGGCACCAGTGCGCACCTAGGATGTTTATTGGGTCCCCAAACCCAACTCTGGCAATTCAGATTTATATGGAGATCTGGCAGTGGAGTCCTGGAGCTATATTCTTGTTTGATTTTTAAATTATTTTCAAATAATTTTGAAAAGGTGAAAAGAAAGAGAGAGAGAAGGAAGGAAGGAAGGAAGGAAGAGAGAGAAAGAAGGAAGGAAGAAGGGAAGGAAGGAAGAAGGGAAGGAAGGAAGAAGGGAAGGAAGGAAGGAAGGAAAAAGAAAGAAAGAAGGAAAGAAAGAAAGAAAAAGAAAAAGAAAGAAAGGAAAGAAGAAAGAAAGAAAGGAAAGAAAAAGAAAGAAAGAAAGAGAAAGAAAGAAAGAAAGAAAGAAAGAAAGAAAGAAAGAAAGAAAGAAAAAGAAAGAAAGAAAAAGAAAGAAAGAAAGAAAGAAAGAAAGAAAGAAAGAAAGAAAGAAAGAAAGAAAGGGGGGAGAGACGGAGGGAGGGAGGAAGGAAAGAAGGAAGGAAGGAAAGGAAGGAATCCAATAAGTACTGGAGAATATAGTAAAAAGCAAGTCTCCCTCCCACTCCTGTGTCCCCTCCCGCAGACCATCCCCTGAGGCCAGCGGTGGCCACTGACTCACCTTCTTCCTGGAGATGTTCTAGGCATATACAAGCACCACATTGTTGTGCAGAGAGCTGCTTTATTCTTTCTCTGGCTTTGTTGTAAAGAAGATGTATTTTTAAAAAGCTTCTCAGCAAATTTGGATAAACAGCTAATTTGGGGAAGAACTGGCTGAGCAAACTTCTTTGGAGCTGACAGCTCTATCTAGATTCAAATTTTGACTGTGACATTTATGAGTTTAGTGACCTTGGACAAGATCCATGACCTCTTCAACCTCCAAGCCTTAGTTTTCCTATCCATAGAGGGAGGATAACCGTGGTAGAGTTTTAATGATGATTAGAAATAATTTATGGCCAGTGCCTGGTGCATACTAGGAGATAATAATGATGGGGGAGTGTGTGATACATTTACATGCTATGCAGTGACATAAGAATAATCACAAAGAAAGTTTCAGCAAACACAAAGGGTTCCACGGTGGGCCGCGCTGCAAGATGAATCCTTCCAGCTGAGGTGGAGGAAGAATCTGTAGAAGAACAAGACAGAAGGAGCTGTCCTTCTGGGCAGTAAGCCCCCATCCCCAAAGTCTGTAAGTGACACCAGAGGACACTCTGTCAGGGATTCTGCACAAGAGATGTGACGGGCCAGATGAGATGCCTTCCAGGCACTTCCCAGCTCTGGGAAATTGTGCATGGCCATACACTCAGAATGCTGAGAGGTAACTTTCTGGGTAGAACTGACAAGCCTGAGGTGCACCTGTTTGTAGGATAATCCACTGTTGGTCTGGATGGCAGATGTCACTAAGTCAAGGGCTGGCAGGGCCAGTGTTGCCAGGAAACTGCAGCCCCAGACTGACTGGGGCCACTGCCATGAGTGCTTCAATCAGGCCCAGTGCTCTGCTGTCCCTTAGCCTGGTGGCTCCTGACTGATAGTGACTTGGGCTTCCCGTGCATGCTGTCTGGTCTTGGGCACACGGGAGTTAAAGAACTCTTTGTAGAATTACTTTTTGAATCACAAAACTAGTTGGAAAAAAAATAATTTCATGAAATTCAGGAAAAGAGTTGGCAGAAGGGTTGAGTCAGAAGTGAGTTCAAATCCCAGCTCTGCAATTTCCTAGAGGTACAACTTCAGGGGCACCATGTAATTTTCCCTCCTTAGAGCCTTAGTTGCTTTTTTTTCTTTCCCTTTTGAGACAGGGTCTTGCTCTGTCATCCAGGCTGGAATGCAGTGGCAAGATCAGAGCTCACTGCAGCCTTGACCTCCTGGGCTCAGGTGATTCTCAGCCTCCCAAGTAGCTGGGACTATAGGCATGCGGCACTGTGCCCAGCTAATTTTTTTATTTTTATTTTTTGTAGAGACAAGGTCTCACTATGTTGCCCACACTGGTCTCAAACTTCTGGGCCCAAACGATCCCCCAGCCTTGGCCTCCCAAAGTGCTGGGATTACAGATGTGAGCCACCACACCTGACACCTTCATTTCCTTGTTTGTGAAATAGGGCCTTCCTTCAAGAATTAAATCATATAATGTCTGTTAAGAAACTAGCATAGGGCCTGCTATACAACAATAATAATCTAAATTTGTCGTTTTTTTCCCTTCAAAATAGACAGCTGTTGGGATTCAATTGATCATAATTGCAAATGAATTTTATATGTACTGCTTCTGAGTAGTCACTGAAGTAGAAAACTTTATCAAGGAGATTTTTCGGTAGGAAGTGAGTTCTGAATGGAGGTTGAAAAGGACTCTAATTAATTCAGTAATTTTTTTATTGAACACCTACCATATGCCAGGCATGATCTTAGGCTCTGGAAATGAAGCAGTGTACAAAGTGGACCAGAATTCCTGCCCTCATGGAGTGTACCTTTTAGTGAACTGTCTTAGAACCAAAGCTGCCAGTTTGGGAGGGGGACTTATCCAGACTCGAACAGCCCCTTTCCTACTCCTTCTCTGTCGATAGGATCAGACCAGGCTGCTTCCCCACCCTAGGAAAGAATAGCCTGGCTAGTAACATAGGTCACACTTCACTGATCCCAGGGCACCCAATGTGGGTCTGACCTGCAAGACTGGAGTAAGAGCGAGGGGCCGGCAAGGGGCTCCAGGTGCTGCAGAACACTCATCCCACTCTGGTATCTGTCCAGGCCCAGAAAGTCTCCCTCCAGATGCTAGCCAGGGACCCTTGGCCTTCTCTGGGTAAGTAATGGGGTAGGTGGAAATGGTGGACCCTGTTTCCCACAGTTCTGGCCTGTTTGGTAGCCTGGTCTCCAGAGTCCATAAGCTGTGTCTATGTTACAGCCCAGTAGGTTCTTCTTGCCCACTGCCCTGAAAATACCAATGCACTGAGAACAGCAGGTGCTGCAGCAAAGAAGAATTGGATGATCCCATGGCCAGCCAAGCAGGACGGAAGAAATTTCTCAAATCCACTTCCCTGAGATTCAGAGGGTAGGGTTTTTAAGGGTACTTTGGGGGGCAGGGGGCTGGGAGACTGAAACAATTCATTGGCTGGGGATGAAATCACGGGGGGGTCTAAACTGTCTTCACACATCTCAGTCAGTTCCCGGGAGGCAGTCTCAGGACCAGCTGACCTCTCGGTCTGTGGAAATGCTACATCTGAAAACCATATCAAAGACCCAGTGACTTCTGGCTGATAGGGGCTGGGACTCCCTGCCTGGCCTTGGGCACACACAGGAGCTAAACAACTCTTTGTGGAATTACCTTTTAGTTTCTTTATTCTTTAGGTTGCACAATAGCGATGTTATCTATAGAAGTAGTTGGGGAAGTTATAAATCTTGAAACCTCTAGTTATGTGACTCTGGGGCAGTCAACAACTTATGGAGAAACAAGCTAAGTGATGGTTCAAGCCCCTACCATAATTCTAACTTCTTGACCTTTCATTAGTCTTTACAAATGTGGTTTCAAGTTTTGAACAGGTAGAGGTTCAGTTCAAGGAAAGGACTATTACGGCCTCCACACAAGAATGAGCTAAAGCTGGTAAAAAAACCTGGTGGAAACAAGATGGAGACAGTTACATCAGATTTCCCTTACTAAAATTTTTGCAAAGGCAGTTCCATCTATTCCTCCCTCAGACTGGGGCTCCCTCGGGGCAGGGCTGCGTCTCCTCCCTCAGATGGTCTTCCCTTCCTCTCGGCTCCTCTTGCAGGCCGTGGCCTCTGGGGAGAAGGGATGTTCTTACCAATTTCTGGAATAACGGCCAGCCAATTAAGGTCTGAGCTGGCTGGAACCCAGCTCTCCTGATGCCTGGCCAGGAGTCTGTCCCCTACGCGGAACATCCTTAAACTCCTAATTATTCCCCTCGATCTATGAGCTCCATGGTCAGCTCTGCCCCCTGTTTGTTCTCTGCCCCCTGTTTGTTCGCAAAAGTTTCGGAAGGCCTGGCCACCAAGCCACTGCCTCCCCACCTGAGGAAGAGGGCAGTCTGAGGGCTGATACTCCATATCTCGCCCCTCCCTGGGAGCTATTAGGCAAGTGAGGCGTTTCCTTTTCTGAAGCCCTCGCTGTTTAGCTACAGGATTAGTTCTAGTCCATTTACTCACCAAGTTTGCTGGCCAAACACTGAGACCAGAAAAGCACATCTCCCTTGCATAATAAATGTTTAATAATGACAGTTGGATTTGGACAGAAAATGCCCTGGCTGGCAGGCCCAAAGCAACATTAGCTCCAGAAAGCATTTAAAGTTCAGCCCCATTGCCCCCATCTACCTACACCACCTGCCTCCAGGCACTGGAATATGCAGGCAGCCTTCCTACCTGCCTCCTTCCCACCAACCCACCCTGTGATGGCAGAGCCAGCGGGAGTTACCCCTTCCCCACCTGCCCCAGGGTCTACTGGGTTTCTGTGTGTGGCCTGCTTCCTTCCTCAACATCGGAGCTCCGTCAGGGCAGGGCTGTGTGTCCGCCTCAGACTGGGGCTCCCTGAGGACAGGGCTGTGTCTCCCCCAACATCCACTCCAGCCTGGGATCTCCCTTCTTCAGGCCTCCCTGCTCAGCTCAGCACAGAGCTGGTTCCATCAGAGGTTGTGGTGTGCCCAGGCTCCAGGTTCATTTGCAAACAAAGACCAGATCTGTGTCGGTGCTGGCAGATGTTAAAGATAACCCCTCTCAGCCCTTTAGGAATTAGTCTAAAATACATGATTGTATTTCAGGAGCCTTAAGGGTGTTTCTGAAACCTTGGGGCCCAAGACAGTTATAACATATGTCCATTTTAGACTTTGGAAAATAGGGCGCTATAATTGGAAAAGCTAGTGCAGTGCTAAGTACAGGGAGCCGGTCTCTTTACATCTCAAATACCAGGTATTTAGGTGGCTTTCTTGAAACCTGGCATTAGGGACACGTGTGAACGGGCCGGGCTCATTTCTGAGGAGTGAGTGGGAGCGGCCAGGAGTGAGGGTACTCAGGCGGGATGGGCAGCGCCATCTCTGAGCCCTGAGGCTAATGCTCCTGCTCCTGGGACATGGACCCCAGACTCGCCCCCCTCGCCCTCTTCTCTTCTAATCTGGGCTTTCTCGGTCACCGGGAGCGCTTGGTAGACTCAAGGTTGGAAATTGTGCCCTAAAGCATGCCAGACCCTGGCTTTCTCCAAGGGTGGAAAATGGGAGCCCTGCTATTTGCCAGAGTGTGGTTGCTATGCCCTTGGGTACTGGCGCCAGACTGTCTGGGTTCCAATCTTACCATCCCCATTCAGGCAAGTTACCTAAACTTCCTGGGCCTCTATTTCCTCATCTATAAAATGGGATGAAAGTTATATTACCTACCTGCCAGGGTTGTTGAGATGATTAATGCAATAATTTACATGAAGCATTTTGCACAGTGGCTGGCACATAGTAAGAACTCAATAAAAGTTCACTACTACAATTATATTTTCAAGGAGTTAAAAATATTTACAAAGCTATCTTTCATTAAACCTAGGACTGTCTACTGGCCTTACCCTCCCTGGAGACCCCCTGCTCCCCTCTCACCTTGATCTCCTGCTCTGAACCAGATGAGTTACTTTTCACTCACCATTCAATCATTCATTCATTTGTTCATTCCCCCAACACGTATTGCACACTTATTCATGTGGGCACTGGGGATCCATCATTGACACAGTCAGACCTTGCCTCCACACACTGCCCTCAACCCTTCTCTAAGGGACACAGGACCTCAGCAGCCTTATTATAAGAGAGCAGGTGTGGTCTACAGAACCCACAGCCATTCCGGGAGCTGAAAGTCAGAGTAATAAGCCAAGCTACAACACCTGACAAGGGCTGAGAGAGGAAGAACATGTTTTGGAGGGAAAGGTGGCCAATCCATAAGTATTTCCAGACCATCAGTAATTACCCATGTGTTCTAGTGTCAAGGCACAAGTAAGACATGTTTGCTATTTTGGTGTGAAAAAGGCCCAACGGACTTGAGTTGTTCAGACAGTGCAAAGGGCCCTGGACCATCCACATACGTTCCGGTTATCTAGCGCACAACAATTATTGATTTGATCCCAGTCCTGTAGTTTGGACAGGGTGTGACAAGAACAGCTTGCTCTGTTTCCCAAGGCCTCAGATGGGAGGATCCGCTTCCAAAATGGCTTCATTCACGTGCTGGCTATTGGCTGGAGCTGAAGGCAGGGCCTCAGCTCTCCTCCACATGGCCTCTCCTTGTGCCTAGGTTGGGCTTCTCAAGATTGACACTTGAGTTTAGAGAAGGAACATCCCGAGAGTGAGTATTCCATGTGGTAAAGCCCCACTGTGCAAGTGCTTACCAAATCCCTGCTGGTATCATGCTTGCTCATGTCCCATTGGCCCAAGCAAGTCACATGGCCAAGTCCAGAGTTACTGTGGGAGGGAAGTACACAAGGGTGTGAATATTGGGAGGGATGATCTATTGGGAACCACCAAAGTCTACCAAAATAGGGGTGTCCCCAGCCCCCCCACCAGTAACCAGACATATCCATATAGGCCCAGGTGTGGCCATTCCATCGAGAGACATACAGTGATGGGTATGTAGAGTCAAGCTGCTGGGACAAATCAACCCTAAAATACAGAAGCTTAAACAGGATAGAAGTCACTCTCTCTCACACATAAAGATTCAAGTAGGTAGTCCAGGGATGATACAGTGACTTAATGGTGTCAGGGATCCAGGTTTCTTCAATCTTGTTGCCCTGCCTTCCTCAATGTGCGGTTTTCATCATGTGGTCCAAAATGACTGCTACAGCTCCTGCCATCACATTTGCCTTCCAGCCAGAGGGAAGAAGGAAAGATGAAAGGGAATGCTCCCTCCTTGCCATCCCATTGGCCAGGATCTAGTCACAAGCTCGATCTAAATACAAGGGAAGCAGGAAAATATAGTCCTTAGTGGAGAGCTTTGTGTCCAACTAAAACTTTCATTAATATATTAATAGAAGAGGAAACAAACAGATACAAAGCAACAAATGATGGTCTCAGCCACAGGAAACAAGTGTCCAACCCCAGGATATTTTGTCTGCTAATCTTGAGAGTTAGGAGGGACCATATTTCTCACATCAGGAGTAGGGATTTTTAAAGCAGTGTGAAACTGTGGCTCATGATATGAGGAGATGGGGCCCTGATGAGTGATAGTTGTCCTGTGCTTTGCACAATCAGGAGCTAGGGAGCCAGCTTCCTTCCTAGGGAGCCAGCAGAGAGGAGCACCATTTCCTACCTCTTCTATCAGCCTCGTTGCAGCTCCCATGGGCAGCTCCTGATTATCTCTAGGGCCCGGCAGAGAAGGGTCCCCTGAGAAGCCACCCACAGTTCCAAAGAAGAGTCCATGAACTAGCCACCATGACCCAAAACACTAGGCATTTGCTGGCTCCCAGGGGCTGTGATGGAGTTCTGGATTTCAGAGGCCATGGTCATGGGTGGGATCCCACAAGTAAACCTGAATCCCTGGCTTCAGAGAGCACCACTCGCTACCCCTCTCTTCCCAGCCCCCAAAGCTGGGAACAGCTGGCCCCTGAGCGGGTAGCTCAGTGCAAAGCCATCTGGCTGCTGAATGAAGGCTGACCTCATAGCTGCCTGCCATCCCTGCCCATAGGAGCTTCTCCTGCCTCAGTTCTGGCTGCCCTAAACACCTGTCTCTCCCTGGGCCCAGAGCCTTCACTGTCTCTGTCAGCTGCATAGGACTTTGTAGCATGTCACCTCCTGGGCTTTACATTCCTTCACGGAAGGCTCCAAACTTCGGTGCTAAAGTAATGGGCAATTTGTTACTTACGGGGTCTAGGGATAGAAGGTGGGAGAGGATCTTTAGCCTTCTATAAGTAAGGGGATGACACATTTTCACAAAGAGAGATGTAGGTATAGAAGTTTTGTTTCTGGGGACTTGGAAGCAAAGGTGTGCACATAGTCAGCCCAGAACTGGGACAACAAAAAAGCCTCAGACCAACAAAGACATGGGATGCAGCTCACGAATGAGGCCCACGATATGAGCAGCAAATCAGGGTCCCTGAAAACTCTTCTAGGTTGATTCATTCATTCAGAAGGGGCCAGGCAGGAGAGGGCAAACGCAGAGATTCTCTGGCTGGAGAAGTCCCTGCTAATGACTGTCTAGTCCAAGCCGCATGCCAGGTTGTGAGGGAGAAGCAGGCTCTTAGAGACACTGATTAGGAAGCCTGTCAAAGCCTGCTAGGCATTAGGGACAAAGAAAAAGCCATTTAGTGAGACATCATCCTCACTCCGCCTGCAACCCCTCTCGGTATACTGTTGTTCTGTCTGGCATTAATATCTGTAAGATATACAGCATGACCAAGATGGGCAAAGAGGCAGACAATGCACACATAAAGAAAGGAACACAGAAACACGCTCAGCTTCACAAATAATCAAAGAAAGGCAAATGCAAATAAGCGGCACTTGATCTTAGCCAAAAGGCTGAGACACAATGAAATGCAAAGAAGTTAGATTTATACCAATTACATTACTTTTTAATATTTTCCAGCCAAGTCCAATGCTGGCACATCAAAACAGTTCCTCCACTGGCCCTCTTGGCCCAGCATCCTCTTCTGGCGTTCCTTGCCCGACCTCGCTCCCATCACAGCTGATTGGGCCTAGACTTCTAGAGTTCCAAGACATAGGAGGGGCTGAGCCAATCAGATTCTCCCTCTTCAAAATTTGAACTCAGAGACCCAGAAATGATGGGCTGGCCTGCTGCAGGTGGATGTGGCACCTCTATATTTCCAGGGAGATTGGTATGGGTCGTGAGCACATGTTTAAAGAGAGAGAGGTCAGTCACGTGGGACTTGTTCCCACCAGTTACTGACTGTGCATCTTTGAACAAGTGACTTAGTTTTTCCATATTTTAGTTTTTTCATCAGTAAAATGGGGATAATTATAATTCCTACCCCAGAGGCTAGTTGTGAAAGTTAAGATGATCAATGTGAGCAATTGGCGTGGTGCCTAGGACAAAACAAGCCCTCAGAAAATGTGAGCAGTTATATGCTCCGAACTGATAGCTCTGCTAGGTCAAAAAATAAATAAAGATAGAGAAAGAGAGATGGAGCAGAGAAAGCAGAGAAGCTGAAACAAAGCAGGCCCCGGGAGCTTGAGGCAGCTGTTTGAGCTCTGGTTGGCTCTCAGCTCTGATTTCCCTGAAGCCTGACTGTACTTGGCTCCCAGTGTGGATGTATCCTCACATTAAACCCTCCTTCATTTTCTTTTGGAAAGCAACTTGGCAAACCACATCAAACAGCATAAAAACAGCCTTACCCGCCGACCTGGGCACTTATCTTACAGAAATAATTAATAAGAAGGAAAAAGCCACATGCACAAAGATGTCCATGACAGCCTTATTTATAATAATGACAAACTGGAAGTCATCAAAAGCCCAACAACCAGGGAATAGAAAAGTCTTGGATGGAATACTATGCAGCCATTAAGAATGACAAACATGAAGACCACATAGCAACATAAAAATGTTTATAAAATAAGTTTAAAAGAACAGAACACAAAATTGTGACAGATTTAGATTATGTTTGGTAAAAAACAAAACAAAACAAAACAAAACAAAACAGTGTGTGTTGGCAAGGGGGGTGGGGTGCTGGCTAGGATTGCTGAAAATGACTAAAACAAGTTTATTCTTGGGCTGTCTTCCCCACCAGGCTCTCTAGAGGAAGGGGATCCCCGTCCCAGGCACCTCAGTCCCAGAAAGGAGAAGGATAAGTGCTCTTCAGACTCCCTGTCCCCACACCCCCTCCTTGACAGCCCCAACTCACCCTCTCTGGGGAGAGGAGGCTCAGGCTTGGGCCGCTGGTATTTTTAGCCAGACCTCTTGCAATCCAGTGTTCTTGGGTAAAAATAGCTGGGGTGGAGGGCACAGCACTAACTTTGCTGCTTTCTGCCCCCACCCCCTGGACCCAGGCGCCTCCTGGTCTTGGAGCCACAGCTTTCTGCTATTTGACTCTGGCTCTATCCCATCTCCAAGGCCTCGGTGGCCAGCAAGGAATGTTCTGGTCTGGTACATCTTGGAGCCTTGGAGCTCATGCGGACCAAGCGTTCCATTTTATAGATAAGGAAACTGAGACTCTGGCAGAAGAAACACATCAAGAAGTGGCCGGGCGCAGTGGCTCACGCCTATAATCCCAGCACTTTGGGAGGCTGAGACGGGCGGATCACAAGGTCAGGAGATCAAGACCATCCTGGCTAACATGGTGAAACCCCATCTCTACTAAAAATACAAAAAAATTAGCTAGGCGTGGTGGCAGGTGCTTGTGGTCCCAGCTACTCAGGAGGCTGAGGCAGGAGAATGGCATGAACCCGGGAGGTGGAGCTTGCAGTGAGCTCAGATCTCGCCACTGCACTCCAGCCTGGGTGACAGAGCGAGACTCCGTCTCAAAAAAAAAAAAAAAAAAAAAAGAAGTAGGTGGCCAAAGTAGGCTCCTCCTCACCCACACCCCTCCTTCCAGCCCCACTCTCCCCTGGCCTGACCCCTCTCCCTCCTCTCACTCACAGGAGGGAAGGTCCAAGTGGTAGCTTCGGGACATCAGCATGGGGCGGGATGGGGAGCACTGGACTGGAGATGTGCATTCAACTCTTGGCCCTATCGTTTGTCAGCTGTGGGGTTTGGGGCAGGTCACTTTCCACCCTGAACTGCAATTTCTACATCCGTGAAATGAAGGAGTTGGACAAGACCAGCTCCAGTGACTTTTTGAATCAATGAGCTATATCCTACATCCCAGGTCGGAGGCCAGACTTGCCAGCTTTTCTCACCTTTACCATATCAGTCCCACCATCCTCCCAGGAACCTGCCAGAAGCTGTGAATTCTGCTACCCAAGTACATGGTCCACCTCAAGGATTATCTGTGGCTGACACTGCCTCTCAGTCAAGCTTCCCTCAGCTCCAGGCATGCATTTGAGCCCCCTCCATCGGTTGGGGTACAACCTCAAGGCATGCATACTAATTTTAACACTAGCTGAAGCCAATCTAATTAGGGAGGTAACTATGCCGGCAAAAATAAATCCTATAAGAGTAGTTTAAGGCAAAATACATAAGACTTGAAGCCCATTGCCTGCTAGAAGCCTGGTGCTCCCTGCCACTCCTACAGAGCATAAACAGTTATCCTGACAAGAAAGAACCCGAATGTACCCACTACTCCAGAGACTATCCCAATTTTTTGTGCCTTCCCTGTGGCCCAATTCTGTTCCCCTCCTGGACATAGTGTATATACCTGCCCATAGCATATATGGATGTCATGTATGGCCTTGGACCAGTGATTTCAGTTCACAGGCCTCATCTCCTGATTCAGTTGGAAGCCCTGTCTCCTCCCCAGCTCACAACCCATATAGGAGAGCAAAAAGTTAATCTCAGGTGAGAAATCACAATTCCTGGAACTGAGAGAGAAGCTGAGCCTATGGGACTGGATTGGCAAACAAGCCACTTCCCCCTGGGCCCAGCATTCTGGTTCTTCTGGGACACATATGTGAATGTGTGTGTCTGGAGCCCACATGTGCCACAGAAGAGTCCCACGACTCCTCTATGTTCTCGGTGTGGGGACCCAAACCCTCGGAGGTCTGTGATGATACTAAGGACAGCCCCTGAACTCTTTCCCATATTTCAAACATTTACCTGGAAAACCTACCTGTTCCCTCATTTAGTCGCAGCCTCTAACTCAAATGTCAAACCTCTGGCCTTAGCTGGCATTTTGTCGGTGCAATATACTGGAAACACTGATGATCTCAGGAACAGTCATCCCTCATTAATAAAATGGGGAAATAGATCAGTGCTTAATAAACGTGGGGCATTTGGTAGACAAAACACACAACTCAGGCAAGGACACTAATCCTGGAAGTCCTGGGGCTGAGGGGGGTGGAAGCCCCAGATCAAGGACCCTGGAGAATTCTGACTCAGAACTCAGAGTCTTGGAAGCTGAGGTGCCTGAACAGAGGTCTGCACCTTGCCGTCAGTCTTGAGACCACGAGACACTCTTTGTTGTCTAAAACAAAGGTGACGCTGGGCCTGAGTGGCCTATGGGGAGCTCCCATGGAACCAGCTGCTGTCCTTGCCTTTTGCTGCTCTCCATTCCTGGAAGCCAAAGGCAGAGCCATGCACTCAGCCCAGTATGAAAATCGGGGAGATAAATAGATAGCAGTGTCCTGATCCAGCCCCTCTCTCTGCCTCATGTCACCTGCGAGCAGGACCAATGGCCTGTCCCCTGGTCAGGGCCATGAGGGTACATCTGGAATTCCTGTAGCATGAGTTCTAACCCAGCAAATTGACTGGAAGCCCCCACGCCCACCCCAGCACAGCCCTGGATCGTCTGAACGTTCTCTGAGAGCCAGCTGTCCCCCAGATATGCGTCTACTATGGGGAGGCTGGGAGGGTAGTCCAGTCACTACGGTTTGGAAGAAAGAGTCTAGAATCTTAGGCTTTAATCTGGACCCTGTCTCTAATAACCTGTGTTTCCGTTACGCTCTGCCTCGATTTCCCCATCTGTAAAATGAAAATGACAGACTGACTCCTGGGCTTCTTACCAGTCTCACTTGCTAACTGACCTTGGACAAGTTATTTGACCTCTTTGAAACTCAAGTTTCTTTGACTATAAAACGGGGATGTGAAGCTATGCCCTGCCTTCCTCACTGGGCAGGGTGAGGAGCAAATGCTATGGTGTCTGCTAAAGTGGTTTGAAATCAGCGGCTCCTCATGACTACAGGAGAGTATTATTATGATCAAGGACATCTGGTTCACCCCACCTGGGCCAGGCCCTGGGGCCAAAAGAGAAAACAAAGATGTGATCTTTCCCTTAGCCACCTTGTGGTCTGCTGGGGCCACGGAAATGACCAGCACCCCATTCCGACAAGGCGGGAGAGCTGAACCCATAGGAGCCGAGAAGATTCAGCAGTGGGAGAGAACCCTGACTACTGGAGGAGGCTTCCTGGAGGGGTGAATCACCACAGGGAAAGGAGGCTTTTTTTTCTTTTCTTTTCTTTTCTTTTTTTTTTTTTTTTGAGACAGAGTTTCACAATTGTCATGCAGGCTGGAGTGCAATGATACGATCTTGGATCACTGCAACCTCCACCTCCCGTGTTCAAATGATTCTCCTGCCTCAGCCTCCCGAGTAGCTGGAATTATAGGCGCCTGCCACCGTGCCCGACTAATTTTTTTGTATTTTCAGTAGAGACAGGGTTTCACTATGTTGGCCAGGCTGGTCTCGAACTCCTGACCTCATGATCTGCCCGCCTCAGCCTCCCAGTGTTGGGATTACAGGCGTGAGCCACCCCGCCTAGCCCAGAAGGCTTTTTAAAGCAAGCCCCATGGGGTCACTTAGAGAGGGCACGAGCTGCTCCTGACCCACACCAACCCCCCCGTCTCTTTACAGGGCTTTTTCATTAGAACACATCCTCTCATTTGATATTGAACATCGCCCAATTAGTCAGTTAGTCGGCAGAGGAGTCCCCCAGCCAAGAAGGCGCAGCAGTGGGTTCCGGACAGGGGCTTTTCCCTGAAATGCAGGCTCAAGAGGCCAGGCGCGGCCCCTCTCAGCACCCCCTCCGCCATGCCTGCTACCCTCCCCGTTTCTCTCCTCGCCCCTCCCCTGCTCCTCTACCTGGAGGAAACACAAATGCAGATGGCTCTTTTGATGTCTCTGGGGATCAAAGGTTTGGCTTTGGAAGAAAGATGTGCTGCTTGAAAGCCACCCAGAGCCTGGTCTGCACAAAAGCCCTTTCCCGTGAGCCCCTCCCGTCCGGCCCTGGGCGCGGCACCTGACCGGCCTCCTGCCGCCCCCCGCTCTCCCCCCACCATGCACACACAGCACACAGCAGGGCTGGCGATCACGCTCACCTGAAGCACGTTCCTCCTGTCTTTTGTTGGATGATTTGTCTGGGAAACATGTTGTCCCGGCTGGGTCAGGCACTGCTATGTCTCAGAACAATGAGAGAGAGAGAAAGACGAAGAAAGAGAGAAAATGACAGAGGCAGCGCGTGAGATGGAGAAACGCTCGAAGAAAGAGAAACAGGTGGACAGAGGGAGAGAGGACGAACAGACAGGGGACACTCACAGGCGCACAGAGGAGACGCAGGAGAAAAACCCAGCCGTGAGAGGAGCAGAGAGAAGCAGAGAAGGGAACAGGCAAAGACAAGACGGTGAAGAGGAGATGGATGAGGCATCAAAGGGATGGAGTTGTTAAAAGACAGGCCAGAAATGAAGAGGGAAGAATGAGATGGAAAAAGAGGGAAACAGCTGTAGAGACTAGAAAGGAAGGCTTCCCGAGCTGGGTGCACACAGGGAAGCTGGGCCTCTTGTCGGGGGCAGGCAGGGGGCGGTTCCTGCCATGGCTCTGGGTACCCCTACCCTGCCACTGACAGAGTCCCAGGGGTGGGACCTAGACTCCCCACAGCCCACTCCCTCACTGCTAGCTCCCCCCACCACGAGGTTCTCTCCTCCCGCTCTGAGGCCCCACACCTCCCAACCCAGATGAGACTGCCAGGCGGCCTCCAGACAAGGTGGCTGGACAGGGAGGGCCTGGAGTTAGCAGACCTGGAGGAGGGAAGGATCCACGGCAGCTTGGTCAGGAATCTCTGTGTCTCTCTCCACCGAGGAGTGAAGTCTGTGCCCTTTCCCTCGCTTAGCCCTGAAAACCCTCCGAGCTGGACACCAGGGGATTGGGGGCAGGGCAGCAAGGCCGGTTCTTTCCACACAAGCTCTCTAAGGCACCTTCCTGCTACTGTGTCCTGAGACACCACAACCAATCTCTTCCACCGACCCCCGCCTGGCCCTTCACTGTCTCTAGGGTGGAAAGACCTAGACTTCCTGAAGCCAGGGCCCCTGTGTCCTCTGTTCCCAGCCTCTCACCGACTGGCTAGGTGGCCTTTAGCCCATCACTTCTTCCCTCTGAGCCTCGATTTCCTTATCTGTGAAATGGGAAATAAGCACAGTGCCTGCCCCAGAGGCTGGTGTGAGGGTTCGATAAGATTAAGGTGGCCATGTGCCTAACACAGTGCCTGATATGGACAAAGGAGCAGCTGAGGAGGTCCCCCTCCCAGCCATGGCCATAGCCATAGCAGTGGTAGTGTCAATGGCTGGCGTGGGGTGAGAATTCTGGCCTTGCCCAACTCACGGGGACAGTAAGAGGCTTATAAAAGCTAAAGGATGGTAATCACAGCACTTTGGGGGGCTGAGACGGGTGGATCGCCCGAGACCAGCCTGGCCAACATGGTGAAAACCTGTCTCTACTAAAAATACAAAAAATTACCCGGGCATGGTGGTGGGCGCCTGTAATCCTAGCTACTCAGGAGGCTGAGGCAGGAGAATCGCTTGAACCCAGGGGGCAGAGATGGCAGCGAGCCTCCTGAGATCATGCCACTGCACTCCAGCCTGGGTGACAGAGTGAGACTCTGTCTCAAAAACAAAACAAAACAACAACAACAACAACAACAACAAAGCTAAAGGATGGGAAAGGCATCCCCGCCAGCAATGCTAAGGCTCAATGCGGACTCCTCCAGCCAGGCCCAGCCGGAGCCCCAGCCGGAGCCCCAGCCATCAGGGCGGCTTCTCGACCAGATGCACCAGGCTCAGCCCCAGCCCATGATACTCCTAGGAGCCCACAAAGTATTCTGAGTTGTTTTAAAATCAGAGGGAAGAAATAATCTTCTAAGTCAAAAGAAATGTTTTCATATGTAATGTGAATCTATTTACATTTATCCCAACACAACTGTAAAATGTAACTTTTTACTTTTTTAATGGAAAAAGGGGTCCATGACAACAAAAAATGCTTATGGCCCACCAAGTCCTAATGTGGTCCTGTCAGCCACTTCTGCTTGCCAGCGAGGAGCAGGACAAAATGCACTCTCGGTGGCTTTAATAGACACAGCCCTGACCAGAGGGGTGTAAAGCCCTCCTGGGATGTGGGGCTGGGGGGTGGCAGGAAGGAGAGACAGGGGTGATGGCAGCAGAGACACAACAAGTAAGAGATTTTGAGGCCCTGAGGCCAAAGGGCACATAGTGCCATACCTTAGAGATCCCTAATTTGAGAGAGAAACATATTGTCTCCTTTGGGGAGCCCCTAATCTGAGGTGGGGGATGCAGCCTGTCCTGAGGGAACCCCAGTCTAAGAGGGGAACACAGCCCTGCTTTCAGGGACTCCCCATCTGAGAGAGAGAGAGACATAGCCCTGCTTCTGTGAGCCCACATCTCAAAGAAAAGACAAAATATAAAACTAAAACAAAGCAAGCAACTAGTGGTGGGAGGGTGGAAGACATCAACGCTGTGGTGTAAATAGCTGTATGTCCAACAGCGAAACCTAGAGAGAGTTCCTTCATCGCTGGTGGTGAGAGGGAGGCATCTCAGCAGAGATGGAGCCCCTGGCCATGGGCAGGAAGAGACGTGGGGACAAGCAGCAGGTGGGGACATGTGGCAGAAGGGGATCCTTGCTCTGCCATCAGGGCAAGGGTTTGAATGAAGAAGAGAGGATGGTGGATCTGGGCATGGCAGGATCTTGATGCCCATCCCTGCCCCTGTATGCCATGCCCACACCTGTGAACTCCAAAGAGCATCACTGTCCCTGGGGCTTCTCTGTCAGAGCCGCACAGGGACACAAGAGGCACTCCTGGTGCGGTCAGGTAACCGCACGCCTCAGGTGCCCCCCAGTCAGGCACCCTGCAGAATTAAATTACCGTATTGGAAATAGCAAAGTAAACACCAATAGGTAAAGTGCAAATTAAAGCCGTTCCTCCCAGATACCTTATTTTTAGACCTAAGCTCAGCAGCCGCGCCTTCCTGGGCAAGAGCCACAGGAGCAGAGCAGGGCACCTGCCCTGTGCCCGCCTGTGCCAAGGACACTGGGCTTCTTTCTGGCAGGAGTAGGGGCAAGGACCCGCCTGCTGCCTGGCCACCCCCAGCATCTGGCCTCTCAGTAGGGCAAGGTGGGGACCATCCATGCGACCAGGCTTCAACTGCACAAGAGCCTTGGGGCCAGTGAAGGTTTGGCTTGGTATGAGGGAAGGTGTCTATAAGGAGTGGGGATAGCGGGAGGGGACCAGGTAGAGCTAGAAATCGGTACAAGGGACACAGGATCCATGCAACTGGTGTTGGGATTGAGATACTGCAAGGGGGCCGGGCGCGGTGGCTCATGCCTGTAATCCCAGCACTGTGGGAGGTGGAAGTGGGCAGATCACTTGAGGTCAGGAGTTGGAGACACTACAGTGATAACAAGAGCTTACCATTGTCTAGCAATTCCTCTTCCATGTGCTCCCAGGCTTAGCTTACTTCAACTTCACAAGGGGCCCTAGAATCCTCTCCATTTTACAGATAGGGACACTGAGGCACACAGTAGTTTTGAAACTACACCGCTACTAAGTATCCTGTCAGGGATTTGAACCCCACAGCCTGTCCTCTTCACTATCACACTCTGCCCCTCCAGAGGCTTCTCCTGGCAGCGTAGAAGTCCGACTGAGTGGCCCTGTGCCTGCCCGTCTGGCACTTTCTCGTCTCCAGTGGTTTCCCACCCACACACGGGGGAAGCCAGCCTTCATGTAGGGAAGGACCCAGCATCAGCCCGGTGGACCAGGGAGAGAACCCCCTCAGGGGAGGGGGTCCACACTCCACAAGCTCACAGCCTTCCCCAGGCCTGACCACTGCCACCCCCAGCCCAGGCCGCACAGCCCACAGCTGCAGGCAGAGGCCACGGGACAGAGCACACCTCTGGATAAAGCCGGCCCGGCTGGGGCGGATCCTGACCTTGGTCTCATTGGCATGGTGCTCTAACCATGGAGCACGAGGCCACGGATGGTTAGCCACAGGTTTATTAGCAGAGGGAAGATGCCGGGCCAGGGCCAGGAAACCACACTTTGCCCAATTTGCTCATCCCACCAGACCTGGGAAGGCTGTCACCATCTTGGTGGCGAGCATCCAGGAACAGAAGCTGTGGGCTTGGCAAGAGGGCAGATGGGAAGGAGAAATGGCCACATCTTGTTAAGGAAGAAAAAAGGCTCTCCAAAGCCTCATGCTCTCAGCCAATCTGTGGCATGTCCGAGAGAAGTTTCCAGTTGGAAGCCAAGGGACACCAATGGCCTTACCCTTCACAAATATCCCCTGCCACAGGGCAAACACCACATACTAAAAATAGCCTCTATCCCGAATGGGTTGACTGGAAGTGCTGACCAGAGGGCAGGGGGGCCCAGGGTCTGGGTTCAGCCTGGCTCCCGCTGGGCAAACACCTGGAAGGGTCCTCACCTTCGTTGCGGGGATGGCCAGGGGTGTCCCTTACCTATTTGGTGAGGGGTGTGGGGAGGAGACTCAAGCAGTTAATGATCAGAGGGCCTGGGTTCTATCATTCCCAGCTGTGCAACCTCAGAGAGGCCACTTACTCCCATTAGGGCTCAACTTCTCCGTCTGCACAGTGGGGACAGCAGTCCTGCCTGGTCAGAGAACAGGAACCGTGTAAAGAACGCCACAGTCGCCACCTTGCATCAGAGCCTGCAGAGAGAAGAATGTCCTGTGGAGTCTGCGTGTTTTCTATGGCTCAGCTTGGTGCTAAGCGCTCACCTGTATCTATTCTCTTAACCTCATGATGACCCTATGAGGCAGGTACTAATACTAGCTCTGTCTTAAGTTGACTGAGGAAACTGAGGCCCAAAGAGGTTTGGGTCCCACTCAAGGTCACACCTAATGAGCAGCTGAAGTGAAACTTGAACCCAGGCAGTCTGGCTCCACGGTTTTAACCACACTAGACGCTACATGACAAATGTGTCATCGTAAGAGTGAAAATGGAAAGGAGTGGCATGTGTCATCCCTGCTGCCCCCAGGAACCCAACCATCCTCAAAGACACTCTGTTAGAAGCCAGAGTGCAGGATGAAGAGGCAGGCAACCCCTCCTGTCCCCCCATCTCTGCTCCTCCCTGGGGTGGCCAGGCAGAGCTGGGAAAGCCAGTGCTGAGCCGGCGGGAGAACCAACGTGTGAAACGTGCCCGGGTCACAGCACCCACGTGGGGTGGGGGTAGCGGGCTGCCAGCCATGTGGTCCCCAGCCCACACACTGTCTGGCCGCCCAGGGGGTGGGATGGGGGGCCCATAAATAGCAGGTCTTTCACCGGTGTTGGGAATAGAAACCCAATCCAAACAGTGTGGTGAGTCGGGGCTTTCCAGACTGGCCACAACCCCCAGGGGCCTGGAGGCAACTCGAGGGCCCCCTTCTCCTCCCATGTCTCCTAAAGGATCAGGCCATCTTCGGGAGGAAGCCCAGCTGGCCCCAAGCCCCAATCCCAATCCCCAATCCCAGAATCCTTCATAGCTCAGGAAGGAATGCTGAGAGGTGACAGGAGTACAACAGGTGATATTTATTGAGCACGTATTAGGTGCCTGGCACTGTAAGTGCCTTACATGAATCTTCCCAGTTAAATTCACCGAGGTTCTATGAAATAGGCCTACAATTCTGCCCATTTTACAGAGAAGGAAATCGAGGCTCAGAGGGGCAAAGTCACATGACTGAGGTCACACAGTTAGACAGTGGTGGAGGTAGGACCTGAACCCAGGCCCTGGCTGCTGAGTGTGCCTCCCTCTCCTGGGCCTGGGGGACACAGGTCAGTCTCACTAGGTCTTGCCCTTGAGTTTATCTTGGTCTGGGGGAGCCCCAACATCCAAGGAGAATACAATGGCAGCTTGAAGCACATATGCTGAAGGCCCACCAGATGGGGCTGGGGCTTTGAAAATTCTTGGGCAAGTCTGCCACGTGGAACTTGGATCTTATTTCCCCACAGGAGAGTCCAGAGGAGCAAGGGGTCCCAGGAGTCCCCCTCAAGGCTCCCCTGCTGCATGGCTAGCTCAGACCCTCCAAAGCAAGACCTCTGTTCTGGGCCCCTTTGGTTCTGCAATAAGGAGTGAAGGGAGTGGGGACAGGAGTCCCCAGGGCCGCCAAGGGGGATGCGCTGAATCCGAGGGAGATGAGACCTGCGTGTCCCACCTGCTGCCACCCACTCAGGGGCCCTTCTAGGATCTGGGTCAGAGAGGAAGTTCATGGTCAACTATTGATGCCTTTTTGAGATATGACCAGGCTCGGATGCCACCTCCTGCTGTACAGACCCCACCAGACTTGCAACTCTGTGTGTTTACCTGTTCCTGGTAGCTGCCCCTCCCTCAGATCCCTCCTCAGGACACTTGTGAGCGCTGATTTGCTGGCCTGGTAAAAGCCTTCATTTCTCTTCTCCTTCCAGAATGTGTTGCCAGTGGCCAACAAAGACATGGAGAAACCTGGACAACTGTCTAATGTCTCTGGGTTCTTGGAACGAGGAAGCCTGTATATACATGGGATGGGGGCAGGTGACAGCGTGTGGTTCTGAGAGTACAAGTACAGGTGGCCCATCGCAGCCCTGGGGAGACATGGGTTGGATGGGGAGAACCAGACCCCTGCCACAGACCCCAGGCATTTCCAGAGGAGGGGCCCTGGGCAGGCACCAGGCATGGCAGGGAAGAAGGGAGGTCAGCAGCTGGGGCAGGCAGGGGAGGGAGGCTTTCTCAGAACTGCGTTTGAGGAAGAAGATGCGGCCTGGCAGGTATCCCTCAAACTAAACGCCCAACTCACGCTCCCTCCACCCCGAGGCTGGTTCTCCACTCTGTTGGCCCCAGAAATTGTCTCTCTTCCCCAAGAGGCAATTTAGGGGAGAGAGGAAATTTCTCCCTTTCCCAATCCCACATTCTCAGAAGGAGGGTGAGTGAGGGGAAGGGAGGCAGAGGCCCTGCCTCAGGCTCCAAGCGCCTCTGGCTTTAGTTGTCTCTTGTATGGCCTCCCAAGCCAGGTTGGACTGGTGGTGACATGGAGAGCTGGAAATCACATCCCTCTTCCTGTTCTCTGTGTGCCTGGCACATAGAAGATGCTCAATAAGTATGATCCGAGTGAACAAGTGTTCAGAGGATCCAGCAGGCTGTTTGGAGAAACGGCCAGAGTCTGCCAAGTTCCTCTGGACTTGAAACTCAGGCCAAGAGAAAAAGGACGTTGCTTCCCCCAGGCTTCAAAGTCAAGAAGAAGGAAGTGAGAGTGAGCCAGCCAAGGATGAAGCCCCCCCAAAGAAAGAGGCTGCACAGAGAGCCCGAGGCAGCCTTCTCATGGCCAGGCTGAGCTGAACTGGGGCACATGAGGCAGGTGCCTGGGGCCAAACTCTCCTGAAGGTGGCTGTGCTTCTCAGTTCCCTCAGGCTGTGAGAAAAAGCAAGTGTGCACAGAGCCGCAGATCCCAGGGCTCCACAGGACCTTGCCAGTCACCCTCCCCCAGCACCAGGATGCCTGCTGAGTAGAGCTTTGGAGCTCAGGTCTTGGCACTGCTCAATCATTCAGCGCATATTTATTGAGCAGCCTGTCACACTGATCTGGGACCTGATCTAGCAATGCACAAGAGGCAAAGTAGCTGCCCTGGTGGGGCTTACATTTTAATGAAGGGATACAGGCAATACATGCACACACGCACACGCACACACACACACACACACACACGCACGCTATACAGAGTGAAGAGAACAGAGAGTGAAGAACCAGCTGGGTGGCTCAGGAGGTGACACCGGGCCACAGACCTGAAGCGAGGAAGGCCAGAGCCACACAGGCATCTGGGGAAGAGCCTTCCAGGCAGACAGCAGCCAACACAAGGGCCTGGAGGCAGGAGCGAGTGTGGGATTTATATATATATATACTTTAAGTTCTAGGGTACATGTGCACAACATGCAGGTTTGTTACATATGTATACATGTGCCATGTTGGTGTGCTGCACCCATTAACTGGTCATTTACATTAGGTATTTCTCCTAATGCTATCCCTCCCCCCTGCCCCCACCCCTCAACAGGCCCTGGTGTGTGATGTTCCCCATCTTGCATCCAAGTGTTCTCATTGTTCAGTTCCCACCTATGAGTGAGAACACGCAGTGTCTGGTTTTCTGTCCTTGCTATAGTTTGCTCAGAATGATGGTTTCCAGCTTCATTCATGTCCCTACAAAGGACATGAATTCATCCCTTTTTATGGCTGCATAGTATTCCATGGTGTATATGTGCCGCATTTTCTTAATCCAGTCTATCACTGATGGACATTTGGATTGGCTCCAAGTCTTTGCTACTGTGAATAGTGCTGCAATAAACATATGTGTGCATGTGTCTTTATAGTAGCATGATTTATAATCCTTTGGGTATATACCCAGTAATAGGATCACTGGGTCAAATGGTATTTCTAGTTCTAGATCCTTGAGGAATTGCCACACTGTCTTCCACAATGGTTGAACTAGTTTACAGTCCCACAACAGTGTAAAAGTGTTCTTATTTCTCCACACCACAATGAGATACCATCTCACACCAGTTAGAATGGCGATCATTAAAAAGTCAGGAAACAACAGGTGCTGGAGAGGATGTGGAGAAAGTGTGGGATGTTTTACAGACAGCAGAGAGGCAGCCTCGGAGCCACAGTGGGGCTAAGTGAGGAGAGGGTGGCAGGAGACAAGATCAGGGCATGGGAAACCAGATTGGCAAAGGCATGGGGGCCTGTAAGAGGCCTTGGGCTTTTACCCGGAGTGAGCAGCAGCCACTACAGAGCCTGGAAGGAGGGCAGACCGTGTCCCACCAGGCTCACTCTACTGTGCTAGGAGTAGACTGAGGAGGCAAAGATGGAGCAGGAAAACCAGATGGGAACTGTGGGACTTAGGGCCTGAAACTTGGCCTCTCTGAGCTTGAGTCCTCACGTGTGAAAAGAAGACCCCTGAGCAGCGGCCTCACAGACTTGTTGAGAGCTTTCAATAAGATGGTTCCTATTAAGGGACCACCTGAAACATGGTGATGACTCAATGCATGGTAGGAGATAACATGTTATTTTGTTATCCTTAGCATAGGGTCCCCTCCAGAATCACCTCCAAGGGGTGACCTTTCTGCCCCTGCTTGAATTCCCTGGGCCATGGGAAGCTCTCCAGGGAGGTCTATGCTTTTTGCAGAAGCCAGTTGTGTGGGGCCTGCAATTTCTCCAATGTTTTCTCTTATGCCCAGGCAGAAAGTCCCCAAGAGGAACACTGAGGGGCCATAACTAGGGCTTGCTACTTACTCAGGCAGCTGCCGCCAGGCCATGGGTCTCTACTTATGGCCCTGGTCAGACGCTGACACTGGATCATGGTACCCAGGGCTCACCTAGAGCAGTACTTCCTCTGCACAGCAGGGTGGATGGCAGAGCCACTCATGGGGACAGGGAAGAGACGGTAGGTGCGGGGTATCTAGGGGTGGGCTGGGGTGTATATGGGTGTCATATTTTCACAGCTTCTCTCTCTTTCCTGATGCTAGATTCCTTGGGCAGATCCAGGGAAGTCTGTGCTGGCTGGAGCTGCCGCTGATTTACCTCCGTGCTTCCGGCAGCCTGAGAAAGCTGGCTCTTCTCACTGGTCCCTTAAATCATAGATAGAGTCATTGTCTGTCTTAGTCAGTTTGTGCTGCTGTAACAGATTCCTGAGACTGGGTAATTTATGAATAAGAATAATTTATTAGCTCACGGTTCTGGAGGCTGGAAGTCCAGGAGTATGGCACTGGCATCTGGCGAGGGCCTTCTGCATCCTCCCGTGGCAAAAGGAAGAAGGGCAAGAGAGAGCAAAAGCAAGAGAAAGCAAGAGGGAGCTGAACTTGCTTTGATAATAACTTGCTTTATAAAACTTGCTTTTATAGAAGCCCACTTTTATAATAAGCCCACAATAAGGGACACACTCCCACAGTAACAACATTAACCCTTTCATGAGGTGGAGCCCTCATGACCTAAGCACCTTCCATTAGCCCCCACCTCCCAGCACTGTTGCATTAGGGATTAAGTTTCCCATACATGAACCTTGGGAGGACACGCTAAAGCCATAGCACTGTCCTATGCAAATATACAAGGCTTTGTGCCTGGCTGGGCCTTCCAGACCCCACAGTGATCCTGGCCGTGGACTGGGAGAAGCCTGTGGCTAGAGGAGGAAAGCCTGTGACTACCAAGTACCCGCCATGTACCAGGCACAGGGCAGGGGCTTTGCTCATTCGTTCCTCTCAGTAGCTTTCTATGGGGGATACTGTTGGTATTGCCCCCAGATCTCTCTATCATCCTGGGTACCCTCTCTCACCTTCTGTGGCTTCATTCTTCCTTGGGTAATTGCCCCCAGGCTATAGGAGTTGCTTTGCCTGCAGATCAGGAAGCACTTGGAAGTTATATCCTCCAAAGTGACCCTTAGCCAATGACTGGAGTGCAGGAGCGTGAGGTCTCAGCTCCCTTGCTTGGGATGGAGACATCCCTGAGGTATAACTAATAATCTGGAGTCCTCCCACAGAACCAGGCTGGAGCTGACAATTTCACTTGAAATCAGACCCTTTTTGTTCTTTTCCTTTCCGATCTTGCTTCCCCCAATCCCTCTCCAGTTTCCCTGGGAAACTCACAAATCACTTAGCTATGAGTCCTCATCTCAGAGTCTGCCTCTGGAGAACTCAACCTAAGGCACCTTCTGAAGTGATAGTAAAGAAGCAGTGGTAGCAGTAGTAATAATAATAATAGTGAGTATTTATTGGGTACCTACTGCTTGCAAAATAATGTCAAGTGTTTTATGGTATTAGCTTACTTAATCCTCACAACAACCCGGTGATGTAGTTACTCCCTTTATCCCCACTTCATGGATGAAGAAACTGAGGTACAGGGAGGATAAGTCAGTTGCCATAGAGATGCTATTGTTATCCTCATACAGATAAGAGGCAGAGTCAGGATTCTCACTTGATATCCCTTCTGAAAAGGCAAGAGTAACACACACACACACACACACACGTATACACACATACATGTATACATACATGTGTATACACACATGTGTACACACACATACATATTTTGATGATTGATGATGTAGTTTGCAGGGTTCGTGGGCTAAGCCACAGCAGACACTGTGCCTGGCATCAGGTAGGCATTTGAAGAGTGTCCCATGAAATGACCTGGCTGCAGACTCAAGGCAGGCCACCCCACCATCCCATGGTTTGTTTGTCCTTATGGGTTCATCAAGTTAAGGTCAATCTCAGGGATGTTTCTTGTCCAATCTCAAATGTCTTACTCTCTCACATTCAAGGGTACTGGGCACAGGGTGGCCCAGTAGGGCAGCCCTTGGGTTTCCAGGTCCTCGGCCATTACTTGGCACATTCCTCACTCATAAAAAGTCTGCTGAATAAATACATGAATTAGTTCAGGCCTAAAGGTGGGGCTACAAACTAATCCAGCTCCACCAAACCAGATTTTTTGGTGGAGAAGGCCAAATGTGCACATCCATATGCACATCACATTGAATCAACAAAATTACTGTTGCCAGTAACTTCTGAACAAACAAAACCATAATCAAACCCAGAACCATGACTGAGCGCTAGGGCTCCCACCCCAGGCCACTCACTTTGCCAGATGCCACAGGGACCTCCACACATACAGGATAGAAACCCTGACCTCTAGCAATGTAGTCTACCTGTGCCAGGGTCTGGGGGAGGCCAGGGGAGCATCCTGGCCATCAGGACCCCAGGAGAAGTGTCCAGTGAAGGTAGGCTACATTTTAAGTTCTCAACTGAACAGCCAAGTGCCCTGTGTGAGCCAGCTCTGCTCCACTCCTGACCCTCTTCCACCTCTCCCTGGTCCCTGCCCCAACTCAGCTGGTCACTCTGGGCCACAGAGGCTCCCAAGGAGATCTTCTGTCACTTCAGACACCCTAGTCCTGAGGCCTTTCAGTGCCAGAATCAGGAAGGAGGCAGACCCAGCCAAGCCCATCAGGCAGAGTCAGTGGCAGCACGTCAGGATCCCCGCAGCTGCCTCCCGCCGTCTCCCAAAGGGCCTTCCCCTGTGCATGCCGGCGGCCCTCCTTGTCTAGTGGAGGATGTCAATGTCCCCTTTGTCACAAGCCCCTTTCAGAAGGGAAGCTATTCAGCCAGAGCAGCAAACTTTGGGACGATTCATTACCAGGCCAAGCAGCAGCCGGCTGGCTGACTCCCTCCCCTCCCTTGCCCCATTCTCCCCTGGGGCTGGGGTGTGTGTAGGGGTGGCAAGTGAGGAGGCAGCCTGGGTGGGAGCCGGGGGCTGCATCCCAAAAGAAGCCAAGAGAAGCCTCCACTCCTCCTCTCAGAGCTTCCTACAGGGATGAGAAAGAAGCAGGGCAGGACTGACGGGGCTTCGCAGCTTGCAGTGGTGTTCCTGCCACGCAGCGTCCCCTGGGAAGCGTGCCAGCCAGGGCCACGGGCAGAGATCCTGGGTGAGGCCTGCTGTTCAGAGATGGGCAGATCATTTCCCCAGAGCTGCAGATGCCTGGAAGGGTCTTGCTCCCCATCACTCTGATCCCGGCTGCCAGAGCAGCTGGTGGAGACCAGCAGCCCTGTGCCCAGCACAGTGCCAGGCACACAACAGACCATCTACAGATGCCACTGAATAACAGGCCAGATGGCCTCTCCCCACTTAGGACACTGGCCCCAAGGAGAGTAACTGGGGCCAGGGCCTCCGGGACTGGAGGAGTCTGTGCTCCCAGTTCCAGCCTGAAGCAGCCCCTCGCACCCCTCACAGTATGGCCCTCACTGAGCCCCTGCATCCCACTGGCCCCAGCCTACACTTCTCTCTCTTTCTCCTTCTCCTCACTCCTTTCTCCCTCTTTTATTCTCTATTTCTTTTGCCTCTTCTCCCTTCTATTCAGTCAACACACATTTTCTGTACTGTACACTGTGCTGGGTCCTGGGAGCACAGAAGCAATAAGACACAGCCTCTGCCCCTAGGCAGGTGAGTGGCATGCAGTCACCGCAGGCCGAATAGTCCCAGTGCAGGTGTGTGCCGGGAGTCCAGAGTCCCCGTCCTGCCTGGGGAGGGAAGAAGACTCCCTGGAGGAGGGGCTGTTGAGATGAGTTTTGAAAAATGTGTGGGAATTACCAAATGAGAAGGGGAAGGTGTGGGGGGCATTGTCACTAGAGGGAGCAGCATGTGCAAAGGCCCAAGACAAGTCAGAGCAGGACACAAGGCAGAGTGGGGGTGAGGGAGGCTCCAGCCTGGGGTGCAGTATAGCTGAAGTAGGGTTACACTGGGGTCCTTTTCACCTCCACTCACCCTCCACACCCCCCGCACCCATGACCCACTTTTCTCTCCCTTTGCCCTGAATTGCAGCAGAATAGCCACTGGTCAGGCATGATAAGAGAAGACGGGATCGGGGTGGCTGGAGTCGGTGCGTGGCTCCACCCCCTGCAGGGGGTGCTGCAAGTTCTTCTGCCCAGCATCTCCCCCTCTCCAGCAGCATCTGATGGGAACCGCCCAGTCCCCTATGTCTGTGGTTCTGGCAGGACTGCCAGCTGCTGTGTCCCAGCTCCTGGCCATGGGGGTAGGCCTGGGATCAGAGATGGCCAGTCACAGCCTCCCATCCCCTTGGCTAGAAATGGCCCCAGGATGGGCTCGTGACCCCAGACCTGCTGATCACAGTCCTTCTCTGGGTTTTATATGTGACCACTAGGGAGGAAAGTGGCTCTGTGAACACCAGTAAAGGACAGTAATAGGGTTATAGTGAAAATAAGTGAGATATGACACATGTGACGTAAAGTGTTTCATTCAATACCTCCTCCCAATAGTAAGTGCTCAATTAACATTACCTTTTGTTTCTATTTTCTTTCCCTTCCTGACCACAGAGAAAAGTGCTGCAGAAGTGGTTATGTACCCTCAGGCACACCCCGCACACCCCGCACACCCCAGAGAGCCCAGGCTAGTCCAGGCCCCTTCTGGTACATGGCGGACACAAAGCCTGAAAAGGGGTGGCGACTCGTTCCCTAAGTCTCCTAACTCCTGGGCTGGTACTCACAGTGATATGTACTGCACAGTGGTAGGTGGTATTCCACACCCTGGGACTTTTTCCGGTGTCAACTTTAATGCCGAGGACCCTTGAGTCCTCAGCCAGCTGAGGCTTTGTCATGGCCAAGCTAGGACAGCTTGGCCTGCAAAACACAGTGAAGCCTCGGCTCCCAGCCACTCCACCTGCATGGAGAGTGGCTGAGCAAGGACCCCCTCGGTGCCTCCACCACTCAGCCTTCCTAAGCAGGCCTCTCCCTACCCCTCTCCCCCCGCCTGGCTTCTCAGACTCCTCCTGCACCCCTGCTCTGCCACAGCTGGGCACAGGAGCCACCACAGGCTGCCACGGGCCACACCAGGCCTCTGGGGTCACTCTGCCCAAACCACCGCATGTTTCAGAGTAACCTCTGCTGTTCCCGTGGGAGTGGGACAACCAGGAAAAAGGCCTCAAAAACCAACCTGGAAGGTTTTTCAAACAAAAGAGTGTGATTTCCTTCAGGGGAGGGGGGGAAAAAGGAAAAAAAAAATATCCCCACAGCCCTCCTTGGCTCCAACGGCCTCAGTCGCTGTCTTGGGTGCATTTAGTGGTTTGGCAACTGTGGGCATATTTTAAAATCTGCTGTCCAGGCAGAGAGACAAAGGAGGCTGGGATGGGGCCAGGGGAGACCTCAGAGGACAGGGGTATTCATCTTGTTAAAAATAACCCACCCCGGTGCTATTTCTATTGAGCTTGGCAAACAGAGCTGTGTGATTTTCCCTTTTTTCGGCCATGCTTTGCTTGAACCATCTGATAAAAATAGTAGATAACAAGCTCAAAAAAAACCTGGGCTATTTTGACATGTAAGCCCCACTTGGAGTGAGCCCGGAGTGGGGTGGCCGGGGAACAGGGAGGTGGCCAAGAAGTGGGGAAGCCTTGGGTAGTTGGGTGGGGGCAGGCCTGGGACCACAGAGGACCAGGGAAGGGAGGAGACCAGGAAAGGGAGGTGATGCCTTCGCCTGTGTCCACAGCTCAGGGTCAACAAACAGGAGCCAGTCTCTCCTGACCCATCGTGGACCTCGTGGTTTCCCAGGCCCTGCTGGCCCCTGCCCCGACCTTCAGTGCTGTTCCCACCACCCTCCCCAGCGCCTGCTTACCCGGAGGCTCCGTGGGAGGCTGGGCCTCATAGGAAGCAAGCACTGGGCATACTTCGGGGCTGGGTTAGCAGCGCCAGATGCTACAGACAGGGAGAAAGGTCTTCAGGGGGATACCTGGGACCCCAGGCATGCAGGGGGTGCAGGCACTGGAAAGATGAGGGGGGGATCGGCTGCCCCAGCCAGACAACTGGCCATCCAGGTGGCATCAGCCAGTACACGGTTTCCTGCAGCTGGACCGTAACTCTGAGTGTGGCGGCCACACACTCAGCCCTTGAAGGAGCCCCACTTCGCTGTGTGGGTGAGCAGTGGCTGTGCACACAACTGTCCGGTAGTGCACCCCCTGAAGGTAGCAGCCTTGGGCAACTCATGGCTGGTTCCCACCATGCCTGTCATCGATCCATGACAGAATCACTGCTTAGGGCAGGGGGACCTACTGAATGAACACATAGCTGCATGGGGGGCAGAGGTGGGAGCCGTAGGCAGGGGCTGCTCATACCAGGAGAGGTGCCTGGGCAGAGGGGGGCTAGCCCTCAGAAGTGGGGCTGGGAGACCAAAATCAGGGCAGCCTTCATGGCCAGAAGGCACAGGCCTTCTTCCCTTTGAGCTAGAGATCTGGCCGGCACCCAGCTCACACACCAACCTCTGCTGGAGCTCCGTGAGGTCTGGCCGGGGCCTACAGGACTACTGCGTGAAATTTTCACAACTGAAGCCCTTGGGCTCATGAGTCTGGGGATTTCCTATGGGCAGAAATTGAGCTCTCCCCATCAGACTCCCTAAGGGCAGGGTAGGTCTCCCCACAGCCACCCCCTTCCCCATACCCACAGGTACAGCCTGCCTGGAAGTGGAAGCCCAGCACAGACACCCTGGGGACATCTGGGAATCACCTCACTCTCCCATCTCGGCTTGTGCTACCACGTGACCTCATCCTGCTCAAGGCAGATTCCACGGTGGGGAACTTAGAAAGGCATGTTCTTATTCCCCACAGCAACCTTGACAGGTTGGTAGGGCAACCCATTACCAGGTAAAAGATGGTGAAACTGATCCAGGGATGGAAGCCACACAGCATGCCAGAGGCACCTCCCCCAGGCTGGCCACGGGCTCCCTGCAGCCTAGCCAGCCTGGAGACATGCCCAGCTCCTCTCTAACTCCTGTGGCCCTAAGCTGGTCACAGCCCTCAGGCCTCTCCTAGGCAACCAAGCAGACATAAATGCACTAAGGAATGAGCTCCCCAAGGCCACCAAGAGGTGTCTGGAGCATTTGGAGCACTTCCTTGTCAGAGCACTGGACAGGGAATCAAGAGTCCTAGGCAGGCTTTGCAGCAACTCATTGTGTGACCTATGGAAAGTCACTTCCTCTCTCTCTCTGGCTCTCACTTTCCCTAGCAAATGCTCCTTGTGGGAGAAACATTTTTAACTCCAGGCCCTGGCTCACAACAGGCCTCAGTATTTCAACTAAATAGATGGAAGAGTGAGTCAACACAGGGATGCAGCAGGGCTGGACCAAGCCCCTTCTGGGCCTATCACTTAAAAGCTTCTAGGCTGATGTCCCCCAGGGAAGGCACATGCTCCCAGTTGCCCCAGAGCCATCCCTCGTCTCTAGAATAGCCATGGCCTGTCCACAGCCAGGAAGGCCAGTCCTGCAGGCACTGCAGCCACCAGCACCTGCCTGAGACTAGGGTTTCTTTCTCAGCGTTCCACCCTCCCTGGGGCTTGTTTCCCATCATTACCTCTGCCAGTCATTCCTGAGGGTCACATGCTTGCGAGGGAGCACAGTGGGCTATGGGCCTCCCTGCTGTCCCTTCCTTCTTCATTGTTCCTGGGCACTGTTGACTTTACAGGAGCAGCTGGAAACCCATGATGAGGGGGGCTGGTGCTGGGCCCAGGACTGGTGGGGCCAGTTTCTCAGATGAAACTTCAATGCAGGTAAAAGGCAAACAAATAAACAGGAGGCCAAAGGGCACCTCTGCCCAGGGGCATGGGCATGGAATATGGGCAGTGGGGACAGTGCCCAACTGAGCCCCAAGACATCAGGGGGCTTAAACACATTTTAAACCTCTAGTCCCCCTGAACCTGCTTAGATCTCCTCAGTTTTTGTGGGTTCAGTTTATTCCACTTTGAATATGTGGTCCCAGTGCAATAGGCTCCTGTGGGTCAGAAATTACTGAGAGCTGTCATTGAGTGAGCATCAAGTGTGCCAGGCACTGTGCTTATGTCTCATGTAAGCGTGGTAAAAATACCACCAGGTAAGGATTATTACCAACCTTGTTTTCCAGATGAGAAAACAGAGGCTCAGAGAGGTTAAGTAACTTGCCCAAGGCACACAGCTAGAGAGTGGCAGGGTGGGAGCTGAAGACTTTCCAACTAGTCCTTCTCTCATGGCCCCTGCTACAACCCTATCCAAGCCCCCACCATCTGTCGCCTGGGCTGCTGCAGGGTATCCTTGCTGGCCTCCTGTGTTCACTCTCGCCTCGTTCCCTACAGCGAATTCACACAGCAACCAGAGACAGCCTGTCAAAGTGTAAGTCAGATCAGGTCCTTCCTCCGCTCACTTCATTCGTGGATGTACTATGACCACATGATCTGCTCCCCTGTTACCTCCCTGACCTCAGCTCCTCCACTCGCCCCTTCATTCTGCTCCAAACCTAACTGGCTTCGCTCCTTGTTCCTTTAACATGAGTATTGACCTACCTGCCTCAGAGCCTTTGTGCTCACTGTTCCTGCCGCCTGAAAACTCTTCCCCATACATCCACTCTGTTGGCTCTATCAGGGCTCTACTCAAATGTCACCTTTTCAGAAAGGCCTGCCCTGCCCTTCTTGGGTAAAGTAGCCTGCTATCTCCTGTCTACGCTCCACCCCCTTCCCCTGCTTTATATTTCTTCAGAAGCAAATATGGCCACTGACTAGTGTATTTGAATGTTACCTGATCTACCAGAATGCAATCTCCATGAAGGCAAGGTTTTTCATCTGTTTTATTCATTGCTATAACCACAGACCCTAAAGTGGTGCCTGGTACATAGTAGGTACTCAGTAAATAGTTGTTGAACACACGAATTAAAGAATGAATGACAGTAGAACTGCCCCTCTTATGCACTCTACTCTTTCCAGCCTCTGTGCTCTGTCCCCAAATTTTCCTCGTGGGTGCAGACAAGTCTGCCTCCTTCTGCAGATTAGGGACCCCTCAGGGTGAGGGCTGACGTTAGCTCCTGTTTATTCCTCTACCCACCCTGTCCCCACCCAGCATCCCTTTCCCTAGCAGCTCTAGGCATTGCCCTAAGCACATAGAGGGCGATCCAGAAAAGTCTATGGAAGCATAAGGTTTTCCATTCCTAACTTATTTCCCCACTGTGAGTCTGCCAGCCACTGAGGAGGGGAATTGATCCTAGAACTGCTGGGTTATCATCCAGCGATGACTGGGTAAGCCTCAATTCTGTGCCAGGCACTGCATTGGGCGCTGGCAGACCCTGGTATGTAATGGGTGCTTGACAAAGTTGTGCTGCCTTATCCAAGTGAATGAGGTCCACAGACCCAAGATGGACTGTTAGATACCAGACTCCTGGCTGGCCCTCCACTAGGCGGCCCACCCTGCCAGCTCTCCCTCATGGCAGCACAGGCCTCTACTTCCATTCTCTGCTCTGACCTGCCATGGCACGCTGAGTCTGCCCCCTCCCCAGCTCCTCTCGGGGGTGGGGCCTGCCTGCTCTCTGCTAAGATTCTATCCCAACCTGGGTCCTGAGAGAAGCACATGGACCCTCTGAACCTTGGTTTTCTGATCTGTAAAATAGGAGCCCAGGGTAAGTCTTGCTTCCCTTTAAACAAACTCAGATTTCTACAAAGACGCCCTCAGGGAACTCTTTCTCCCCACTTTACAAAGGGATTCGTCACAGATCTTTTTAAATAGCCAGTAATCTGACCTCATGACTTAGAATATAGGATGCAATTTACAAAATAAATTTCTGATAGACGGCTGGTTCCCAGATCTGGGTATTTGCCGCACCGCTCCTGCTCTCCGGGGCAAGTCTCTGGGAAACTGGGGAGAGGGCTGGTGTATTAACAGAAGAGCATTGGCAGGTTCTTCATGAGAAACTGAAGTAACCTGAAGTAAGACAGGTCACCTGTCTGTGCCCTGGATATGAGACCCTGGTACAGGAGTGGCCCTTAGGAACGCCACGAGAGGCACTTAGGGAAGCTGGCTCAAGGGCTTTTATAGACCTCACTCCAATGCCAGGACCCTGGAACTGACATGCTCATTTACAAATGGACAAAACTGAAGCCTGGAGAGGCTGGGTTACAAATGGCAGAACCGAAACCCAAACCTAGCTCTCCTGGCTCCTGGCTGATTCTCCCACCACTCCTTAAAGTTGGTCCTCTGGAGTCTCCCTTCGGCCTTGCCTCTATGCTCAAAGTTGGACTCATATTTTCAGGAGAGGCCGTAGATTTTCTCTAGGACTTCCGTTTTTTTCTCCTAGATCCTTTGTTCCAACAGAAGCCGTCTACAAGAAGATGAGTAAGAGTCAGAAGTTCAGACTTTAGTGAGAAAAACAGAGCCACTCTGGAAAGGTAATACAGTATGGTAATGGTTCAGACCAAGGACTCTGGGAGCCAGGCCACATGAGTTTAGATCCCAGCTCTCCTACCTGTCAGCTCGGTGACAGTTTTAGCTCTCTGTGCCTCCGTTTTCTCTTCTGTAAAATGGAGTAATGCTAGCACCAGTCTCCTAGGATTATGAGATAACCTTTGAGTGAATTGACATATGCAATATGTCTAGAACAGTACAGGGCAGAGAGAGAGTGCTAGACAAGCACTGACGTTATTGATAAGTAGAACTGCCAGCACCATGTCTGGACCCTGGTGATATGGACACAGAACTTTTATAATTTAAAAAAGAGGGAAATGATTGCAAATTCCTACTCATCCTTCAGAACCCATTCAGATCTAACCCTCTCCTTGCTAGTAGTGTTTGTTCTCTCTCTTTAGGGCTCTCATAGGAGTTTGCATCCCTCAAGTATGCAGTGCAGGGAAGGAAAAGTGAATTCACATGTATAAACACATAATATATACCAGGCACTGCTAGATAAACTTTCTAGAGTTTATCTCATTCATTCTCCACAATAACACTGGGAGGTGATATAATTATCACCTTTTTCAAGGTAAAGAAACTGGGGTTCAGAGAGGTAAGAGACTTAGTAAGAGACTAAGCCAGAAATTAAACCCACTTAGCATTTCTCATCTCGTGTTTAGTTCCTGGTTTCATGTTTGCCTCCCCTGCTAGGCTGACAGCATCCCAGAATTTTTACTCGGGTTTGTAACAGGCAGGTTTCTGGGAGAGGGGGTGTATGTTGTTCATTACTCATCAAGATTTTTGCTCCAGAAAGATTAAGAACTCCCATCTCCCACTTCTTTAGATTCCCAGGTTCCAGCAGAAGGCCAAGTATCTATCAGGTACTTAGATGAGTGAAAGGAAGAAAGGAAGGGAGGAAGGAAGGAAGGAAGGAATGAAGGAAGGAAGGAAGGAGGAGGAGGAAAGGAAGGAAAGAAAGGAGGGAGGGAGGGAGGAAAAGAAGGAAGGAGAAGGGGAGCGGAAGGGAAAGGAAGGGAAGGGAAGGGAAAGGAAGGGGAGGGGAGGAAAGGAAAGGGGAGGGGAGGGGAGAAAGGAGGAAGGAAGGAAGGAAGGAAGGAAGGAAGGAAGGAAGGAAGGAAGGAGGAAGGAAGGAAGGAAGGAAGGAAGGAAGGAAGGAAGGAAGGAAGGAAGGAAGGAAGGAAAGAAAGAAGGAAGGAGGGAGGGAGGGAGGGACAAGATGAGCAGGTGAGCACCCAGGGAGGGAGGGATGGAAGGATTGAATCATCAAGTGAATCTGAAGGAAATGGGAACCTCGTCTTGATTCTTTTTATTATTCTGAGAGAAAACCAACAGCTGGGGAAGTCGACCCTGCAGGGGGGCTTCGTGTAGGGTAAGAGTGATCCCTGGGTTTTATTTGCCCTCCTCCACTGGGGAGCAAGCCCTGTTCACGCTGCTCGCCCACTAATTCAGCCTCACCCCCCGGGGGCCCACTCCTCCATGCCTGGCCCCTCTCAGAGGAGGCCTTTCTCTGCATCACTGGAGCAGGGCTGAGCACCCCCTCTTCCACGGCTGCCTTTGCCCTTCAGGCCTGGGAGGGCTGGGGGAGGGGCTGCAGAGGAGGTCAAGAGAATCTGTGGGAGCCTTTCTGGCCTCAGACATCCTCTGAGGGCCAGTGGGCGCCAGACACACAGTAGGAGCTTGGTAGATGGCTGAGGAATGGCAGGAGCTCAGCCCAGTGTTCAGCCCCAGTGGGGCCTGAGAGGGCCCAAGCACGGCGACCACCGGAGGAGCTCCTTCCCCGTACCCCACCACAGGAGCCAGCTGGGAAACACAAAGCTGGTTTTCTGGTTTTCCCCAGAGCCAGCTGCTCTGTACCTGAGAAGTCAGTGCTTCCCGGATCCCAGTCAGCATGGGCTCTTCTCCTAGGCCCTGAGCCTACGTCCAGAAACATCCTCCTGGGGTTTATCTGCTCCCACAACCCGCCCAGTACTGGAAGCTCTGACTTCCTCAACAAGGATCGCAAGGGGAAAATGACCAGTGGGGTAGGGGGAAGAGGCCAGAGCCTTGATCACTCTGCCTGCCGCTGGCATCCTGTGGGGGTCTAGCTGGCTGGGGTCACCTCCCTCTTCCCCACACAGAGCTGGCAGGACAGCCGGTTTATCCTTCTTCAGCCACAGCCTGCAGAAAGCACGTTCCCCTCGGAGCCCCGGGCCACTAGCCAGTCCACTGGGGACATCCCTCAGAGAAGGGAGGGGAGGGAGAGACAGGGCGGACACCCAGGCTGGCACACTGTGGCCAGCCACCCGGCTCCACTGACTGGCGGTTTCGTGTCTGGCTCCCTGAGGTCCAGATGGTCCCAACACGTCCCTGGGGGGTAAGCAGACTCTTGCCCAAACTTGAACTCACAGCTCCAGCCCCCAGAGGCTCCCAGCCAGGGCCCCAAAGGAGGGAGGGAAGAGGGAAGAGGCTTCTGGAGCCTACGCAGGGCTCCTGGGTGTGGCTCACAGGCTCTGTGGTGCGAAGCCGGAGCAGCAGGAATGCAGAGCAGGGTAGATGGACGTGTAGAACTCCCGGACGAGGTGGGACAGAAATGGGTCTGGACGGAAGGAGAAGAAAGGCTGGAGGAAGACAGCAGGAAAGACTCCACATAGAAGAAAGGCTTTTCCTAGCCTGGAAGCTGACAAGATGACTTCCACCTCTCCTCCACTTATTTCCTGACCTTTTCCTACCCGCATCTGCTCGCCTGCCTCTGGGCCTTTGTTCATGCCATTTCCCCCACCAGAAGTGTTCTTCCCCACCCATCTAACCTTCAAGGTGGCCTCCCGAGTTAGCCCCTCTGTAACATCTTCCCTGGCTCTTCCTAGCAAGAAGCAATGTCTCCTGACCTCTCAGAGGACATGGTTTATGTGCTCCACTTTTTTCTGTCAGCTTTGCCTCCCTCATACTCATTCATGCCAGCAATCAACAGGCGTGATTTAAATGGCCACTGTGTCAGGTGCTAGACGAATCCTCAGCAGAGTTAGACATGGTTTCTGCTTCCAAGCTGATAGCAAATAACCCTTCTACAGTGGCATGGTACTAGAATTCAATTCAAGAAACATTTGAATGAACACCTACTGTGTGCTGGACATTCTCCTAGACCCTCAGAATAAGAAACCAGGACATGAGGAGAGCTAAGTGCTGGCTGGAGATGGGCCTAGGGGGCTTTGAAAGCTCAGACTCAGGGCCTGGGGACAGGGGCAATACCTCAGCTAAGAGTTCCAAGCGAGAGCAGGCCTCAGCCAAGACAGGAAGTTAGGAGAAGGCTTTCCAGGCCCAGGAAACAGCACTGTAAAGGTACAGACTTGGCAGGTTGGAGCAGCGCAGGCTCAGGGGCATGTTTAGCTGGAGACATAGAGGGAACATGGGGCATGTTTGCTGGGAAGAAGGGCTGAGGCCAGAGCGCCAAGACAGTCACTCTCAGAGCTGGGGCTTGTGCTGGCATTCTCCCCAACTTCATTTTATACCCTTCTGTGTTCTGGGGGGCTGGCCCCATGGACTGCCTCACCCTGGCTCTCCTGCCCTCTGGCTTCTGGTTGAATTCAGCCAATGGGAGGCACCAGCAGATAATCCGAAGATGGGAGGAGAGAGAGGCACCTCCAGCAACCTTGCTAGACCACAGCGTGGTGGGTATGTCCCTCTATCTATCGCTGCACGGCTCCTAGCAAGTGACCCCTCTCCTGCAGCAACGGCCTTCACCAGGCTCCAGTAGCAGCTGCCTCCTGGTCCCTTCGGGCCCAGAGGTGACTCTGGCCATTGCTCTTGCCCGGACTGCTCCGTCTCACGCTGATTCCCTTGACCCTGCTCACACTTCCGTAAATAACCCTGCACTCAACTTTGTGATGGCTGTCAGCTAAGAGGGCTCTGGAGTCATGGCTGGGCTGACTTCATGGAGGAGCAGGTCTCATTAGGAGAAAAGGAGGGAGGGGTCTTGGAGACAGGTGAGGGCTTCGGACAGGGGATGCAGGGTGTGCTTGAGGCAAAGGTGGTGGCAGGAGCCAGAGCAGTGGGTGAGATCCTGGTATCTCTTTTCCCCAGAGTAGGTAAAAGAGAAGGTCAAAAAAATGGAGGGAAACAAGAAAGCACCAGGTGTCCTGGGGGGCCCAGGATCTAGCTAGTATGTAAAGAAGTCAGGCCAATATGCAGGGCAAACATCCCACCACGCCCCAGGGTGAATATATCCCCCCATGCCCTGGGGCCAACATCCCACTATGGCATCCCATTATGTGACATGCCCTGGGGCAAACACCCCGCTATCCCCTGGGGTGGAACACCCCAGGGCAAACATGCTCTAGGGTGAACGCCCCACTATGCCCTCGGGCAAACTATGGTCCGGCCCCGAGGCAAACATCCCATCATGCCCCAGGGCAGGCCAGGCCACTGGGAAAGGCTTGTTTCTTTGGAGTAGAGAATTAGAGATATTTTTGGGCTGAGTGCTCACACCTGTAACCCCAGCACTTTGGGAGGCTGAGGGGGCCGGATCACTTGAGGTCAAGAGTTTGAGACCAGCCTGGCCAACATGCTGAAACTCCACCTCTACTAAAAATACAAAAAAAAAAATTAGCTGGACCTGGTGGCAGGCGCCTGTAGTCCAGGCTACTTGGGAGGCTGGGTCAGGAGAATCACTTGAACCAGGGAGACAGAGGTTGCAGTGAGCCGAGATTGTGCCACTGCACTCCAGTCTGGGTGAGACTCTGTCTCCAAAAAATAAAAAATTAAATTAAGGGACTTTTTGGGGAAATGGGAGAACAGTTATTGAATTACTACCTTATTTAATCCTCATATCAAATGCCTCAGAGAGACAAAGTACCCTGGCCTACGTAACTGGTAACTGGCGAGGCTGGGATTTGAACCAGGGCGGTCTGACTATGTAGCTGTGTCGGCTGCCCTTTAGGTAGTGCTGAATCTTCTCTGTAGCAGCTGGAAGGTGCTCTTTCCTCACTTGCTGTCTTTCCATACTGGGGGAGCTCACTTCCTTACTTCCCAGGCCAGCCCTCTTATTGCTGCGAATCTTGGGGTTCAAGGTAGCCATGTCTTAGTTGTTCCCCCACATTCATATTAATCCTGCCCGTTGGGGTGGCCCACACACAACCCCATTCTGTGCGCCACAGGACAGCCTTTCCTGGGCTTGAAGACTGCCCCTGCCGCTCCCACCTCCTCTCATCCTTGAACTTGAGCTGGGGTTTCAGGATTCCTCTCCATCCCTATTCCACAACCCTCAGGTTCTGAAAAACTGACACACAGATCCTCGTGGGAATTTAGAAACAGGCCCTACTTCAAATAAATTCAATATGTGAAAACTGAGACCAACACAACGGCTTCCCCTCTTCTCCCCCTTTCCAAAGTTTCCCACTGTGGCCCAGGGCCTGGCTGCATGATGGGGCCTAAGGTCCCTTCCAGCCCTGGGACTCCGTGGTTCCAGCAATTCCTCTGCAAGGCCCTAAACACTCCCCAAGGCCATGAGGTCTCCTTTTGAAAGAGGTGCCAGGCCTCCTTCCTTCCTAGCTTCATGGACTCAACTCCAGCCCCTTCCCTGCTCCTGCATGGCAGGCAGCGTGCTCAGCCCCACTGGGCCGGAGGCACTCTTTGCACACACGCGGACACCCCCTGCATCCCACAGCTGCAGCCCTAATCCTAGACTTGTTTAAAACTGAATTATGAGCCTGTCGTGTGGTAGCTGCGAAGCGGAGGCGGAAAAGGATTTACTGGCCACATTAAATCATGTGCTTATTGTTAAGTGAGCTGGGCAAAGGAGGTGCTTAGAAGCTCTACATCCCTCCCCCTCCTCCCGACGTCCCACCAAAGCGCTCCCACCCATCCACAAAGGCCATCTCTGAGGTCTTACCAGTTTATTTCAGAAGCTCACACTGGTTCCCTTGGCCCCACATCCCTTGCAGTGGTGGACAGAGGTTATTTTGTCCCCATTGTACAGATAAGTAGACCCAAGGTCTCAGAGAGTTGAGGCAATTTGCCTTCAATCTTACAGCGAGGATGAAATGGAAAGAAGAGGCTTCTTGGCCTAGTGCCCCTGCACCCCTGATTTTCCAAGCACAATTGCACATATAAGCACTCCAGGCACTTTTTTGGAAAGAACTCTTGAGCTTTAGGTATAAAGCTCATGTGACCCACAGCAGGCAGACTTCAGCCCTCCCTGTGAAGGTCTCAGGCTGTTCTGGTGAGACTCTTGAGAAAGCACAGAGGCCTGGCTTTGGGGTCAGGGAGAAACTCCAGGGCCCTGTGCCCCCCTCCCAAACCCACTCCACACCAGTGCTGGTCAAATGCTGGAGGATAGGTTCACAGTCCGGTGTGAAATTCTCTTATAGGAAGCAATCAGGCAGCCCCTGTCCTCATCTCCATTCACTCTCAGCCAGTGCCCATCCGCTTCCCATCTCCGCACCCACACTCTGGCTCCCCACGGGAGGCCACTGTTTGCTCCCACACTCTGCTCTCCCTCCTCACATTCCTGGCGGGTCCCCTCCCAACCCACTGTCTCTAGGCATCCGCCACTCACCCACCCCGGCAAGGTGCCCCTGGCCAGACCCTGCCCTGAAGCTGGGACACCGTGAGATCCCCACCAGACCACCTTCCCGAGGGAACAGCTGAGCCCAGGGGGCTTGACCAGGGTATTCAGGCAGCTGGCAGGCAGCTCTTCGTATTGGCAGCATTGGTAGGACCCACTGCCCCTGAAAAGAATTCTGAGGCATCTTTGACTCTGTTTAGTGGGCATTTTTACAGCTTTTACAGCTGGAAAAGGGGCACAGCCAGTGAAGTGTGGCCCCTCGGCATTAGCAGCCCTTCTGCCTACCAGGAACACACTGTGATCTAGACTGAACCCCACAGCCCCATCCAAGTCCCCACAGGGACCCAGTTCCACCTGAATTACCATTACCATACTGCAGGCACTTAAAGGCGTTTCACACTCATAGTCTCACAGAAAGCCCATAACATTCCAGTTTGAGCAGGCTGGGGGTGGGGAGTATTACCCATTTTACAGGGCACAAGACTGAGGTCCACAGAGCAGACCTGAGGTCAGCTGGTGGCAGTGATCCAGCAAGGGCAGGGACCCAGAAGTCCTCATCCCCATCTGGGTGCTCTCTGCCTAGGCAGAGAGGAGAAGTCTGCCCAGGTTCTGCAGAGCCTGACAGACAGATCGTGACCCCACCGACCTCATCAGGGGTCATTTTCTGTTCAGCCAGAAAAAGACTCCTTGTCACAGTTGCCCACCGCCATCCTCACCTAGCAGGACTGAGCTGCAGAGTTGAGAGGAGAGCAATATCCCCTGAAGGGTGGGCTTTCAAGTTACCCCCTTACAGGTGGGGCTGTGGATCTGTAGATTCAGGTCTACTGGCTTTCTCCGGCGTCAGCTCCTCAAGGACATTAAGGAAGGGCTTCAGTTCCCCACCAGCTGTTAAGAGCCCCTAGTCGGGTGAAGTGAGTCTCTCCCTGGAAAAGCAATGCCTTTGGCTGAAGAAGCCAGATTCACAGGGAGAGGGGGAGGGCAGTGTTCTGGGTCTCCTGGCTTCTGGGGGGTGGGGAGGGGTGAAGGCTGAGGCTGCAGGGGAGGGCTGTTGACCCCAGGCTCCGAAGTGCTGCTCAGCACCCCTCCTAAGAGGGTTCTCACTCCCACTCAAGCTAGGATAGGGCTGGGTAAGGTGGGGCAGTTGACAGAGTTGGGCCAAGAATTCAGGTGTTTCCAAAGGAGGTGGTCAATAATGAGGAGATGGCCAGAAGGGAGGGATGGAGAAGGGAGGCAGTAAAGAGCCTGGCAGGAAACCGAGAGGAAAGGGACAGGTAAGTTGAGCATGATGTCTGAGAGGGGTATTGGGACAGGCGTTTTACGTGTCTAATTGTAACAACAGGCTTGAAGGAAGGTGGGAGCACCATTCTGTGGCTTAGACTACCGAGACTTAGCAAGATTAACGTGACTTTCCCTCAAGGTCATACAAAATGAATGACCTCTAAGTCGCAGAACTCAGGCTTAGGCTCTGTGACACTAAGCCTGGGACTCTTTCTTCCCCCACCAGACTCCCAGTCCTTGAGAGCTGTATCCATTGATTCCCCCACCATATCTAGTACCAAGCTCAGGATTTCATAATATAGTAATAGGTGTTCAATAAATATTGTCGTCCTGTTGACTTTCAAGGCCACAGTTTCCCTTGTTTAGAAAATAGCTAACAAATCCTAAGGCACACCTGCCTGGAGAGTGTCTATACCTGGGCTCGGTGGAGGCTCCATTCCAGCCCTTCTATCCTTAATCTGCCCCCCAACCCCATAGTCACCCTGTACCATCTAGGCTCAAAAAGGTTTCAGTGTCTCCACCCATGAAATAACATGGGGGACAGAGTAGCCACCTAGGTTTCTCCCAGAGCTCCTGATCTGTGGCTGAGGACCACAGCCTCCACCTTCCACCCTAGCACTGCTGTGCCAGGCATCTCAGATCAAAATATTCCCCAGAAGCACAGAAAGTCTAATTCATTTCATGTTTCAGGAGGAAGTCCCATGAAGAAATAAAGAACATGTGGTGAATCACAGAGAAATGGCCGTAAAGATTCAAGCCTCGCCGGGCGCGGTGGCTCACGCTTGTAATCCCAGCACTTTGGGAGGCCAAGGCGGGCGGATCACGAGGTCAGGAGATCGAGACCACGGTGAAACCCTGTCTCTACTAAAAATACAAAAAAATTAGCCGGGCGTGGTGGCGGACGCCTGTAGTCCCAGCTACTCGGAGAGGCTGAGGCAGGAGAATGGCGTGAACCCGGGAGGCGGAGCTTGCAGTGAGCCGAGATTGCGCCACTGCACTCCAGCCTTGGTGACAGAGCGAGACTCTGTCTCAAAAAAAAAAAAAAAAAAAAAAAAAAAAAAAAAAAAGATTCAAGCCTCAACCTTGGTCCTCCCTAGTCACATGACTACAGGCAAACCTCTTCTCTCTCAGCCTCAGTTTTTGCATCAGTGCCATAGGAATGGTATCTGCCACGCTAACCTCACAGGACTGCTGTGTGTTCAGATGAATCAGGTATGTGAAAGACACTTCTGCAGGCGGGGAAGAGGTGTGCAAAGGCAATTTGCTTTTACGGAACTTACATTACTGTCGTTTCCCATCGTTATTTTAATGCCCAAAAGGTTTGGGAGGCATTTCTCTAACTGAGGTGTTCATGGTAAGCCCACACTCACTCCTGCCTGGAAAAGGTTTTACATAGACTGAGGAGACCTGAGGCAGTTGCTGAGCTGCTTAGAACAGTGTCTCCGGGTCACAGCCATCCCATTACTGGGCATATCCCCAAAGGATTGTAAATCATGCTGCTATAAAGACACATGCACACATATGTTTATTGCAGCACTATTCACAATAGCAAAGACTTGGAACCAACCCAAATGTCCATCAATGATAGACTGGATTAAGAAAATGTGGCACATATACACCATGGAATACTATGCAGCCATAAAAAAGGATGAGTTCGTGTCCTTTGTAGGGACATGGATGAAGTTGGAAACCATCACTCTGAGCAAACTGTCGCAAGGACAGAAAACCAAACACCGCATGCTCTCACTCATAGGTGGGAATTGAACAAGGAGAACACTTGGACACAGTGTGGGGAATATCACACACTGGGGCCTGTCGTGGGGTGGGGGGAGCGGGGAGGGATAGCATTAGGAAATATACCTAATGTAAATGATGAGTTAATGGGTACAGCACACCAATATGGCACATGTATGCATATGTAACAAACCTGCACGTTGTGCACATGTACCCTAAAACTTAAAGTATAATAATAAAAATAAAAAAATAAAAAATAAATTAAAAAATAAAAGAACAGTGTCTTCAGGTCAATAAATATTGGCAAAGAGAATGAATGAAGGAAAGAAGGGATGGCCTTTGTGTACTGTGCTAGATATTGAGGTGGTAGCGTGGGATCAGGACTCCTTTTATGGCCCCTGGGTCAGCAAATGAAAGCTCCTGAAACACAGATGTCAAATTTGACTCTGATATAAGGTTCTTGCCAAGGATTATGGGGAGAAAAGGGCCACAGAGACACAACCCTTTAGGAATTTTGAACCATTTCAGGAAACAATTCAGATAGCTCCAGGCAAAAAGGATGAGGGAGGAGATGACACTGAAATTTGAGTTATTTACGGCCTGCCCCCATCATTTTCTCCTGTCCCCCTTTTCCCCTCCCCTGCCCTATCCCTGCTCCCTGCCCCCAACACCCTCTGGTACAGCCAGAACCTGGCCTTGGGTTGGGGACACTGGGAAAGGCGTGGGAAAAACAATCAAACCTTGGTCAGCCGGATAATTAGCTGTTCCTCTGTGACCATGGCCTCCCTCTCCTCTCCGCTTTGCCGCCACCCTCTACCCCCGCCCCTGCAGGACAAGTGTTTCCAAATACCCTGGCGACATCACCTCATTAATGTTAATGGGAAGTCCGGACATGAGCTTGGACGGTCATAAATTGCCGTGTGAGAAAGGGTGAGAGTATTTGTGTGTACTGCCTATGTGTGTGCATGCTTCTGCAAGTGTGCACCACCTGTGTGTTGCATATATGAACATGTGTGTACTACACAAATGAGAAAGTATACATAATGCATGTGAGCTGTGTGTGCATGTTACTGCGTGTGTACACGTGGACTCGAGTGTTCTGTGTGTGTGTGTACCAGTGTGCAAGTATGTCTACTGCACGCATTCTGCATCTGTGTGGAGTGCGCATGCATATGTGTGCATGAGTGCATACTGCCTTGTGTGCATGTGTTATTGCATATGTGCTTGCATATGCATATGTATGCATACATATGTACATGTGTGAGCTGAATATGTATATCGCATGTAGATGAATGTACATATGTGTGCACCCATTATAGCTCTGCAGTCATTTTTGCCTTTATCATAAGTATATGCATATTATATACAGTATGCACTGTATGATATTTAGGCACCCACGTGTACATGCCTGGGAGTACACACATGATATACACATATACACATTATCAGTACATTCTGTTGATATTGGTGCATTTCTGTGGGATTGTGTACCAGACGGCAGCTGAGCATCAGTGGTAAATACACTAAATGGTGTAGTAACAAGGAGCTTAAGCTCTGTAGCCAGACTGCGTGAGTTCAAATCCCACTTCTTCCCCTTACTTGCTGTGCACATGACCTTGGGCAAGATATGTGACTTCTTTGGGCCGTGGTGTCTTCATCTCTAAAACAGAGATAATAATTTGTATGTCCCATATGGTTGTTGTGAGGACTAAATAGCAATTCATATGAAGTGTTTAAAATAATACCTGGCACATATCAAGCACCCAATAAATGTTGGTTATTATTACAACATCATTAATAGATCTGTGTATACATGGAAACGTGCATGTCTGGGGCATGCGCTATGTAAATCTGGGTGTCTGGTATGTGCACGTGGCCCATGTTTATATCTAAGCCAGTGTGTGAATAGAGCTGTGAGTCTGGGAGCATGTGTAATATCCATGCCACGTGGATTTCTGGGTCCTCCCACACATACCTACAGGTGTCCTGGCACTCTGACAGTGGTGGACAGCATGGCAGCTGCAGCCTTGCCTCACTCCCATCCCCTGGAGCTCAGTGAAGAGGGCTGCTCTGAGGAGGGAGGCTGGCTGTAGCCATGCCTGCCCATGCCACGGTTCACGTGGTCCACAGTTCATAATACACACACATTGGTCTGACCAGCACCACCCACTGCCCCTTGTGAGGGACGAGCTGGTGACTGGAGAGCCCCACTTCCTTCTCCCTCTCCGTACAAATCCAGTCAGTCTCCAAGTTCTGTCAGCTCCGACCCTGAATCTCTCAATTTGTCCATTCCCCTCTCTGTCTCCTCTCATGACAGCAAAAGCCTCTTGTCCCTCCTAATCCACTCTCCACGCTGCAGCGAAAGTGATCTCTTAGAAATGCAAATCTCATCACCTTGCTCACTCGCCCGCCTAAACCCCTTTAATAGCTAGCTTTGCATTGCTCTTGGAATAAGGTCTAAAATCCCTTCCAAAGCATATGAGGGCTGGCCTGCCCACCCCAGCCGTAGCTCCCACCCTCTCAGCCACTCCCGGCTCCTGCTCCCCGTCTCCTCACCCCCACTTTGGTCTTTGGTTCCCTCTGCCTAGAATGCTCTTCACCACCTTCACATCAAAACTCTTTGGGACATCTTTACTTACAGACTGCCCCCCAATTTATGGGGGGCATGTTGCCCTGTAATAATTCTCACCTCTGCCATCAACACATAGGCAGTTCAATAACTACTGCCATGTCATCCTCATCTCCCCTAAGCACGATGAGTACTGAAGGTGTCGGGCCACCCCTGTGTTTCTGGGCTCATGTCCCATGTTGGCCAAGCACTTGCGGTGCACCAGCAGTTGTGCTGAGCCTGATGATTCAAGGCCCCAGCTGTCAAGAAGTTTGCAGTCTCTCGGAAGAGAGAGACAGACACAAAGCATACTGTGAAATTGGTCAATGCACCCATAGAGTGAGGAGGGGCCTGATGGAGGATTCCAGGGGCCTTGCCAGAGGGGACCTTGAGAAATGAAGCGTAAGCCCGGAAAGGGAATTCCAGACATGGGAAGAGCAGGAGCAAAGGTTCAAAGGGAGGAGATCGCAGTGCCCGTGCAGCTTGCTGTTGCTGCGGCAAAAACTGTAACATGGGAAGCACTAAGAGACAGAACCGGAAAGGTCTGTGGGGACTAGACTGTGGGAACTTGAAGAATTTCTCCTTTGTTTGGACGGATCACACATCCATCAACTTAAGATTTCAAAGTCCCAGCTGTGATAGGGTCACCGCTGTCCATCAGGCTTCATGTGACTGAGAGGAGGCTTCCCTGATGCCTGATGGAGCCAGTTCAAGGACTCCTTGGGACGGCCATTGAGTCCATGGCCCCAGATTCCCACTTTATTAGCAGGAAGGAGAGGCCCAGAGAGGAGCGGTGGTTTCTCTCAAACTCACAGCTCAGCCAAGTGTGGAGAGGCGGGACTCAGCTCTGAGTCCAAATTGGGCCACCCAGCCTGCTCGGAGCCTGTGCCCAGAGGTCAGGGGTCAGGGGTCAGGCAGCTCCTTCCCCAGGAAGGCTCCAGTTGCCTCTGGGTGGAAGGAATGGCCCCTCACACAGGCCCCAGGCAAGAACTCAGGCAGGGCAGCAGATTAGCTCTCTGAGGAGGCCCAGGCAGAGACTAAAAGGGGTGGGGGGCCTCTGCTCGAAGGCCAGGAGCTTTAATTCCCCGCTTTCAGTTGCTAGTGCTCATTCAGGTCCCAAGGGGCTTGCTGAGTTTGTCCAGGACTCAGCCACTTAATCTTCTAATACCTCCAGCAAAGCCCCTTTGTTCTCCCTCTTGCATAAGGTGGTAGGAACTGTGCAGCCTCCTCCCCTCTGCACCTCCCTCATCACTCAGCCTGAAGCCCCTGCTTGTGGCAGCAGCTGCACCTCCAATCCCTCCTGGGCCGCCAAGAACTTTCCAGCAGGGGATGTTTAAGGCAGTTAGCCGCTCTAAAGGCACACTTCTGAGTCTGTCTTGCCCCTATCTTTTGGAGGCCTGGCATTGTACCGCAGTGCCTCTGTGCCGGAGGGCTCCCTAAACTGTGGCTTTTACCCATCTTGGCAATACAAAGGCCTTGGCTGGCTCAGGGAACCTTCCAGTGGTGAGGCACGTGCCCTCTGACCGCCCAGGAGCGATCTGGCAGGGGGTCTCCCTCTCCTCCTTCCCCACCCCTAGGGTAATAAGGGCCAGCTTCCCGGACTGTGGCTTGGGCTCAGGTTGAGAAGAACCCCATATTTGGTTTAATGCTCTACTGTCACCATCTTGAAATTGTTTGTTTTTGAACAAATAGTCTGGCATTTTCATTTTGTAGTGGGCACCACGAGATTTGCAGCTGGTCCTGCCTAGAGTTTTGTGGGAAGCCCAGGAGGCAGCCGGCCTGGGGACCTGAGGAAAGCTGGGTTCTGGCTGGGGAAAAACTCAGCCCTGGCTGGATGAATGAACTTTGGAAAGCCCTTGTCTTCCCTTGGAACTCAGTTTCCCCAAGTTATATCAGTTTAGCTAACATTGACAGAATACTAAATATGCTGTTTAAAACTGCCCCAAAAGCCGAGCTCAGCAGGGACCTAAGTAAGATGGGGATTGTTGAAAGATAAGTGATGGGGAGGGGACAAAAAAAGAGAAGGGAATCTTCAGTGTTTGCCCATCTGGACTCTTACAGGAGTCTGGTGGAAGGAGTTTGGGGAAAGCAGAAGCAAGATGCCTGTCCTGGGCCTCGGCATCCCTTACCTGGGAGTTTGGAAGGCCAGGCAGGGACAGCAGATGGCTGAATCGGCCATCAGCATAGAGGGAGGGCAGCTTGATCCAGATCCACATTACCCCTATTCAAGGCACCCCCTCATGGGCCAAGCCCCCTGGGGCAGGACAGCCCTCTGCTAACATCCTTGCCTCTACTAGGTGTTGGGGTAGGGTTCTGCTTGTGGGAACATCAAGGGGTCAACGGCTCATGTGGGCCAGGGCAGACCCGCTCTACCTTCCCAGGTTCTGGAAAGATCCAGAGCCTTCCCAGGGCATGATCACACCCGCCAACAGTTCCCCCAGACCCAAAGGGGTACGGTTCCATGTCTAGCTGTCATTCTTCCAACCCCTGATCTATACCCCATTCTCACTGAATACTGAATTAGCCCAAAAGTCAGGAAAGAGGCCCTGGAGGAAATGGTGGCTCCTCCTTGGGAACTGCAGGCTGCCCTCACCCAGAGTCCTTTGAGTTAGGGCCTGGCTTATGCTTGCTGACACATGGCTTCTACGGGTCCCTGAGGAATCAGCTGGCTTTCCTACCTGCTGCAAAGGAGAGTGGCGGGGATCTGCACAGCGTGGGAGCTTCCTGGGGGCCAGGATGCATTTACTGTCTCCTCCACTTCCCCTTCAGTAGTTAGGACAGGGCTCTCTACACAGTTGGGATGGACAGAGGTCCCAGTGGGTCTTGGCCTTATCAATACTACTCATGGGCCAGCTGTATCCCAGCTTCCCAGGAAAAAGAGACCAGGCCTGCCTGTAAGCTCTGCTAAGGACTAGGACCCTACTTACCTGGTTCACCATCAAATCCCAGGTCCTAGCACAGTGCCTGGCTTGCAGTAGCTGCCCCATAAGATCTGTTAAACAAATGAATGAACTGAATTTATTCTTCACTTTCATTAAATGAATAAATGAAGTAGCAACTGGAAGCTTCCAAGTCAGAACCAAAAAGATCTTCCTCACTTTTACACAGTCATGTTTAAACAAACATAGTTGTTCTCTTGCCTGTGGTTTGCTCTTTGAAGTTGGAGCTGATACTGAATGAATGAAGAGGGGTTGGCGTGCCCCTTGTCCCAAGGCTAGGGAAAGGCTGCACAATCTCTCCAGGGCCTCCAGGTGACAGCAACTCATACTCCCAGAACACCAAGACAGAAGGCACCCTGGACAACCATAACCAAACTCCTCAGGCTCAGCTGAGGTGACTAAGGCCCAAAGAAGGGAAGGGACCTGCCCTAAGTCCCACAGTGGGTTGGTAGGGGAAGTAGAACTAGAACTCAGGATTCCTGACTCTCTGCCTGGAGCTCTTTCCATCCTGTCAGGCCCAGACATGAGTCTAGTTTCCCTCCTGGTCAGGCAGGTCTTTTCTAGGACCTGGGCCCTGGCTGTCCCTAGCAGTGACAGCCTGGCCACCTGCTGGCCAGAATGCTTGCAATTGCCAGGGAAGCGGTAGGTTTGCGCTTTGTTTGGACTCAGGCAGCCTTGCACAACTGTGAGGTCTGTAGGAAGGTGGGCAGGCCCCTCTCATCTCCATCCCTGCTCTGGGGACAGAGGGCTGGCTGGCTGCAGGGCACACAGGGCCAAGGCACCAGGTTGGCAGGAGAAACTCAGGGCCTGACTGTTTATAGTGGGGATAGCTCCCCAGGCTCTGTCATCAGACCTCACGCAAGGTAGGATGTCACAGACAGCTGCCCAGGCAGCAATGGGAATGGTGGCTAAGGCCCTGGGCAGAGAGACCAGGCTTTGACCCCCCAGTTACATCCTTGGAATGAGCTCCGGCTTCCACCCTCTCCTGGACTGCACAATCTGACAGTTTCTATTATAGGCTCTCTCATTCTCGCCACAACTCGACCATAAATATTAGATTGCTCCCATTCTACAGATAGGCCAATGAGTCCTAAGTAGGTTCAGTGCCTTGCCGGAACTCCAACAGCAAGAAATCCAAGTCCAGGTCTGCCTTGGAAACCTCCCTTCTCCAAATTTTACAATTTTACACTTGAGTGGCTTGTGACACTGTCCAGTTCTTCTGGCAGCCTGCCTTCCCAGAGCTCCCTGTTAAGAAAAGTGCATGGAACCCACTGCCACGAGAAAGATGCATCAGACACTCATGCTACTGGACGGTGTCAGCCTGACAGATCTGACTAGGTCATTCCCTTCCAGCAGACATCTGCTATGGCTCCCCATTACCCCAGGTCCCCACCACACCCCTGCGGGCCTCTCCAGCCTGAGCCCACACTCTCCCTGCTTTGAGCCTCAGGATCTAGCCCCTAGCAGGTGGTTTCTAAAGCAGCCCTCGCCATGGGGTTTCTAGCCTCCAGGCTTACGTGCAGGCTGTATTCTCTACCCGGACATCCCCAGCCCACTCCCCACTTCTCTAATTTAAAACTCAGATAAAGTATGACCACTCTCATGCAGACTTCCCTGTCTTCTATAGACCCACTAAGACTGAAGCAGGTCCCCCTCCTATCCCCTATAATCCCTTGGCATACTTGTACCATACTAGAGAAAAATGATCTGCTTCTGTGCCGCCCACTTGTCTACACTGTGAACCATCCTTCCACCTCTGGGTCCCAGTGCCTAGCACTGTACTGGGTGCCCAGTGGGTGTTTAGTGAACGTTTGTTGAATTAATGAATGAATGAAATGAAGAGATGCTCTGGGGAGGGAGCCTCTGGAGGCATGGGAGTGTCCAGGGGAGCTGTGGATGTCCCCTACCCGCTGGAGAACCCCAGAAAATCCCTACCTCTCTGGAAACTCTGGGCTGAAACCAACAAGGTAGAATTGAACTGGGATAAACATCAAAACTTCCTGGCAGTATCCACTTCCTGTGGGGTCTGTGACCTAGGTGCCTAACAGCCCAGCTTAGAGAAATGGAAGGTCACTTCCAGCCCTCTGTGAATGAGGATCTGGAATCTCAGGACCAGCCAGAAAGGGTATTGCCTCCAGGAGCTCCTGGGACATAGTCCAGTCCTGTCCCCACCTTGAGCACAATACCTCAAGCTCCTGCCCCATAGGGAGCAGAAAGGCCAAGAAATCTGTTCACTTTGAGAGGGAAGAATGGAAACATTCAATAAATATTTCTGGAAACTTCCAGAAGCATGACACATGGCGGTCAGCCCCAGAGGGGACAGTCATCCTTATGACCTCCCTGCCTTCAGTGAGGTCCTCAAGATGACTGAGTGCTTCAGCATCAGGATTCTTAACCAAGGAGCAGGTAGGAGAGAGAAATGTGCTGTCTGCAAAAGTGTAATCAATATAGTAATATCCGGGAAATGAAAACACACACACACCCTGTTGTTACAATATACCAACTGCAGACAAAGGTCTTAGCTGGTGAAACTATGCAGGGAGAGTGGGACAAAGCGCAAGGCCATGGTTTAAATGAAGCTGACTGCACTGCTCGAGCAGTGCTTTTCAGGATGACTGTTTATAGATAATTGGTGAGTTATTAATACTAATGGCTGTCATGCATTGTTCCTTCCTTACCACCAGACAAAGACAGCAGTTTTAGATGCATTCTTTTCCTTTGCCCCATTTAATGTATGAATTGTGTTTTGCAGGCGGGCGCAGTGGCTCACGCCCTGTAATCCCAGCACTTTGGGAGGCTGAGGCGGGTGGATCACGAGGTCAGAAGATCGAGACCAGCCTGGCCAACAAGGTGAAACCCCATCTCTACTAAAAATAAAATAAATAAATAAATAAATAAATAAAAAATTAGCCAGGTATGGCAGCACGTGCCTGTAATCCCAGCTCCTCGGGAGGCTGAGGCAGGAGAATCACTTGAACCTGGGAGGCGGAGATTGCAGTGAGCCGAGATCGCAACACTGCACACCAGCCTGGTGACAGAGCGAGACTCCATCTCAAAAAAAAAAAAAAAAAAAAAAAAAAAAAAGTATGCTTTGCTTTACACCTCTACTCTCAGAGCTAATCTTTTGTGTGCTTGCTGGAATTCTACCTTGCCAATCATGTGAAAAGGCTTTGGGGTGGCTAGACAGGTACGTTCCATACAATTTTTGCAAGAAGACAACAAAGTTTTCTTCAAAAATGAGGCAGAAATTCACTGTTGCTTCCTCAGAAGGTCTTCTTGGGTCTTCTCTGAAAACAGCCACGCATACCCTCTCTTTCAGATGCCCTGGAAGATGCCCACCAGCTTGCTGAACTCACCAGACAGCATTATGGGTGTTTCCCGCAATCCTTTTTTAACTTGAGGGGCCTTTTGAGGACAGGTCCCAAGAGCATGGCCCTAAACTACCACAGCAGAATCACTAAGAAACTTTATTAAAATTGCAGATTCCTGGGCAGCTCCTATCGCCTTTCTGCTCCAGAATACCCAAGAGTGGGGCCCAGGAGTCAGCCTTTTTCACAAGCTACCCAGTTGATTCTTCTGTACACTCAATTTTGAGAACCTCTGGCCTAAAGCATGGCAGGTATTCGGGAAATATTTGCAGAATGAACTGTTGGTGAATGAGTTTCGAGAGGTGCAGTGTAAACAGAAGCGCCATCTGTGGTGGAGTTGCTCAGGATTCTTCCTGGCCATAGAACTGGGCAATGTTGTCTCTGAGTCACTCACTGGACCTTGCCTGGGCACCACACTTTGTCCCCATGGGGCTCAGGCTGGTGTTCCTTGTGACTCCTCAAGCTGAAGCTAAGGCTGGGAGTGATGAAGTGCCCCACTTTGCCCCAGGTAACTCCTGCAGGTGGGTACCCAGAGTAGAGTGGCCAGGGGATCATCAAACTCTTTCCCCTTCAAACTGCAAACTGTATTCTCTGCCTTCTATGCCCAGTTGGGCTAGGGTAACCTTCTGTGGCCTAGTCATAGGTTCAGTTTCAGTGCAAAACACATGCCTACCCCTCAATGCTCATTGACTCCTATTCTGGGTATAGATTACTCCATTTCTGGGTACAGTCTGATCCTTGATCCTGGATACAAGCTGGCTGTCAATCCTAGGTGTAGACTGATCCCTAATCCTAGGTACAGTCCTGGATTAGGGATCCATATTCCTGGTCCTGGGTACAGATTGGTTCCTAAGCTTGGATACAGACTGACCTACTACTTCTGGGTATAAACTTAACCCTGGTCCTGGGTACAGACCAACCCTTAGTCCTACCTAGTCAAAGTCTAATCCCTTTAACCCAGAAAACAGGCTGACACATAACCCTGGTCAGAGCCTGACCCTAAGCCCAGATCTCAGACCCTTAATTCTAACCACAGACTGGCCCAACCCTGCAGAGATTGTCCATGACCCTGACCACAGACTGACCCAAATGAGGCTGGTCTATGAGTGTATGCGGGAATTGGAAATAGATGTCCTGCCCATGGAGGCCAGAGAGCTATGTCCACAAAAGGACAGGGTGTGACCAGCCAGAGTTGCCAAAGTTTTGGCAACTTGTGTCTTCCGTAATAGAGCTGGGGCATTGATGGAAATTGAGGGCGCTAGAACCTTGTGACTTTGGCCAGGCACCAGTCCTCTGCCTCCTTCTGTGCCTGCCTGGCTGCCCCTACCCTGGGGCTCCCGCCTGGCCCCCACCTCACCTACTAGCTCACTGAGACAGAGCCAAACATGAAAGGGAAGGTGATGGCCTGGCCACAGGGCCCAGGAAAATTCAGGTATCGTTAACAGCCTGGAGCGCTGTGGCCTGTCCACTCTCAACCTTCTGCTGCCCACCCCTTCCTGGAATAGACCCCAGGCCACATACAGAGGGGGCAAGCCCAAGGTATGATACCAGCAGGGCCAAGTGGACTGTCCAGATGGGTAACAGGGGCCTGCCTTCCTCTGGCCTCCACAAAGGGGCCGCAGGTATTCACATGGATGGAAATGGGAGGGCTAAGGCTGTTCATAGGCCGCTGTCTGGTCCACAGGACTCAACTGGCCCTCCGAACGCTATCCCACTTTCCAGCCAGGATTGAAGGAGATCCCATCTTGGATCTAAAGGAATGGGGGTGAAAATTGCATCTTGTCATTCCAGTTCCACTCCATTCTGGCCATGGGAAGCATTTGTGGGCTTCTACTCTATGGGAGATTCATAGCCTCAATCCTTAAGGAATTCTCAGTCTGAAAGGAAAACACAAACCCTGACCTCAGGGAGCTCCCAGTTTGACAGTGGAGACAGAGAGGCCCTGCATCAAGTGGAAAACAACCCCCACTGCTCTCAAGCACACAGCAATGAAGATCTGTATCCTTGGTGCTACAGGCAAGTAAGTAGGAAAGACTGAATGGAGTAGACAGAGAAGTCTAATCCAGGTGGCCTCCTTGGAGGAGATGATACTCATGTCTGGAGGAAGACTTAGCCCGCATACACACCCGTTCACTGACCCTGCGACCACCCCAGCCCCAGGAATGCTCAGGGCCCAGACCATTTCCCTCTCTCTGCCCAGTGCGGGGTAATCCTGAGGCCTGTACTCCTTCCCCCTGGGGAGTTGAGGATGGGTGGGGGACGGAACGGGCCTCCCAGGCATTCCTCCCGCATTCCTGGGGCCATGCCCTCCTTCCTCCCGGCCTCAGCCTGGCCATAAACTATTTCAGGCTTGCAAAATCTGGTCTGCTGCTCTCTTGCTCATAGCCCCCAGTGAGGCGGAGGCCTGGGTCCCGGCCAGAAAACCCGTAGCACCCACAGAGTCCAGAGGGTTCTGGTCAACTAGGACAGAGGAAACTGGGTGACCTCTTGGGCAAATGAACATACAGGGGCTGGGGAGCAGAGAGGATGGGGACTGGCCCCTCCACAGGGCAGCAGCCACATGGCCCCACTTCCCAGAGAATGTACCCTGGGAAAAGGGAGAAAGGGCTGGGAAGACAGGCCGGCTCGTGTTTGGGGGTCCAGCAGTGGGCTCAGGGCATTCAGACAGATTACTTCATATGAGACTCACCTCCCTCCTGACACCAGGCCCCCACGCCCAGGTTCATGTTATCATCCCCACTTTACAGATGAGAAAATTAAGCCTTCGACCAAAGCTCTTTTTGGGGCTTATGTAATGCCTCGCCACTCTGCCCATATGAAGTGTAGGGACTGGAGTCTGGCCTTCTGCCTCTCTACACCAGGGCCCACTCTGCAGCCTACCCCAAATGTCAATAAATGCCACTGTTCTTTCTCTCTCAGCCCCACCTGCACAGCCTGCCCTAGACACCCAGTGCCCAGAGCCTCCACAGTACCCATTCACCCTCTCCGCCCAGGATTCCCCTCCAAGTCCCCACACCCTGCCTCCCAAATGAGCTTCTACCTTCTCCCCACTGCCACCTCCCTAGTCACAAGCTACTGTGTTCACACCCCCACTCTCCTCTGTGCTGTGGGGGCTTCCCTGATTCTGCTCTGGGAGTTCCTTGGAGAGGACTCTTAATTCTCATCCCTAGCTTCTCCTCCCCTGGGGTGAGCTTCCAGAGTCAGCGCCAGTGGGACCTGGTGAGGGGATCCCTCCCACCCCCAGGCAACTGGGGCCCAGAAGAAAGGGCCTGAAGCCACCTGAGCCAGGGGCCAGGGGCCGGATCTGACACCTTTCTGCATCACCAGGATCTGGAATGGAGAGGGCACATCAGAGAGGTGACCAGCAAATGAATGAATGAATCCCACCATTCTGTGTTTTAGATGCTGACAATATGACAGTGAATACAATGTGAAAAAACAAAAAACAAGCACACTTCTCACCCCCATGGAGCTTTATTCTGGTCAGGCAGAAGGAGAAGGAAATGTAAACATACAAGCTCAGGTACTGCTGTGAAGCAAAATAAAGCTGTGGGTACTGTGCGAAGGATAGGCTGTGTGTGTGTGTGTGTCTGTGTGTGTGTGCGTGTGTGTGTGTTGTGCATATTAAGTCAAAGAATGAATCTGGATGATCCTGGGCCAGGTCTGACCCTAGCATCGCCACTGACTGTATAATCTCAAGCAAGTCATGCCTCCCCTCTGGGCCTCACTTTCCTCATCTGTAAAGTGGGACAGTGGACTGAAAGGCCATTGTGATCTGGCCTCAGCCTTGACCTTCCAGGATCCAACACATTTTGCCTCTGTGAATTTAATGGGGGGAATTATAGGCAGCTTAGAAGCGGTTCTGAAGGAGAACCTCTCTGCTCCAGCAGTTCCCTGAGGTTCCAATTTTTCTGTTGATGTCACATAATGTGCATAGATTTGCATACTAGGCCCCCAAACTCCCAGAGAAGGCACGTCTCAAAAACGTCAACAATTAGCACAAATGACTTGACTTATATTCAGGCCTCTTCCTAGAGCAAGGGGAGGAAGGTGAGGTCACCTCCAGCTACAAACGAAGCAGAATTCTTTGCCCTGAAGAGGCAGAGAGAGGAGCCCTGCTTCCTCTCCTCTCCCCGGTGCCCTCCAGCCCATTCCCTCATCTCTGCTCAGACACCCCTGGCTGGAACGCCCAACAAATGCCCAGAGGGGCCTCCTAAAGACCTACTCCTGAGTCACTTGATGACTTTGCCTAAGCCCCTAACAGGAGCTGCGTGACCCTGCCCTGCCCTGTTGGTGTCCAGAGCAGCAGCTTTCAGGGTTTGCAGCAGCCTGGGGGATCCGGAGCACCTCCAACTCCAGTCCCGCCACCTCAGCCCATGCCAGGCCAATCCTAGAGGCTCCAACCTCTAATACCTCCCAAGATCAGTAAACATTGCCACTTCCCCTCACAATGGCTGCCTGGTCAGGATTTGGAAATCACACACTCTCATACACACTAACACAAACACACACACGGAGGGGCTCGTGCATGCTTTCACACACAGAGCATACTCACTCATGCACACACAAACACACACTGAGGTGCACTGAAGACTCCCACCCCGGACAAATGATCTGTGGGGAAAAGAAAATTAATGTTCGTAGGGTGCTTTACTTATGCCCATCTCGTCCAATCCTCTCCACACCCTAGGAGCAACTTTTTGGCACTCCCGTTTTGCAGAAGAGGAAATAGGCTGCCTGGGTCTGCTGATTCCTGTCCTTGGGAGCTCACTGCCCCATACTCCCACCCTTGTACACAAATGGAGGTGCTCTTACAGAAGTTCTGAGCCTGATTCTGATGCTGCCTCTCCAGCTAACCTTAGGTACAACTCTCCCCCTCCCAAGGCCTCAGTTTCCTCATCTAGGTAATGGGAATCCTAATGCCTTTCTTTTCTCTGCATAGGCTTAAACCAGATGGCCCATGATAAGCCCTTCCAATTCCCATGTCCCAGAGATGCCAAATTTGAGCCCCAGTCACTCACCATGAACCTGCCACCTATTCCAGGAACCTGGCCAGGAAGCCCAGGATGGGCTTCTTACCTTGTCTTCCCATTGGGGTGGGTCTCAGAGGAGGCCAAGCTGGGCAGAGCTCTCTCTCTCTCGTTGGCCCTCAGGTGCCACCCCCATTAGTGCTGACTTACAGCTTTGCGCTGCTGCTGACGCCAGCACCCATCTGTCTGTTGTGCTAAGAGAGGCCTCCTAGGGAAACAGGTTTGCTACATCTCAGCCAGGAAGGACCTCCCAGCTGGGCTGTTGGGGCAAGTTTGGTAAATACCCTCAACAGGCACCTCTGGAAGAGGAGCGGGTGATCAGAAAGCAATGCCTCCCCCAAGCAACCCTCTCACCTCCCTAGCCACCCCCAGCCATGATCAAATTCCCATCCCTGGCTTTGGACTTTCCAGCTGGTTCCCTGAGCTACTCAGCCCATCATCCCAACAACCAGCTTCCTACGACGTCCATCTCCCGTACCACCATCCCCCCCAACCACTGCTGTCACCATCCTCTATCTGTCACCTCCAATCATCAAAACCCCATCCGCCCCCACCTTCCTCCTCCTTCTTCATTCTCATCCCTACCATGAGCAGCACTCATCCATTCCAACTCAAAAGGTCACTATCTAATCCACGATCTATCTCACTTCCTGCCTAAATTCCTTATGGAGCAATAAACTTTCGCTGGAATGATACCCAGTCCACAAATCCGGGACCCAGTGACAGTTCCAGGAGGCCATGGTGCACCGTCTGTGGCTCAGATGGTTTCCAGTGGGGTCTATTCATATGGCATCTGCAAACACTCAAATGATGCAGATGCTTCCCTTACTTAATACCCATCTGGGCCAGGGCGGGCTGAGGGTGGCCCTGCTGGACGCAGCACTATCCCTAATCTCTCAGAGCAAGCAGCAAGCAGCAAGCAGTATACCTGGCTTGTTTAAACACGCACTTTGCCAGATGCTGAAGAACAATTAAAAGTGATCACAGTAGATCCGCTACCCTCATCAATCTTGCCTGTCTAAAGCTCAGATAAGTCCGTATAGGACTCTGTTTTCAAATCTGTCATTTCTGATGGTACATATGCTGGACTTTTCCTTGCAGGACCAGCTAAAGTCAACGGAGTTCACACCCCAAGCAAGAGAAGAGCTTGCCCTAGCCTTCATCCAGCCTCATGTGTCTGCGATTTGGCTAGAAATTGTTCAGGAGAATCTTACTTAGCATTCACCTGTGGTGTTGTGTAAAAAAAGAAAACAAAAACAAAAACAAAACAAAACAAAAAAACAAAAGAAACACCGCACTTCAGGTTCCAAAGTCTGAGTTGGAGTAAAAAGATTGTTGGAATCCAGGATCCACCATACAACTGCTAAGCCTGTTTCTTCATCTGTAAAATGAGAATGACAATGTCTACCTCATAGGATAGGTTTGAGGGTAGAGCGTGTTAAAGAACTCTTAAGGACCTTTTGTCAGACCCACCTTGACCACAAGATCGAGCTGAATCTGAATAAACATTCTAGAACACTGCCAGAAAAGCTGCATTTACTATCTTGTCTGATCTATGTAATTTGCAGAGTTCTTTTTACATGGGTTACGTCCAAAATCAAAATTAACGTTATTACTGACGCTCAGTTAAAACAGCGTAGTAACTTCTGATTATTTCTCTCATGAAACTACCTATTTAGTTTTATACAGTCATGTACCGCATAACGATGTTTCAGCCAACGATAAACTGCACATACAACGGTGGTCCCATAAGATAATAATGGAGCTGAAAAATTCCTAGCGCCTAGTTACATTGTAGTACAATGCACTACTCACATGTTTGTGGTGATGCTGGTATAAACAAACCTACTGCATTACCAGCCACATAAAAGTACAGCATATACAATGAGGTACAGTACATAATACTTGATAATGATCGTAAACCACTATGATGCTGGTTTATGTATTTACTATACTTTTTATTGTTATTTTAGAGTATACTCCTTACACTTTTATGTTAACTGTAAAACAGCCTCAGGCAGGCCCGTCAGAAGGTATCCGGAAGAAGGCATTGTCATCGTAGGAGATGACAGCTCCATGCCTGTTACTGGCCCTGAAGACCTTCCAGTGCAGAAGGTGTGGAGGTGGAAGGCAGTGGACGTTAAAGATCCTGACCTCAAATAGGCCTAGGCTACCGTATGTGTTGGTGTCTTCATTTGTCACACAAAAAAATTTTAAATTTAAAAACAGAAAACAGCTTATAGAATAAGGATGTAAAAAAGAAAATATTTTTGTTCAGCTGAACAATGCGTTTGTGTTTTAAGCTGTGTTTACAAAAGAGTCAAAAAGTTTTTAAAATTTTTTAAGTTATAGGGTAAAAAAGCTATATTAAGCTATGGTTAATTTATTACTGAAAAAAGAAATGTTTAAAATAAATGTAGTGTAGCCTAAATGCGCAGTGTTTATAGGGTCTACAGTAGTGCACAGCAATGTCCCAGACCTACACACACACTCACTCACTCACTCACGGACTCACCCAAAGCAACTTCCAGTCCTGCAAGCTCCATTCATGGTAAGTGCGCTCTATAGGTGTACCATTTTTTATCATTCATACCACATCTTTACCGTACCGTTTCTATATTTCCATATGTTTTATATGTTAGACATACAAATACTTACCACTGTGTTACAATTGCCTCCAGTATTCAGTAGAGTAACACGCTGTACGAGTTCACAGCCTAGGTGTATAGCAGGCTAGACCATCTAGGTTTGTGTAAGTGCACTCTATGATGTTTCACATGACGAAATTGCTCAACAATGCGTTTCTCAGGATGTGTCCCCGTCATTAGGTGATGCATGACTGTACTCTGACATCCTCTCCAGCTTTCATCTGTTTTTATTTTTATGATGTGCTGAGGACAGGACACTGTATCTGCTCTTCCCTGTGTAAGTCTTGCCATGCCCTTTGGCCAAAGGCAACTCAAATATGGACTTCCTACTGTCACCATCAAGGTCACTATGATCTAAGTGTTTTTTAGGGCTTGTGCAGAGAAGGAAGAAGATGCCCCCTGCCTTCTCTGCTCCCCATCACGTAGGAGATAAGACACAGGCTGAGCCCCAGGAGGAGAGATCAAAGCTTTAGATCTGAAAGGGTGGTTCCAGCCCAGCAGCATGAACATGGCCTGGGAAGATGTTAGACATGCAGGTTCTCAGGCCCCACCCCACACCTGCTGGATCAAAAACTCTGATTTCTGCACTTGAGCATACATCACTCAAGTTTGAGAACCACTGCATTAGAGAACAGAAACCCTCGACCATAGCATGCAGGAACAGCAAAGCCATGAGGACACATCCAGGTCTGAGGAAGTCATTTTAGCCTGGAAAGGAAAAGAAGGAGGGCATCATCGGCGTGGGCTTTGGGACCCCCACGCTCAGCACTCCTGAAAGCATACAGACAGGGAGGTCTGGAAAAACAACAGGAATCTTGGGAATTATAAGGCTGAGAAGGAGGTGGGGAGGGGGCAACGTGCCTGGCTGCTGCTCAGGCCTCCTCACTGGCAGGGGGTCCCAGCAGCCTTGTTCCCCAGGCCCATGCTGAATTTGCTAGTGATGCTGGCATTCCTAGCTGTGGTTCAGCGCCAAGGTCCAGTGACCCCCCAAGACCCAGTCCAGGGCCATTTCCCTAATAAAGACCTAACCAGAGGGCCAGAGTTTGGGGTGCTGAGGCATTGACTGTGTAAGGGCCCCAACCCACTACCCCATCCGCTGTCCTCTCTGCCCCTCCCCATGTGCCTGGGGCTTTCCCAGGAGTTGGAGCCACGCTGACGGGACATAGAAGCCACAATTCTTGCCCTCAGAGAGCCCAGCAAGCTGCTGGGGAGACGAATACTGAAGACCACCAGTTCCCAAGTCCTAAACCATGTGCCAGACATCATGCTGAGCTCTTTGTGAACATTATAGGATTAAATGAGACAGTCACGCTGAAACAGACACAAACCAAGAGCAGAGAATGGTCAGCACAGGAGGAATCTAATCGGCAAGGTGTACCTGAGAGCCGGGCAGTCAAAAAGTTTCCCAAAGGGAAGGAGGCCCATTGCTGACTTGGAGACAGAGAATGTGGAGGCAACAAGTTCATCTCTGTCTCTATCTTTCTGTCTCTTCCTCTCTCTCTGTCTCTATCTCTCTGTCTCTTTCTTTCTATCCTTCCTTCTTCCCATACAATAGACCACTCCATAAATGGGCAACCTCTCCTATGCCAGACTATGATCCTGTCATTAAACCCCTATTGAGGCCAGGCACGGTAGCTCATGGCTGTAATCCCAGCACTTTGGGAGGCCGAGGCGGGAGGATCACCAGAGGTCAGGAGTTCGAGATCAGCCTGGCCAACATGGTGAAACCATCAATAAACAGAAACAACCTACTGATACATGCTACAACATAGATGAATCTCAAAAGCACCATTCTAATGAAAGAAGCCAAACAGAAGAGACTATACATTGTATACTTCTATTTATAAAGACTTTCTGGAAAAGGCAAAATTACATAGGAAAAAAAGCAGATAGATTAGTAGCTGCCTGAGACTGGGAGCTGTGGTAGGGATTGACTACAAATGGTATGAGGAGAACGTGCTTAGGGTAACAGAAGTGTTCTAAAACTAGATTATGCTGATGGTTACACAACTGTATAAATTTACTTAAATCATGAAATGTATGCCTAAAATGAGGATATGCTCTGGTACGTCAATTTTACCTTCATAAAGAGGCACTGACAATGAAGAAAAGAAGATGGCTGATGGAAGGCTAGCTAGCTAGACATGTGAAAAAGTGATTATAACAAGATGTGGATGATGTGATTATATTATAGGTTTGGTGATGATATGGGTGATCACTGTACAATTTTTTCAACTTTTCTGTGAAAGTTTTCATGCTAAAATGTTGGGGAAATTTTAGGAAGCTCAAAGCAGGAAAGGGATCAAAGGATCCATGGTTTAGAAAGGTAATTTTGGCCACCAGGATATTAGAGTGAAACCACTGACAATGGTGTTGGTGAGGATGTGAAGAAGCTGGGACCGTCATATGCTGCTGCTACAACCACGTTGGAAAACTCGCAGTGTCTACTCTATGACACAGTAATTTCCCTCCTAGGTATTTAGTAGAAATGTGTACACTTGCACACCACAAGGCAAAGATAAGAATGTTACAGCAGCATTATCCATCATAGCCCTAAGCAAGGAACAACCCAAAGATTATCAGTAGAATGGATTAAGAATTGCATAGTCATACAACGGGACACTATACCACAATGAGATTAAATGAAACGCACACATGACATGGGTGAATTTCAAAATGGTGAGCCAGAGAAACCAGAAGCAATCAAGTTCATCCAGTGTGATTCCATTTATACAATGTTCCAAAGTCAGGCCACACTAACTGTCAGGAATAGAAGGCAGAAGAATGCCTGCCTTTGATGGGACTGACAACTGGGAGGGGACACCAGGCAAGGGTTACAGGAAGCTGGCAAAGCTGTATTTCTTGATCCAGATGATGTGTTGCAGGTAAAAGATCACTGCACTATGTATTTATGTTTCGTGCAGTTTTCTGAGTGTGTTTTTTAATTAGAGGAAAAAAATGTTTACTAAACAATTGGGGGAAGAAAGAAACCTGGCCGGGCACAGTGACTCATGCCTATAATCCCAGTATTTTGGGAGGCCAAGGCAGGAGGATCACTTGAGCTCAGGCGTTCAAGACCAGCCTAAGCAACATAGGGAGACTCTGTCTCTACAAAAAAAAAAATAATAATTTAATTAGCTAGGTGTGGCCGCACATCCCTGTAGTCCCGGTTTTTTGGGGGCTGAGGTGGGGAGGGTTGTTTGAGCCCAGGAGGTTGAGGCTGCAGTGAGCCATGATCATGTCACTGTACTCCATCCTGGGCAACAGAGTGAGACCCTGTCTCAAAAAAGAGAGGAGAAAAGAAACCTATTTGACCTTCACTCAAGGACACCCTCACCTTAAACCTGACTTCTGAGGGGCTTCTGGAGATGCAGCAAGTTTGCTTCTGCCCCTCTGAGCAGCCTGGGACAGTCTTGGGCTACACATCCAGCGTAGGCAAAGTCCTTGGCATTTGTCAGATCTGCAAGGTCAGAGGAGAGGAAAGAGGCATTGGAGGCTTTGATGCAGGATAGCCCACGGAGCCCGCAAAAGTCCTAGAAAGTTTGGCAGCCACCCTAAATCAGAGTGAATCACAAAGGATCATTCCAGCCCAGTCCTGCATGAGATCAGGGGTGAGCAAGCTGCGGGTGAACAGAAGTTAAGAATTAGTGAGACACATCAGGCCTGCTCTCCTGTTCAAAGCTGCCGCCTTCAAACAGTCCTCTCTGCCTTGTTATAGTTGTCTAAAAAGGCTTTAATAAAAATCCACTAAAATTAACTCAGTAGGAACTCTTTTTGTAAAAAGAATACTTATCCTTTTGATATATTTTGTGTTGGTGAGGTTTCCATTTTCAGATGACAGGGCCTCTTAATACAGAGTCTACTTTTTTTTTTTTTTTTTTTTTTAAATAATCAACTTCAATTTTCCACGAAGGGAAGGCAGGGAGGTTGGTTTACAGGTTATCCATAGCAGGAAGTCTAATTCCAGGTAGAGCAGTCAGGCTTTCCATGATTACAGCTAATTGAGTACTGGCATTGTCTGTGTGCCTTTGTAGGGGTGAGAAAATGTTAAAAATGTGATTAGAAATTGCAAACCCCTGGCTCAGGAATGAAACAGTGAAAAACAAGCACAACCTAAAGCATTATCAGATTTAACCAACAGTTTTAATATGCTAACAGGCCCCAGAAGAGACTGCCACCAACAACATATAAACTTGTGAGCACCGTAATATTGAATCAACATATTGTTGTATCTTTTTTTGGTCAGTGGGGGGTGGGGATGGAGTTTCACTCTTGTTGCCCAGGCTGGACAATGGCATTTCGGCTCACTGCAACCTCCACCTCCCAGGTTCAAGCGATTCTCCTGCCTCCACCTCCCCAGTAGCTGGAATTACAGGCATGCGCCACCACGCCTGGCTAATTTTTGTATTTTTAGTAGAGATGCGGTCTCTCCATGTTAGCCAGGGTGGTCTCGAACTCCCGACTTCAGGTGTTCCACCTGCCTCAGCCTCCCAAAGTGCTGGGATTACAAGCGTGAGCCACCGAGCCCTGCCTGAATCAACATATTGAATGAATATGCAGCTGACCTTAGCAGAGACTTTCAGGAGACTTTTGCTGGCTGTAGACCAGTCTAGACCTCACGGTGGGCTGGCTTCTCCCAACTCAGGCGGGTATAGGGGAGAGGGGCTTGAAGGCCAAATGATCCCCTAAGAAACTCCATAACAGACTTCTCTGCCCAAATAAATTTGAGAAATGCTATGTTCAAATGAAACACACACTCTGTTGGTGATGCTGAGGAAACAGGCTCAAACTCAGCTGGTGGCCCAGTGGCTGGGACCACCCCTTGGCAGGGACAACCTGATGATATCTTTCAAAATTAAAAATGCACACGGTCTTTGACCCAGCAATTCTACTCCCTGGAATTTTTCCTGTTGATACACTCCCACAAGGAGCAAATGACGTGTGGGGAAGGCTATTTGTTTGCAGCATTGTTTATAATAATAAAAGCCTGGAAACAGCCCAGCTCTCTCAAAAAGGGTCTGGCAAAATAACCTCAGGAGGAGCAGCGAACATTTATTGAGTGCTTACTGCACACCAGGCACCGTCCTAAGCCGTTTACAAGCTTTATCTTATTGAATCTCCACAAAATGCTTCGAGGTAGATGATGCTGTTATCTTTGGATCACGAATGAGGAAACTGAGTCACTCACACATTGAGTAACTGGCTCAACATTAAACAACTGGCTTGAACGAGAGCATTCTGCCTCCGAAGACTGCTCTTAACCACCTTATTATACAATCTCCTCCAAATAAACATCTGAAACATTTGTTTGGTGGAATAAACTGGAGTCAAGAAAAAGAATGAGGCAGCTGTCTGTGCGCTCACACCAAATGGTATCCAGATTATTGTTAAGTGAGACATAAAAGTTGCAGAACGGTGTGGAGAAAAGTCATCATTCGTGTGAGAGGAAAACAGTTTATAAATATATATGTTTTAGACTACCTTCAGAAGGATACACAGGAAACTGGTAACGCAGGGGCCTCCAAGAGAAGGACTGAGTGAGTGGCTAGAAGAAAGAAGAGAGGCTTACACTTCTGTCTGAATTTGTTTTTAACTTTTTATTTATTTTACTTTTTTATTTTTTTAAACATACAGAAAAGTTGCAAAAATAAGAACTGCTGACGTCCTTCACCTAGATTCCCTAATTCTTATTGCGCTTGCGTTTTTCACTGTGTCCATATAATATCTCTTATTTATTTCATTTATTTAATTTTTGGAAATAGGGTCTCACTCTGTCACCCAGGCTGGAGTGCAGTGGTGTGATCTTGGCTGACAGCAACCTTCGCCTCCCAGGTTCAAGCTATTCTCATGCCCCAGCCTCCCCAGTAGCTGGGATTACAGGTGCCTGCCAACACTCCCGGATAATTTTTGTCTTTTTAGTAGAGATGGGGTTTCACCATGTTGGCCAGGCTGGTCTCAAACTCCTGACCTCAAGTAATCTGCCTGCTTCGGCCTCCCAAAGTGCTGGGATTACAGGTGTGAGCCTCCACGCCTGAACTAAAATTAATTATTTAAAAATAAGACAATGTTAAACAAGTATTTTCTACTTCAGAAATTCTGGGAGATTGTTAAGATGCTAGCTGTTCAAATCTCTCAGAAGCAAGCCAATTGCATAGCATTTTCATGACGTCTATCTTCAAACTCACCCACCTTCTGGAATAGACACTTCCCAACCCAGAAGGATGTGCCTGAGCCAGGGGTCTTAGAGAAGGGGCCCAACGAAGCTTCCAGAACCATAAGTAAGGCCAGAGGCAGCTGTGCCTCGCTCAGGGGTGGGGTAGGGCAGAGACAGGGCTGAGGTGGCCCACAGGGCTCCTGCCTCCCAAGTGGGTTCTCTCTCCACCCAGCTGCTGGTGAGGACCACAGCAGAGAGGAAAGAGAGGCATGCCAAGCGTCCAAACAACGCCAGTGAGCCCTCGCAGTCCTGCTGAGTCTCTTTTATTACCTGCTCAGGCCCTGGTGCCATGGCGCTTAGTGTCTGAGATGGACTGAGGTCTCTCACCCTGTGAACCAGGCGCTGGGGAAAAACCCAGGTATACACATGGAGGACGGGAGGCAGGTCCCCTGCCATCGTTAAAGGCATTGCCTCCCCTGAGCACTAGCAGCTACTCAATCCCAGTGCCAGTCGCTTGCCCCGTTCCCAGCACAGCCCCTGGGGCCCTGCTGTCCTAAAATCATCTGCTCTGGCTTTTCTGGTGCTTCGCAGGGGTCATCAGGTCTGTTCCACTCGTGTGTTATTCCTTCCTGCTCCCGCCCTCATCAGGGATCTCTGTGAGGGCTGGGGAACTTCGGACTGGGGTTCCCTGAGGGCAGGGCTATGTCTCCCCTTCAGACTGGGGCTCCTCAAATCAGGAACCTTAGAGAACAAGTGATTGGGCACTGTCCCCTCCTCCCACCCTCCCTTTTGGTTCCAAGGCCAAGCATTTGTGCAGGCCGTCATTTCACACATCCCAAGTCTGGGCACATGTACCGCCCAAAGCCCCTTGCCTCCCTGAAGGGGGGGCTGAAGGCCAGCCGCTGACACCAGTGGACTCATGGCGGGATCATTGCATAACAGCAGCCTGGCCACAGGATGATTCAGCACTGATGCCTGCACAGCACTCTGACTTCTGTGGAGGACTCAGGACAGGGCTCCTCAGAATCAAGGGACACGAGACCCAAGGATTCCACCTCACCTGGGGACGCTATGTTGCAGCCCTGGCATATTTGGGCCTCTTCTGGCTGCACTGGGCCTGGCCTCTCTGTGTCTGGACCTGAGTGCAGGTACCTGGCTTGGGTTCCAGCCTGGGCAGGGCCAAGAGAGTCACCCTGCCACGAAGAGCCCACTGTCAGGACTTAGACTGCCCTCAAGCAGGGTCATGGCCCAGCATGAAAGTGACCTGGGGCCAGGGAAGGGACCCCAGGGGCAGCCTGGGGTTGGGGGGTCAACTTGGCAGTTCTTTTTCGGACCACTAGATGTCACTTCCATTTCAAAGGAACCCACTGGTTGGAATTTTCCCCAGTCAGGTCTCCACAGCCTTCAAGTCTTAAAGACACACAGACCACAAAAGAAAACTTCATTTTCCCCGGAGGAACAAGACACTGGAAACCTGGCCAGGAGCTGCCCCCAACCCTCAGCTGAGGCTTCCAGGGGCTCCATAACATCCCATCCCAACCCTGGAAAGAGCCAGAGGTGGTGGAACTCCATCTCCCCATCCCCCACCTGTCCTACAGGTTAGTATGGGGGTGGCATTTTCTGAAACGAACAAAAAAATGAAAGACGTGATGAAATGAATGTGAGTGCATTTGAGGGGGATGATGTTTGAAACAGGGGACATATATGCCAAAGATCCTCTTCAGGACCAGGAGATTCCAGGTTCATCAAGGTCATGTTGTCCAGCCCCAGGCTTCAGACTATCCTCAAAAAGCTCGGGTAAGGCAGCGCTGAAGGGAAGTTCCAGGGACCTTGCTTTCTCCACTCCAGTTCCCAGTATTCAGTCAACATCTCTTGGCTGGCTGGGGCTGATTATTATATATTACAACCTCTGTGAGGTAAGTATAAAGATAACCCCATTGGACAAATGAAGACACAGAGGTATGGAGAGGGTTAAGTGAGAAAGTTCTCCCCAAGCCTCTTGCTGCTGTCCCATCTCAGCTCCCCACAGAAATGGGGCATGGATTCAGCTGGTTGGTTTATCTACAGCTCAGGTTGCTGCTTAAAGACTCATTCTCTTTAGTTCATTTGTACTGGCTTTTACCCAGTGGTTTTCAAACTTGGCTGCCCGTTAGAATCACCTGGGGAACTTTCAAAAATTCTGATGCATGGCTGGGCACAGTGGCTCACACCTGTAATCCCAGCACTTTGGGAGGCCAAGACAGGAAGATGGCTTGAGCTCAGGAGTTTAAAACCAGCCCAGGTAATAGAGTGAGACCTTGTCTCTATTAAAAATTTAAAAATTAGCCGGGTATAGTGGCACGCACCTATAGTCCTTGGTGCTACTAGGGAGGCTGAGGTGGGAGAATTGAACCCAAGAGGTCAAGCGTGTAGTGAGCCGTGATCGTGCCACTGCACTCCAGCCTGGGGGACAGACTGAGACCTTGTCTAAAAAAACATCTGATGCCCTGGTCACCCCATACCAATTAATTCAGAATGCAGGAGGGTTGGAGTGAGTCAGGCATCAGTATGCTCTTATAAATGTCCAGGTAATTCCAATGAGTGGCCGAGTCTGTGGACCATTATTTAACCACTCCCCCACCCTACCCTCAGCCAACACTGAGGGTTTACCTACAGGCCTGGCAGGGTGAGACTGGAAAGGCTGTGTTGCTATTAATGATTATTTAATCACACTTAATAATAGGATACCCAGAAACAAACACCTCACATACTGTAAGGCAGGAGGGCATGCACTGTTACTTTCCCGCAGAAGGAAGACTGACGTTCAAAGAAGTGAAGCAACTCACCCAGCGAATAAGTGAGTAGAACAAGGGCTAACACCCAAGACATTTTAGTTCTCGAACAAATGCTCCTGCCTCTTCATTATGCCTCCGAGATAAGGTGAGCTGCTTCCAGAGCAGTTAGCATCATACACAGAAAACTGTTCCTTGTCAGTATCTGACCTCTAGCCCCGACCACTTACCGATGGCCAGTCATAACCACAGCTGACCCTTTATCTTGACTACAAGCTTGCTTTACCCTGGCTACCACTTGACCCCTAACCCTGGCCACTGCTGACCCCTAACTGAGACCACAAGTTGTCCCTAATGCCAGCCATGTTCAGCACTGGCCAGAATATGGAGGGCTCAGGCTACCCAGTCACCAAACCAGGGAATACCTCTGTGTCATGTCATAATTACTAATGATAATAAGCACGTGGGGCCTGTGTACCAGGCAGGGTTTCAATATGTCTCTATGAACTGTCAGGTTAGATCTAAAGGCTTCCCCAAAGTTTCTCTTTCTTGTATGTAAGGCTCGCCCTTTCCTGCTCCGATCTCTCTCTCTCTTTCTCTCTCTCTCTCTCACACACACACACACACACACACACACACACACACACACACACACACACACACACACACACACACACACACACACACACACACACACACACACATGCCTCCTTGCTCCTGCAGTTCCCCAGGCCTGGAATGCCCTTCCTCCTCCCCACACCGACTCTCCAGGATCCTCCCAAGGAAGCCTACAGGGCCCCCAGGGTCCCACATAGCCCGGGCTTACAGACCCCTTCGGTGGGTGTCACCAGGCCCAAGAGAGCAAAGGGTCACTCAGCTCAGCATCTTCTCTTTCTCACAAGGTTAGGAAGGTCAGGGCCGCCCAGCGGGGGTGACAGTCAGATGTCAGGGGACGCTCACCCGCACAGGCACTCACATATGCACACACGCTCACCAAGTGTGTTTATAGAGTTCTGGGCAACTGTAAACTTGGCTCACTCCGGCTGCCCCCAGGAGAGGGAAAACCATAAACACCTCCTGCTCCCACCAGTTTCCCTCGACAAGGCGAGTAACCTCCCAGGACCTGGACACCCACCATTACAGGGAACTGGCTGTACTCCTCGACTCTGCGCAGTGAGCAATGCCCAGCCTCACATCCCCAACACAGGGGAGGCGCCCCAGGCCCCTGCCATAGCCCTCCCGAGTCTTTGCAACCCTGGGAATGCCTCACCCTTCTCTTCCCTCGCCACACTCGAAGGCCCACTCTCGGTCTCACCTCTAAGACACTCCCACTGATCTCCTTACTACATACTGAGTACTTTCTGGAAGGGGCTTTAAGACAAAAAGCTTTGGGATGAGACATAATATTCACTCTTAGAAATCCATTCCCCTGGGTCAAGCAATGCTCTTTCCTCTAGAAGGGTTGTCTCACTGGGTCTCTGGATCTCCGTGTGACTGTGCCTCAGCAGAGGCAGCCGGTATACAGGTGGGCACCACCTGGAGCATGAATTCTGGCTCTAAGTGTGGCACCGCCTGCTTGGGAGGTGCACTCTCTGAATGCACAGTAAGGAACGGACTGCAAATCTCTAGGGTCCCTCCAGCTCGAGTAGCCAATGGTTTCTCCTTCCAATCAAGGATTTGTATGGGGAAGTCACACAATTGATCTTGCTACTTTGAAATGTTGCCGTAACTTTAAAGGAGAAGTCCTACTGAGGCAGGCCTAAAGCGTAATAAAATTAGGTTAGCTGTAGGGAGGAACTTCCAAGACCATGCATTACAAGGCATAGAGGATTGTAAAACAAAACCAAAGAATATCTCTTCTGGAAATCTTTTAAAATGCAAGAAAGATATTCGTCAAAGGCCAAGTCTGACTTTGCTGGATATTTGGGGCCTTTTATTATTATTGAAAGCGGAGAGAGTGTGACCTTCCCTCAAGCCAGGAAAGGGTTGGGGGGGGCCTTGATGGAGTTCCCGGTGCCAAAGGATAGAGAGCTGAATGGACCCAGGGCCTCACCCCTACCTCCTCCATTGTCCCCTGTTCCCCTTAATGAAGGCTCAGACCAGAACAACCAATGAGGCTTGGAAAATCCGCCTGTTGTGTGAGGGGATTTTCCATAAATCTCCCTCATTCAGGCAGCGACAGCCCCGTGCCCTGTGGAGGGAGGGCTGCCTGGCTCCTGGGGACCCTTGTTAAGAACAGGTGCTTTCTGGCCAGATCCCTGTTCCTCTGGGCCCCTCAGCCACCTGGGGGATGTAGTGAGGAAACCCACCTAGCTTTCCAGGAGCCATCTCCAAGGAAAATAACCTTGGGCCCCTTCAAGCCTGCAAGGGTGAGAAAATGGGCTCCGACCCACCAATAGGATTGCAGTTTAGAGGGTTGTTTTGCATAAATCTGTTCACCACCCATTCAAGGCCTCCCTTGTGAAACATTATAGACCTCGCCAAGGAGTATGGGAGCCACTAGCCACATGTGGCCATTTAAATCTAAATTATCAGCCTGAACAATGTGGTGAAACCCTGCCTCTACAAAAAATTTTCTTAAATTAGCCAGGCCTAGTGGCGTGTGCCTGTAGTTCCAGCTACTCGGGAGGCTGAGGTGGGGGAATGGCTTAGGTCTGGAAGGTCGAGGCTGCAGTGAGCTGAGACTGCAACACTGCACTCCAGCCTGGGCCACAGCGTGAGACCCTGTCTCATTCATAAATAATCTAAATTAACTAAAATTAGGTTTTAAAACTACAGTAAATCAGATGCATAGTTTAAGTGCTCGGTACCCACGTGTGGCTAGTGGCCACTGTTTTCCACAGTGCAGCTCGAGAACACTTCACCATCACAGTATGTTCTAGCGGACAGCGCTGCTTAGAGCTGACACTAAACAGAGCAGCCTTCCATTAGAGCAGAAATGCAAGCACTGACAACGGGAATAGAAGAAGTCTTGTGCTGACAATGGAGAAGTCTCCAGGGACTCAGGGAGCCCCAGTCTGAGGGGAAGGCACAACCCTGTCCTCAGGGAGCGCCCAGCCCAAAAAGGGTTAAAAAATTCCTTGGTCGGATCTTGTTTTCCTGAGTAGGTGAGGGGGAAAGGGCCCAGCTGTCACTTAGCAGGCTCATTAGTGATGTCTGCTGGGGCCTTGCCCTCCCCAGGGGTAATTATTAACAGGCCTCAGGTGTGAGAGAGCATGCAGCCCAGGCCTCACCCTCCCGTTCAGCTGACTTGGCCAGCTGGGCATCCTTGGTTGGGGCGGGAGGACCCCAGAACCAAGAATCCCAACTGGAGAGACGGCCCTGGGGCTGCCTAAATAATGATACCACCAAGACCCGGCTCTGTGGCCCCTGTTCCCCAGAGCTCCCACCCTGAGTTAAGCCCTGCTCTGTGTTTGATAAGATGGACTGCCAACCAGGGGGCACAGCACTGACCAGGAAGGCTGCCCGCCACTTCCCAATTAAACTGTTCAAAACTGGGGGGCTGTCCCTGCAGCCTCACTGGCGAAGGTCTAATCTCGCCAAACCTGGGCCAGGGCCCCTTGCCTTGTCAGCAGGAATTTTCCACATTTGCTGAGATTTCTGTTTGCGTTCTCCATTAGCTCAACAAGCATGGATGGAAAGATGACTAAGATAATTAGTGACTGACAGTAGCTCTGACCGTGGGGCCAGGCCAGGAGTGAGTGGCAGGGGCTGGAGTGTGGCTGGAGAAGCTGTGAGTCAGCCAGAAAGTGTGAGCGCAGGGCCTGCACCAGGCCTGGAGACCTCAGACCAGACAGGAGGGAGCCCAGAGCAGACCCATCAGAGTCAGAGGCAAGGGACAGAGAGAGAGCAAGTGATGGCTCCTGCCTCATAACCATGGAAACGGCTCCAAACGGAGGCCGCCTCTACCAAAGAAGACTCAAGCCCCTGGGTGGGTCACTGGGCCTGAGGCGGGAGAAAGAAGCCTATTCCACAGCTGCAGCCCAAACCTGGCCCTCAAAATGGCCTATGTTCACATGGCACAACAAGCAAGCAAGGATGCCACCAAAGAGAAAGCCCAACCTAAACCTCTTGCCAGTAGGGATGGGGTAGGGGAGCTGGGTTTAGAACCTTCTCTCGGAAGCATATCCCCAAGCATACCTCAGCCATCACCCACTTCAGTAGGCTCCCAGTTCTTTTGATTGTATACCTCTATCCACAGAAAATCTGTGACATATGCCCCTACATGTATATAAGATATATAATATGTGCTACCATACTAATAAATTATGTACAGTATAAAGGACAAAAGAAAGAATAAAAGTGAGGTTCCAATGCCTTCCCAAATATGGATACACTTTGGAGGTTGATTTACTTAAAGAGCGCGGGTGACACATTTCTAACTAAGCTCAGTAAATGAGCAAATCTTCCTGTGTTTGCAAATTCAACATCAGCCAGTCCTCCCTGGTTAACAGTGAAGATTAGTTGCTATCTCAAAATTATTTTGAACTTGAGCTGACCCTTATGCTGGGATGGAGATGGTAGCAGAGCTGGCCATGTCAGCTGACAGCAGGCTCAGAACACCCCCCACCCCACATGGTGACTTTGCCCATGCTGTTCCCTCTAAGTAGAATGTCCTGATGCCGTTTTTCACAGTGGCAATGATTTGCCTTCAAAACACCACTCTTCTCCAGGATTTCTTCCCTGAATTCCAGGCTGGTCAAGTGTCCCACGCCTAAACTCCCACAGCCCACTATGAAGACAGTACTGACTTTAAACGAAATGACAGACAGCGGGTCCTCAAATAATGTCATTTCATTCAACATTGTTTTTAAGTGAGAAAAAAATTCATTTTATTATATGTAATTTCACTTAAAGTTGCAATTTCCAAGGACCTATTGATGATGTTAAGTGAGGGTGTACTGTACCTCTATTCTGGAATGTACTGTGCTGACCTGGAACAATGTGTTTAACCCTCTGCCTCCCTGACTTGATTGTAGAACTCCTGAAAGGCAGGGGATTGCTTTATTCATCTTTGTATCCTCAGCTATCAGCATATGCAGACACGGATATATCCACCCATATCCGCTCAGCACCCACTATTCTGACACTTTGAGCCCATTTGGGTTCCCATACGGGGCAGGTCAGAAGTGCCAGGGAATTGACCCCCACTTCCCTAGGATCCCTCAACCAATGGCTACACGATTTCGTGGCTAATACCCTAGCTCCCTTGCCCCCTGGGTGGGTAACTTTTAGCTGAGTTACCCAAAGGTCCCCAGTTGCATACAGCAGTCACCTACTCAGTAGCAGGCATTTATTTTATTGGCTTCTTTCCCTTTCCTGCCTCACTTCTCTACTCCTTTACTGGTGTTTTATGGAAACCTTCCAAATAAACTATTAATGTTCAAGTCTTTATTTCAGAGGAAACCAGCCCAAGACACTGACATGTAATAGGTGATCAATAAATTCTAATTAATGCGAATCTATTGAGCAGCTTCTATCCCAGCCATTGAGGGTCGCGGGAGGAGAAAACTCACTAGGATGGAACAGCCACAGAAGCTTCTTGAGGAGTTGGATTGAGCTGGGGCATTCAGGACGGGCAGGGTTGGAGCAGGCAGACAGGAATGCAGATGGAGTTCCCAGCAGAGTGAAGGGCATAAGCAAAGGTGGGGAGGCTGGAATGAAGCCTACCTATCTGGAGGGCAATGAGGAAGCACTGAGTGACACATCATATCCCCGCCCCAAGGGTTTTCCCTTTTCCATGCCTAGTTCCCCAGGTTCCTCTTTCCCTGAGCCCTGGCAGTTGAACTTGGGGCTTGGCATCTTGGGGGAAGGGCTTCTCAGAAATTCCGTGCCCTGCCAAAGAAGCAAGCCCCTGTCCCCGCCCTTCAGAGCAATCCTCATTATCTTTCTCAGGACGGGCAAAGAGATTAGGCTGACTTCTGGGAAGGCGGATGCCTCCACCTGCCCCTTCTCCCCATGTCTGGAAAACGGAATCAGAAGAAAGCAGCCAGGGATTGACTCGGTTCCTCTGCTGATTATTACATGCAATTAAAAGCAGGCAGGAGACAAATCTGGGCACGCTGAGAGGGGGCCCTGTATATCCCCTCGTCCACCCTGGCCTCTGGGGGTACTGCCTGAGCCGGCAGCCATCCAGGCTGTGCGGGCAGCAGCTACAGCAACACCCGTCCTGGGCATCCACATTTAGAGAGGCATGCGGGCTTGTTTTGGGGCTGCAGACCAAGCCCCCACCCCTTAGTGCTCGGCTGGAAGGGGCCTGCTGGCAGAGAGCCCAGCAAGGGCAGGCCTGGGAGTCTGATACCACCTGCCCAGCCTGGCTCTGCCATCTGCTCACTGGGGGACTTCAGGTGAGTCCTTCACTTTACCTGCAACCCAGTTTCCCCAACTGTGAAATGAAAGAGCTGGATACTAAGACTTCTTCAGCTCTGATGTTTTATGTTCTTGAGTCTGAGAAGCTGCTTTTTTGCCCATGTCTTCAGGCCAGAGTTTCTGGGATGTTGACCTTCAGCCTCAAACTAAGCTGCTCTGCGGTCCCAAGCTGGGTCTGGGGTGCTGTTGACCTCAGACTGGAAGCTGACCCTAAATGTCAGATGCCTCAATACACACACACACACACACACACACACACACATTTGTATATTACCATGCCTGTAACAAATTGTAAAGACTGACAATTTGCAAAGAAGGAGACCCAGCATTTAAACACACAGGCAGGTTCCCAGGGGAGAGGATCCTATACGAAGCCTCCCTGGCCTCAGCAATGCCAGGCTAGGGGTTTAGGGTCAGGTGGCCTCTGGCCTCTCCTTAGAGGCATGAGTGTCAGGAAAGAGACTGGGAATTGCATGGAGCAAGAATGGGTTTACATAGAATAAATCATGTTAAATTAACCTTCTTTTCTCCCCAACGGGGTCTGTGGTCTCTGAGAGACACCATGGAAATTGTGATTCCAGTGAGACCAAAAGGGATGTAAGCACCTATTCATTCACTGGCATTTCCCATCCTGTGATTCTTCCAATCCATAGGGTGCCAACCTGGAAGAATGGAATGATCTTTAGTGGAGGAAGTTAGGTCTCAGAGAAAACCTCCCCATTGACATGAGACCCCAGGGACCTGGCAACATCCTGACAGGTCGCCCTAAGCTGATGTGCAGACGCCACCCCACCCATCCACAGGCAAGGAGAAGCCGAGTGACTTTTCCAGGTGCCTTTAAATTTGGAGATGACTTGGGTGGTTCCAGTCTCTCTCTGGCCGGTTGTCCACTGGTCAAATCAAATGAGGTCCGGTGCATAGATCCTTCCTCAACAGCTTGGCCTTAGAAAGTCCTTTGCTCCCCAATACAACACTGCATTCCCCACATCCCAACCAGATGCCGTGTACATAAAAGCATGTCCAAATTAGAACTATATTAAGATACAATGTTTCACCTATCAGATTGGCAAAAATCCAAAAACAAATTGATAGCACACTTTGTGGGCCAGGCTGTCGGGGGAAATATTCACCCTCATGCATCGTTGGTGAACGTTTAATTGTTACAATCTCGGTGGAGAACAATTTGGCAAGAGGAACAATCCCAGGTCTGGGAATCGATGCTATAGATATACCTAGTATGTGTGAAATGATGCATGTACAAGATTATTGACTGCAGCATTGTTTGTAAAAGCTAAAGATGGAAATGACCTAACTCAAGGAAAGCCTGGTTTAATACATGACAGATCAGCCATACAATGGAATACTATGCAGCTGTAAAAAAAAATCAGGATATTCTTTTTGTACCATTAGTGAACATCCTCCAAAGACGTGGAATTAACTCAAGAGAGTTACGGAGCCATGTGCAAAGTATACTACCTTCTATAGAGAAAAGGGAGACATAAAAATATATATTATTTTCTTCTTGTAAAAGTAGAAATTTAAAAAATTATGCCTTCCCTCACAGAGACAGAGTAAAAGACTCAAGAACCCCGGAAGGAACTTGCCCTGCCCACTTCTCCGGGTTTGAATGGGGTGCAAATGAGGTAATGGAAGAAAGTCAAGAGCTCTAGACACTGTCAGGGCCAAGGGGAAGGCATAGCCTGACCCTCTCTGGAATTAATGCCGTCCGGAGGCCTCCACCTTCATTGGCTAGGGTTTTCTCAGTTGCAAGCTAACCTCAGGAAATGAGTTTAAGCATACTCCCCAATGAGCTCATTAGGGCCAGTGGTCCTGGCCAATGAGAAAAGTGCAGGGGCGGGACTTAATATGTAAATGGCGCATTGGGTCTGGTGAAAGCAAATTCCTCTTAGGTCCCCCTTCAAAGAAAAACAAGCCTGCACACTGTTCACACTGCAAGTGATGATTTGGTTTCAGCAAGAGACATCACACTAAAGTGTGTGGCCTCCATTTGAAATCAGTTTGTTGTTTTCTTCGTAATTAAACTGCAAATTGATCCTCCTTTTTGAGTTGTATGTAAGCTGAACATGAAAAGTGTTTTGAATCTTGGTTGCGTGTTTGCAGAGATCTAAGTGAATCTAATATTAAGATAACCCTGGGGTCCCCTCAGGATTCTTTTCCTTTAAGTGAGGTCCTAGACATTATTCATGGCTGAAATAAATCTATTTGATTACAAGTTTCTAGAAAGCCCGGGAAGAGTCTTTTTTCTTTTTGAATCCTCTTGGGAATACAGTAGGTGCCTAGGAAATGTTTGCTGAAATAATTATCTAATTTAAGAAGGAGTCTAGGAGGGAAGCTGGTGAGGTCCTGCCCCCTGCCCCATTGGCTGCAGCTGGCAAGGAGGCAGGGGCTTCATCATGGGGTGGCAGATAGGGCAGTGCCCAGCTCCCAGGCTTGGCCTGCATCTCCCAGGCACCTGCCTGAGTACACACCCTCTTCCCTCTTGGTGCCTCTGGTTTCCTGCCTGGGAACGGGGGTGGGAGCAGTGGCTGACCAAGGCAGACCACTGCCGATGTCGGGTGTGGTCTCCTGAGTTGATGGGAGCACGTTCCTGAGATAGGGGTGCGATGGCCGGAATGTAAGGGGCCAGAGGCAGTGATAGACTGCGCCAGTCCAAGAGCTGAGCAAATATTGACCCTCAGCAGGACAGCTTCTTGAAAACCCTTCACAGGATGCCTCTCGCTGTTCCCCTATCTCTAGCCACCCTCATGGTAGGGTGCCTCCAGCTGGATGGAGGTGGGGTAGGGGCTGCTGATGCTCCCTCCAAGGCCCAAGACCAAAACCCAGGCCCAGAGACACTGGGCTGGGGACACCAGGGTGGCCTTGCTGCTCCTGCAGTAGGGTTCTAGGTGCTTCCAGGCCTAGGTCTCACTGTTCTCTGGGCTCTCCAGCCTGGGTGTGGGTGGTATCTGGAATAGGATGTGGACCTCCCTAGAGCCAGGCTGTCCTTAAAATGCCCCAAGGAGGCCCTTGTCTCTGTTCATTCATTAAAAAAGAAACCCACTACGAGCCACCAACAACTGCATAGCAATCAACTGCCCTCTTAATTACCAAAAATAATAATGAGAAGTAACATTTACTAAGGGCTTTCTGCGGCAGGCACAGTGGCTCACACCTGTAATCTCAGCACTTTGGGAAGCTGAGACCAGAAGATTACTTGAGGCCAGGAGTTCAAGACCAGGCTGGGCAACATAGCAAGACTTCATCTCTACTAAAAATTTTAAAAATTAACTGGGTAGGCTGGGCGCGGTGGCTCACGCTTGTAATCCCAGCACTTTAGGAGGCCGAGGCGGGCAAATCACAAGGTCAGGAGATCGAGACCACAGTGAAACCCCGTCTCTACTAAAAATGCAAAAAATTAGCCGGGCGTGGTGGCGGGCGCCTGTAGTCCCAGCTACTCAGAGAGGCTGAGGCAGGAGAATGGCGTGAACCCGGGAGGCGGAGCTTGCAGTGAGCCGAGATTGCGCCACTGCACGCCAGCCTGGGCGACAGAGCGAGACTCCGTCTCAAAAAAAAAAAAAATTAACTGGGTGTGGTGGTGTCTACCTGTAGTCCCAGCTACTCAGGAGTCTAAGGCAGGAAGATCGCTTGAGCCCAGGAGATCGAAGCTGCAGTGAGCTATGACCACACCACTGTACTCCAGCCTGGGCAAGAGAGCGAGACACTGTCTCTAAAACAAAACAAAACGAAAAGCTTTCTGTGGGCTGAGCACTGTACTAAATGCTTTACATGTATTCACTCATTTAATCTTTACAACCACCTTAAGAAATAGATATCATTTCTATCCCTATTTTACAGATGTGGAAATTGAGGCACAGGGAGAGCGAGAAATGCCAAACAGAGAAAAGTATCTCAAACCTATTGTGTCATTCAGTCTGTGATGTAGAAATGTGGAGATGGGAGGTCCTTTGAGAAGGCTGGGTGCTGGCTTCCCTTTACACATGGAGAGACTAAGACCTCTGTGGGGGAATGACTTTTGCAAGATCACTCTGGGCTATAGAGCAAGGGTGCTGAGTCAAAGGTGCTGCTGACTGGCCCACATTCCTAAGGAGCTGACCAGCTGACCGCTGACCCTTGGGGTTGTCTGAGGTCTTATCTTGTAAGAATCCTAAATGCTTTGTTTTCTTTTCCTGCAGGCCTTCTACTCTGGGCAAACACTGCAGCCCCTCCTCCACCCCACTGGCTATCTGTCTCCTCTGCCACCTCACTCACTCTGACCTTGGCATTTTCCCACATCACCCCAGCAAATTGCTTTCTAGGTCCCATCATTGGGCCTTCTCCTGTGGTTTCTCCAATATGTTTTGGAAAAACCTCTATGGGTCTCAGTTACCCCACTTGGCCAACGAGGGCATTGGACTGGATGACCCAAGATCCCTCCTTCTCTAGCTCTCAGGTGCTGGGAATCACAGATTCTAGTCTGCACTCTGTCTAGCATGGCTGCTCTCTCCATCTGGTCCTTGCTCGGACCCTGCAGGCAGCTGGGGTCTCCCTCTCACCTTCACAGCCAGGTTGGAAGGAGGTCAAGAATGGAGACAAGAAGACTGACGGGTGGGTGAGCTCAGAGGGGAGTATCCAAAAAGGGGTTCATTGCATTGCCACCTGTCTCCCAACCAGATTCCATCGTTCCATCCGCACACATTACTCCAGCCTCTCAGGCCTGGTCTAGACCCCTAAGACCCCTCCTCTGCCAGTGGGGGAAGAAAGGGGAATGCAAGTTGGGGGAGTGGCAGGTACAGCCCTTCCCTGGGAGGAGGTGGTACCTGCAGGCCACTAGCTGCCCCTCAAAGGTGCTGAGGAGCCTGGCTGGAGCTAGGGCTCGGCCCTCCATCTCGGCTGAATGCAGCACCCTCTGCTCAGAAGAAGACACGGCAAGTGTGCCCAGCCTTCCCCGCCCTGGCATGCCCTTGCCTTCCCAGGTCAATGACTTCGTGAACTCCAAGAAGGATTGAAGGCCTCGCACTCATCCTCCTGCCTGTCTCCAGATAGTCTCACTGGACGTGATCCCTGAACGGGGAGAAGTCCCTGAACGGGGAGAAGTCCCTGAATGGGGAGAAGTCCCTGGACGCTCCCGCAGTCTCACTGCCCACACGCTGCACGGGTAAAGGGCAGGGCAGTCCCCCAGAGCTCCACACCACCTGGCACACTGGCCCACCCTCAGCCCAGCCCAGCTTAGCCCTCAGAGTGGCAGGTGTAGAGCATGTGTCCTGGGGGGCTATCGAGGAAGCCAGCACAGGCCTCCCCCAGCCCCTCAGGACATGCATTCCCTGGCTTCGGAAGAGGCTGAAGGCAAGGAAGGACATATAAACCCCTTCCAGGGACCAAGGACAAGCACTCCGGAGAAACAAGTGTTGACACACAGAATAGGCTGGGAACTTAGGAGGTTTCCTGCGACGGGAAGGGGAGCCAGGCCCAGAGAGGAAGTGGATGCTTCAGAAAACAGAGGAATTCCCTCCACTAATTTTACCTGACCCAGAGAAGTTGGGCTTGGGAACTCCCTCAGGGCAAAGCTATGCGTCTCCCCTCAGACTGAGGCCCCCTAAGGACGAGGCTGTGTCTCCCCTCAGACTGAGGTTCCCTGAGGACAGGGCTGCATCTCCCCTCAGACCGGGGCTCCCTGAGGAAGGCTGCATCTCGCCTCAGACTGGAACCCCCTGAGGATGGGGCTGTGTCTCCCCTCAGACTGGGGCTCCCTCAGACTGCAGCTCCCTGAGGACGCAGCTTCATCTCCCCACTCAAGTTGGGGGCTGAGTGATAGAAGGAGGTGGTTTTCCTCATCGTACTGGAAACTGGGAGCCAAAGATAGAAGTTGAAGAAGACTAATTCCATGCCATGACCAGAAAGAACTCACTTTTTTGGGTCAATTAAGTGGATTATTTTTATTGAAAATAAAATAAAACCCATACATACATTCTGGATATCAAATCAGGTTCAATTAGGTGTTCAAGCTCATTTACTCTGAAAATGTCTTCATCTACCAGGAAAAAATAAATAAACAGTTAAAATTTCATCTCACTTGTTTTTCAAATTAGGTAATATATCCTCACAGTTCAAATATCAAAGTAATTATCCTTGAGAATTCTCACTCCCAATACCCGCCCCCCCCCCACCTTCCCATTCCCTCCACCACATGTAATCACTTACATTAGTTTCTTACGTATTTTTTCAGTGTTTGTTTATGCAAATGCAAATAAACACTAGTGTTTTCCCCTCTTGGAGAGAACTTTCTGATAGCTAACTAGATGGCATCCAGTCAAAATCCCAGCTTTGTCCCCAGGCTGTGATGCTGACTCCTTTGGCTCTCACGTCCCTCTCCTGGGCTGGGGTGACAGCCACAGCCCTGCTTGCTGCGAGAAGGAGGAAGTGTATGTGACAGCCCAGCATCTGCAAGCGCTCAGTACGTGCTTATTGGTTTGGGTTTCTTTTTTAAAGAAATCATCTGAACCCAATCTGTTTCCTATCCCCTTCAGTTTGGCTGAGCTGGCTTGTTGGCAAGTGGATTTGGAGAGAAGAGCTCTTTAAGTGAAGAGGGTGGGTTGTGAGTGGGAGACTGTAAGAAGTGGGGTGAGGCCATTGCAAATGTGGAGGCAAGTAGCACTCCTGAGGTCTGCGAGTTCTGAGAATCTCCCAGCAAGGAACCCTGGTCCTGGGAACAAAAGTCATGCCCATGTTTCCCTGGCAGCTCAAACGCTGCAGCCTCAGAGGCCAGGTTTAAAGCCCTATCTAAGGTACACAGCATTATCTCCATTCCTCCCCGTGGGGGAGCCCAGGCCTCCTGGAGGGCCTGGCTCCCACTGCTTCGTTAATATTTACCATAACTGGAAAACAGCGGGCACACACAGGCATGGGCTGCCTTCCCAGACAGAAATGTACACTCAGCAAATCGCCCCTGTGGGTCCCCAGGAGCCCCTTCCACAGCCGGGCGGGCACCAGTAGAACAGACTAGACTGGTGACCTCAAGTCCCTGCACACCCACTGGCAGCCCTGGCTCCTTCATGCACAGGGAGGACCGGTGAGACAGGTGACTGACCAAGACCCCATCACCCATACACGCGGCTGTTGAGCATTTGAAACATGGCTGGCCCAAATCAAGACGTGCTCTGGTGTGGAATATACGCCAGATTGTGAAGAGTTTGCATGAAAAATAATGTAAATTATATCAACAAGTTATCGTATATTGATTGCAAGTTCACCTGTGCATTTTACTTTTTGATGAGGCTTCTAGAAAATTTTAAAATAGAGATATGGCTCACAGTATAGTTCTATGAGACAGCACTGACCCAGAGTGCTACGGGAAGTGTAGTTTGGAGGCTGCCCTTTGCCTTCTGCCTGGCCCAGGATATGGTCACCACACCGGCTCCAGCTCCTAGAGCCTGTCCTGTTCTCTGAGAACACGAGCCAGGTCTCCCTTCCCTCCTAATTTTCCCTGAGTGCCCAGACGTTTGGGAGCAGGGAGAGGTGGCAATGTGGGGAGCCAGCCAGTCACGCTGTCTGCCAAGTCAGTGATAGGGTAGCACAGGGAAGGCCAAGTCCCCAGCCCTGTGGCCACCCTTATAAGCCTGCTCTGTGCTGATTAGTGATCAAATTAGAAGTTGCTCATTTCCTTCAGGTGGACTTTAGAGGAAACATTCTTTCCTCAAGACTTAAGATTCAGGCATTCAACAAGGTGTAGATTAGAGCACACCTGGGTTGGAAAAGGCTTGGAATACTCACAGATCACAAATTTTCACATAGAATTCACAAATAAATGTAGGAAAAGGCATGGCACAATGCCTGTCTTCTTCCATCTTCCAATCAGCCTTGTTCCATCATTTTTTATTGTTTTTGAAGAGACAGGGGCCTCATTATGTTGTCCAGACTAGTGTCGAACTCCTAGCCCCAAGCAATCCTCCCCCTCGGCCTCCCAAAGTGCTAGGATTGCAGGCGTGAACCACTGCAACTGGCCAGCATTCCACCATTTTTAGACACACAACCCACCTAAGTCCCTTCCTCCTAGAAAGCTCTTCTTGCAAAAGAAGGTCCCCCAAGTCCATTCTTTTCCAAGCTCAACATTCTAGTTCTTTACCCATTTCTCATGAAGCCTCCTTTACAATTATTTAACTCCGTGTGTGCTCCCTGAAGAGACTCCACTGTGTCTCCCACCTTACTGTCCCCTAGCCGAACCCAGTTCCCCTCATGTGATCTTGCTGCTACTGAGCCCAGGGGGCCAACCGCCCCTCTCATTCTGGATACGATATGTCCATTAACCCAACCTATAATTGCCTTGCTCTTCAGATTACTACACATCATTGCTGACACACAGGGAGTTGTCAAAAGTCTCTAAGTATTTTGCTCTAGGTACATTTACCCTCTCTCATTACGCAGTTGGCATTTGGGACCTGGAAATGTCATCTGGTATCACTGTGTCCTGTATCCTTGCTTGTATCGTGGCCACCTGTCTTGGTTCTTCTGGGTACTGATTCTCTCGCTGATGGCTCACTTTTCCACCCAGGGGAAGCAGAATCACATTTAGGCCCTCATCGGAATCATTAGCTAGTGGTGGGTCAAGTGCTCACCCCCACCACTCTTGGAAAGTGCTCTGGTCAAGGTACCAGTCCTACGATCAATCCTCACTCCTCATTCCACTTGGCCTTTTGGCACCATTTGTCGTATTTGGCCGCCCTCTTTTTTTTTTTGAGATGCAGTTTTGCTCTGTCGCCCAGGCTGGAGTGCAGTGGCGCGATCTCGGCTCACTGCAAGCTCTGCCTCCCGTGTTCACGCCATTCTCCTGCCTCAGCCTCCCAAGCAGCTGGGACTACAGGCGCCCATCACCACACCCAGCTAATTTTTTTGTATTTTTAGTAGAGATGGGGTTTCACTGTGTTAGCCAGGATGGTCTCGATCTCCTGACCTCGTAATCCCCCCGCCTCGGCCTCCCAAAGTGCTGGGATTACAGGTGTGAGCCACCGCGCCCGGCCCACCCTCTCTTATGGAAAGGTTTTTTCACTTGATTTTCAGATCATCACACTCTCTGGTTTTCCTCCTTCCTCCCTGGATGCTCCTCCTTAGCCTCCCCTGCTGGCTCTTTCCAGCTTCTCAACTCTTCAACCCTGGGATGCCCCATGGCTTGTCCTCGGACCCTGGTCTTCCTTATTTTCATTTACTCTCTTTTCACACCATCAGCAAAAATATAGGGGAAAAGACCCTCTCAGACATTCAAAAATGGCCACAACTTCTATGAAATTTGGAAATTTGACAATACCTGTAAATATTAAACACACATATATTCTTTGGCTCAACAATTTCACCTCTGAGTATTTATTCTCTAGAAACACATACATATCACATGTTATCAACCACGTGGGAAGTGATATATAGACATATATACCTGTTGACAACTCCCTGTGTGTCGGCAATGATGCATTATTCACTGTGGAAATCTTGATAAGAGACAAAGACTGGAGACTTTCGGAGGCTGGTTGAATCCATGATGAGGCATCTATACCGTGGTGCTCCACCAGCATGAAAAGAATGAGGCAGCTTCACATGCACTGCTATGTAAAACTCTTCAAGGCACATTGTTAGAGGAAACAAAAGTTAAGAGTTTTTAAATGGCAAGGAAAATATGCTACAGTTTGTCTTTTTCAAAGGATAGGCAGGTAGTTAGGTAGATTAGATAGAGATAGATGGTAGATAGATAGATGATAGATAGATAGATGATAAATAGATGAAAAAGATTATATAGATGATAGATAATAGGTAGATGAAAAGATAGATGAAAAAGATTAGATGATAGATAATAGATTAAAAGATAGATGATAGATGATGATAGATATATAGAAAGATACACAGATATTCATATAGAGGAAGTGTTTGGCTAAGAGTGAAGGGTGAGAGGAAGACTTTTCATGGTATACCTTTTGTGCTTTTTGAATTTGATTCAATGGACATTTCTTATCTATTTCTCAACACTCTTATTTTTTTAGTTGGCCTGACACAACTAATTGTGGGGATCCCATGCTGGCTCCTGGTGATCCCTTTCTTTTTCTATTCTCTTTTTTTTTTTTTTTTACATTTACTGATGTACCATAAAAAATATTACAAAGGATACAATGAAGAGGTGCATAGGGCAAGGTGTGGGGAGAGGGTCACTGAGCTTCCATGCCCTCCCTGGGCTGGCCACACTCCAGGAACCTTGTGTTCAGCTATCCGGAAGTTCTCCGAATGCTGTCCTTTTGGAGTTTTATGGAGGCTTCATTACGTAGGCATGACTGACAACCCGTAGAAATATGATTGGACAAAAAGAGTATGATCTCACCCTAACATACAGAGTGGGAACCCAGCAGGGCCTGTCTGTTTGGATTCTTCTTGGCCTCTCTGTGCAGCATTCTTTGCTCCAGAGTATGGGGCAGGACCCTCTCTGGAATAAGGGTCTTTTGACCCACAATCAGATTAGAGTCTTGCCTTGGGCAGGTAAAAGGAGGACAGGAGAAGTTTAGAGAGCAAGATTCTGTAAGCACCCCAACATTATGACAACCATGTTATGACAACCATGTATCAAAGGCTATGTCTGTATCGAGATTGTATCAAAAGCTATGAGAATTATGAGCCAGGAACTATGGACAAAACCCTACACACACACACACACACACACACACACACACACACACACGCGTGCAGTCATAATATCACAGGCCATTCCCTTGTTTTCAAACATGGATCCTTCACATCAGAAGAATGTACAACTCAAAACATACTGCCACATCTGCTCAGTTCTGGGAATTATTTTTAATTTTAAAAAAAGAAACATACTGCCACATTGCGAGAATCCCATTCAGTCATTAGTAATTAGTCCAGTCCATCATTTAAGGTACGAATATGTCTCCCAGGGGAGGCCGCTCAGGCTTGTAGGCTTCCTTTCAATCTTGTCAGTTTCCAAAAACATGAATGGTCTCAGCAAACATTGTTTTCACCTTTTGGGCATCTGTTATAATTGAGCTAAGCAATAATGTCGTCACTTGCTCTGAGCCTCTTTGAAGGTATTAATGTAATGTTGGACTTCCCTCCATTTACAACCCATTTATTCATTCCTTCGCCCTCAGCTACTCTTTCTCCTCTCCATTAATACCCAAACTTTTTCATCTTTGGAAGGGACATTAGAATTGTCACTGTGCTAGTCTAGTTTGCAGGCAGCAATACAAGCTAACAAGTACCTCCTCCTCAGTTCGCTCCCATTCAGATAGGGTAAAGTTACATAGGTGCAGAACTAGTGAGCTATGTTTACCACCAGGCAATATAGCTGCATTCACTCTTGCTCCACTTTTGCTAGATGGGGTAAAGGCACAATCCTCTCCCATTAGGCACTTAAGAATTCTGATGTAAGGTTTAAAAGCATAGTGACAGTTTCTTGCTTAGAAATCATCCCTGCTTCCGGCACTTTCGGTTGCAGCCCTGGTCCTAGAACCACTGCATCAGGCAGGGGAAAAAAAATTTTAAGGTGATTTGGGGAAGAAAAAATATATATAGTCATTATACCAGTGTATTCCTCCGTTAGCAAGAATTGCATCATCATACCAGCATCCTCCCTGCCCCATCTTCCCCAGATCAACCAGAAAAACAGAGAAAAACCCAGTGGGGACGCCTCTTCAGTCTCACTCATGTTGAGGTGAGCACACACTTATGAAGGTGTGTAAGCCAGCCCTGCGTGCTTTCATCTCGACTTTGTCTTAGAAAACCAATTTTAATTTTTATTTCATTTATTTATTTTTGAGACAAAGTCTCACTCTGTCACCCAGACTGGAGTGCAGTGGTGCAATCTCGGCCCACTGCAATCTCCGCCTCCTGAGTTCAAGCATTCTCCTGCCTCCTGCCTCAGCCCCTGGAGTAGCCGGGATTATAGGTGTGTGACACTATACCCAGCTAATTTTTTTATTTTTTGTATTTTTGTATTTTTAGTAGAGATGGTGTTTCGCCATGTTGGCCAGGCTGGTCTTGAGCTCCTGACCTAAGTGATGCACCTGCATCAGCCTCCCAAAGTGCTGGAATTACAGGTGTGAGCCACTGCTCCCGGCCAGCAACTAATGTTTTAATTGCCCATTCCACTTCTCTATCAAACTCTTACCCTGAGGAGGATAGATATCTGCTCATTGCTGGATATTATGGGCTGTACACTGTGTTCCTTGGTCTGAAAAAAGGGTGGTTGGCCATCCAAATCCATGCAATATTTTCTGTTCTGTTTTTTTTTTTTTTTATGGCACTCTAAAAATTTTCATCTTCCACCGGGTAAGCAAAGTCCACTCCAGAACCAGTGTCTATTTCTGTCAAGACGCACTTGTAGCCCCTCAGGGTACCACTCACTTGCCAGCTTTCTTTACGACCTTCCCACCAAGGATACGACCACATAGCCATTGGCAGTCTCTGGCTCTCTTGCTGACAAACAGAACAGTCTTATTAGCAGTTTGTGCCTGAGAGGGTGCAAGAGGAACACGTCTAGATCCAGCCCTTCTCTGCACCCCCATCTCTGCTCATTTCAGGGACCCAGGTGAACACCTCAAAGAAACAGAGATATCTGCTTGTCAATTGCAGTCACCTTGCAAACATGGAGAGGGGCTTTCTTAGTGGGCGTTGACATGTTCTACTTTAAGGCACCCCTCAGATTTCCACAGGGCCGTGCCCCATAAGGGCATTTCTTCAATAGGCCAGGTTTCTATTGTTCTTCTGCCTAACCATCTGGCCAGGCCATTGGCCAATGCCCATGAGTCAGTAAAAACCCAACCACTGGGGCTTCTGGCATCGTTCAATTCTTCTATCGCTGTAAGGAAAGCAGCATGTGATTCAGCCCACCAAGCTGATTGGTTTTTATCTTCTTGGATCATAGTAGCAGCCTTCCAAACCGGAGGTTGTCCATTTACCTTGGAACTGACATCCACAAACCAAGCAGTTATTTGCTGGTCAGTTGAGAGCACTGTAGGATCCACAGCTCCTCACACAGTTCCACAGTCAGTCCTAGGGAGTAATGAGGCTCCCTGCTCGTATTTCCTCCTAACATTCCTCAGGTTGCATGATTCTGTATAAGCCATATCCATTTTATTATGGAACCCTCCTGGGCACTGCTGTCCTCATTAGAGTGTTTTTCTGACATCACCCGGGACAGCATGGATATTTCAGGTGTCAATATCATTTTATGTCCTTCAGACATAGGGTACCAAGGATACAATGAACAGATGGGTAAGACAAGGTATGCAGGAAGGACGTGGAGCTTCCATGCCCTCCCTGGGAGCACCACCCTCTGGGAACGGCCATGTTTCCAGCTATCCAGAAGCTTCCCACTTCCTTTTCGAATGCTCACTAACTATTCCTTCCATCAAGGATCCTTGCCCAGGACTCTTTTTAAAACTCAGAGCCACGTTTTTCCCTTCTCCAGGCCCCCATGCTCTTGGCTTTCTCAGGTGGGACAAAGTGGCCCCAGCAGTCTGGTTCACAAGCTTACTTTGTGCCCGAAGTGTTGTTTTATGGGGAGAGGCTCTTTGAACACCCCAGCAGCAGTGGAGAGGGAAGGGCCCATCCCACCTCCAGGGCTCCCTGGGCCTTTGTGTCATCTACTGCTGCCCTCTGGGTCTGCAGGCTGCTCTCCCTCAGAGAGGGCAGCAAGGAGCCCTGCTCTTCGTACACTCCCCACCTGTGCTGTGCCATCAGGCCCAACTGCAGCCTCTGGATCCCTTGATCTTGACTGGCTATGACCATAGCTAAACAAGCCTGGATTGCCCCTAGCATCTTTCACAAACCTCTACCTATTTTTATCCACCAGAAACCCCCTTTACAGGCCCGTAGTCCTGTCTCACATCTGTCCTTCCCTTCTCTGTTCAAGCCTCCTTAACACAGCAATTTGGCAAAGAGCTCTCCTGCCACCACTGATTTCTGTGGTTACCTCCCTTCTTCTTTCATTACTGGGACACAGACTAGCCTGTGTGGGATTGCACAGTGTCATGTACCTTTTTGAGAGTTTCCCAGCCCTCTTGAGACATCTATCCCACCCAGAGATTCGTGCCATGGAACCCTGCCTATCTTTTTGCTGAAATATTGGCAGTCTGACTTTGGAAAGTCTGTTCCAGGCCCAAGTCTGTTCCAGGCCCTCCACAGCTCTCATCTGGATGGCTGCAAAAACGTCCTTGCTGGTCTCCCTGCTGCACTCTGAGCTTCTCATGGCCTCTCCCACCCACCCAGTCTCTGTACCAGCGTTGAGTAATCTTTCTAAATTGCACAGCCAGCCCTGCCCCTGCACTGGCGGAAGCCAGAATAAATTGGTTACACAAGGTTGACAGCATGACTTTCAAAGCCCACCATGGCCTGGTTTCTTCCCCTCTCCACCTGCACCTCCTCTCTCTCTCTGTCTCTCTCTCCCCCTATCCCTTAACTAAATATCTAATTGTGCTCACTTTCCTGGACATACTATGTTATTTCACATGTCTGTCTCTGCTTCTGCTCCTGCTGTCAATCTACCTAGGATGACTTTCCAACTGTTCTTGATACGGCTGCTCTAAAACTCACTCAGGAGCCACCTTTTCCAGGAACCCTTCCCTGAGCCCCCAGGTTAGGACAACTCTGCTCCTCTGGTTTCTCTTTGCATCCTGAGCCTATCCTAGCTCTTACCACACAAGGCAGGCACTGCTCATCCTACCTCATTCTGCTCCACCCTTTCTTCCTTGCCACCAGAACCTCACCTTTTCAGGTGACAATGTATCTAGGCCCAGGAGATGAGTCAAGCTTCATCTAAGACATCACCAGCATCCCGTTCCTATTTGCTAGTCCCTCAGTTTCCCAGCCTCCCTGAAGCATTTCCTCTCAGTTTTACCCAATGATACATGAGAGGTCATTTTCAGAGGGGGTTTCTGGGAAACACGTTTCTTCCCTGATAAAAATAGAGCCCCTTTCTCTCCTTGGCTTTTTTCTCTTCTGCCTTGAATATAATTATAGGAGTCACCATAGCAGCCATCTTGTGACCAGGAGGCAACAAGCATGGAGACAAAAATTAACACGTTGAAGATGGCAGAGCAGAAGGATAGAAAAAGGCTGAGTTTTGATAGCATCATTGATGTCATCCTTTCACCAAAGCTGGAACCCTCTGCCTCCAGACTTCCAGCGATGTGAAATTGATCAATGTCTTTATTGCTCAAGCCACTGTCTGTTGGGTATTCTGTTGCTTGATACCAAATATATTCCCAACTGATGTGGCCTGTCATAAAAACAGTCTTGGTGTCTGCCTCCATGACTAGACTCCTTGAGGGCAGGAATGGTGTTTTATTTTTCTTAGTATTCCCAAAGCCTAACACAATGACTCAATAAATTATGGTTCGAAGGAATTAAACTGACAACTTTCCTTCCCTGACGATTACAAATAACAGAACAGGTCCACTTTAAACTTTTTTTAATTTTTTAATTTTTTTTTTTAGAGACAGGGTCACACTATGTTGCCCAGGCTGGACTTGAACTCCTGGGTTTAAGTGGTTCTCCCGCCTCAGCCTCCTGAGTAGCTGGGACTACAGGTGCACTCCATCAAGACCAGCTGGTTGCCTTTAGCCCAGGTTTGCCCTGTCACTGCCGCTTTTCCAACCAATCCCTCCTTCTTCCATTCACTTCCCCCACCCTCTGAAAGATTAAATGGTCCCCAGAGCCAGTTGAGAACAAGCCGGATGCTCTGCCCTAGCAAGTCCTCACAGGTGAGGTCCCCACCCGCTGTGTTGCCTTGGGCCAAGTGAGCATCGAGAAGGCGCCATCCATCTCCTCCTGCTGCCTCCATGGCTGGAGGACAGGACACACCCTGTTAGCCCTGATATCTGGATCCAGATTTCTGCTGTTCCAGAGAACCTCACCTTCACTCTCTTTAGGAATAGAACTTCCTTGAAGCCAAAAAGTTGGCTTTCAGAACAGGCCCCAGGCCTAGGCAAGTACAGACACCTGATTAACAGAGGCCATCTGGGTCAGCCACTCCCACCCCAACTGCCATACCTACCTGCCTTTCCTGAGCTTGGCTTCGGAAAATCTTAAGTTCCAGAAAGAACCACCACCCTGTGCCCTAGGTCTGCTCATTAAATATAGATCTAATTATTTATGGTACAAAATACACTTTTAAAACCTAATCGGTGTTGAGCACTTAAAGACTGATAGCATTTCGTATCGATTACTGGGGGCTCCAAATATGTGTACTAAATACTGAATGCAGAACTCAGCTTCTCATAAAACTTCACAGGAAGTATCACCCAAGCACAGCTCTCTGACTCGCCCACATTGGCATTTGGTAACTGGCCTCACCTAGGGACTCACCCATCACCCCTCAGTCCCCCTGTGAAGCCTTCAGACAGAGGCCCACCTCACAGAGGGCTCCAGCCGGGTGCTCTCCAATGTGCCTTCCCATTTCTGCTCCCACCAGCCAAATCAAGCATGTCCCAAAAGCCATTATTTCTGTCCCCAAACCTGTTTGCCAGTTGTGCTTGTTATTGTAAGTATGCAGTTTAATAAAATATGACACAAAACAATGAACTATGATGTGAAAAGAAAGAGTTTTCTTCTTTTCTTAAAAATCCAGGTTGAACACTTTGGTAGAGTTTGGTAACAGGAAACAGCTGAAAAAATTGCCATTGAGCAAGGCATAGAAGACGCAGACTATAAAGAATGGTGCTGGTGGGCAGAGTGGAGGGCCTGTTCTGGAAGGAATCTACCCTTGATTGGTTCTTAAGAGCCAGGAAGTTCTCACTCCACTTTAAATAAACCAAAACCAGAACCCAAAGAAGTGAATATAATGGGTTAGTTTATGCCAGAAGACCATTCAGGGCACAGGGGGGCCTGTGCCCAGGGGAAGGCTTCATTCATACATCAAAATGCTGGCACATGTTAGCACATCCATAGGTCTCCAATTAAAATGAAATCTTTACATTGTATAGGTTTTCTTTCTTTATGATCGTTTGTCAAACCAACCAACTACAAGCCTTGATAGTATTGGATAGGGGGGCCTCACTGCACCAATTGTAAGTCCTGCAGCAAAGGCTTTATCACTCAGCCCCTGTTTCCTTGTGGATTTTCATCTGCCCCACCTCAGAGGACCGTGAAGATTATTGGGCAAGCAAAGCAGCCAGTAAAGTGCCTGTCATTAGCAAGTATCAATTCTCCATTCCCATAAATGGTCTCACCGTCCAGCCAATTAAGCAAGTCAGAAATCTCGGACTCACCCCCAGCAGCTCCCTCTCCTTCCCTTCCCAACTCCTTCTACACCTCGCCTATCACCAAAATCCTGCCAAGTCTTCTGCTGAAAAACTCCTGATTATCCTTGGAGCTCCAGCCTCATAGCCGCTGCCCTGGACCAAGCCATCACCCTCTCTCGCCTGAGATCCCCACCTGGCCCTGCTGCTTTCACTCTCACCCCCGCCCCAGAATCCAGCCTCCTCCAGTAGCAAGAGGGATGTTTTAAAACATGACTGTAATCATGTCACTCCTTTGCTTAAAACTCTTTGGCAACTTTCAAAACTCTTTCGAATTACTGAGAAAGCCACACACACACACACACACACACACACACACACACACACACACACACAGCTGCACCCGCCACCTGTCAGCTCCTCAGAATGCACTCTGCTCCTTTGCGCCTCAGGACCTTTGTACACACTGTCCCTGCAGCTTAGCACAGTCCTCGCCCCTTCCTGGCTAGTTAACACCTACTCATCCTGCAGGCCTCTACTTAAATGCCATTTTCTCAGAAATACTTTCCCTTTCACTTATACAAAAAATATTTATTCAGCACCTTCTAATGCCAGGCATTGTTCTAGGTCATATCTTGGGAATACAATCGTGAACAAGACAGACCCTTGCCAGGTGCAGTGGCTCACGCCTCTTCATGAACAGAGTGCTGAAGCCAGTGGCTCAGCACTTTGGGAGGCTGAAGTGGGGGGATCACTTGAGGCTAGGAGTTCAAGGCCAGCCTGGGCAATATAGCAAGACCCCACCTCTACAAAAAATACCAAAAAATTAGCCAGGCACAGTGGTGTGTGCCTGTAGTCCCAGCCTTGGGAGGCTGAGACGGGAGTGTCCACTGAGCCCAGGAGGCTGCAGTGAGCTATGATCATACCACTGCACTCCAGCCTGGGAAAAAGAGCAAGACTCTGTCTCTTAAATAAATAAATAAATAAATCCCTGCCCCCACAAAGATTATATCCTAGTGGGGAAGAAAGAGAATGAATAATTAAATAAATACTGTTTTCAGATGGTGACAATAAAGGCATCTGATCACAATATGATTCATTTTACTATTAGAGGAAATAAATTACTACAAAAAGATTCTTATTTTTAGTTGCTTAAGGAAATTAGGTTTGAACAATATATCAAAGGCATTTATTTATATCAGTGACTGTTGAAATTTAGTTCTAGAATGTTGTTTCTGTTCGTACAATTTTTAAAATGTGACTGTGGCATGTTCCTTCCATCAAAAAATAGAATGCAGTGGCACCACTCATGGATATACACACATGAAGACCCAGACCTTTGAGTCACTTTTGACGTCACACACTTTTGAGGTCAAAAGTGACATGTAGAGACATCACAGGCTCTCATGGGTATACACAAAAACACACCAGACACAAAACATGTCACACACGCACATACACTCATTTGGAAACACACAGAGACAAGAGGCCAGGATGTTAGCACCACTACCCCTGACCTCCCTGGCACCTCCTACATCCCCACCTGCCAAGCTTGACCCTGACTGCTTGAGGCACCGTTGCTGAAGGTGGCAGGTCTCCCTCCTCCAAGGACATCTTCAGGCCCTAAATTCTGCCCCTACTCCCAACAATTACCCAGCAACCTGAGCCCTGGCAGAGGCCGAGCTTAAATTAAAATAAAGACAGATCAAGGTACATTGAAATTTTGCGGTCATTCTCTACTCTGACCTCTACTCACCCCCAACCCCCAAGCCCAGTATCACACTCAATACCTATCCCATCGCCACCGTAGACCAACCCCATGCACCCCACACTCACACAGTGCACACACTCCCACTGGCCCTGTATGGCATGTCACTACCTCTGCCCACAGACCCAGATCCCTCAGGTCTAAGACAGGTGTACTCACTGGAAATTCACAGGCACATGTAAGCCCCATCCTCACATCCCCACCCTCACATCCCCACACTCACACCCACAAGTCATACAGTCCTACGCAAGCCTGTCCCACAGCACATGCAGATGCAGATCAGCCGTTAGACTTCTCAGAAGACGGGAACATATGGGGTGTGAACCCCACACCCACACATACCCAAGGTCCATGCACTGCCCTCTCTCCTCACCACTACCTGAAAAGTGTGACTCACTGCACTTACACCCAGAGCCAGCCATGCAGGACAAAGTGGTACCTCTCCACCCCCGGCCCCCAGCCAGCCTCCAAACCTCCCCATCACCCACTGCCACCTGACACCACCTGCCACACTGCCCGAGAGCATCCGAGAAAAGGCCAAAGTCTTCAGAACAAGGTCCCTGCTGAGTGGGAGGGGGTAAGTCACAGGACCTGAGGTGATGTCAGAGCATAAGGACATCAGAAACCTAGTAAAGGCTGAGCCCTGGGCAGAGGGCACAGCTGACTGCCTAGGCCTGTGTGGGCCTGCACCCCTGGGGCACAGCTGGCCATAGCAGCACTCCACTTTAAATAAACCAAGGTCATCATGTGCCCATTCTCTGCATGGGGCTGGGGACTCCTTATCTCTCCCACCCACCCACCCCCAGCTTAAATCATCTGTCATCACACGTAGGTCAAATTTGCCCATTCACCAAACACAGGGAGACAGATATAGAGGCAGTGTAGGCGTGAGTCACCTCAGAACCCCAGATGAAGGAGCCACATGCGCAGCATCGTGTGTGCCACCACACTCGGCAATTTTTTTGTTTTCTTTTTCTTTCTTTCTTCTTTTTCTTCTTCTTTTTTTTTTTTTTTTTTCAGATAGGGGGTTCTCACTATGTTGCCCAGGTGAAAAATGAAGGAATTCTGACACAGGCTACAACATAAATGAACCTCGAGGACATCATGCTAAGTGAAATAAGCCAGTCACATAAAGACAAATACTGTATGATTCCACGTATTTGAGATACATGGGGTAGTCAAATTCATAGTAACTGACCAGGGAATGGAGGACAGTGGGGCTGCCGCAGGAGTCTGCCCATTGCCACTGGATGCAGGGAAGGATCAGGGATGTCTCCCGCTTTTGCTCCAAGGCTTGGCTCCAGGGTGCCTCTGAGAGTAACAACAATGCCAAGGAACCAGCCAAAATAATCACATCAGAGAGACTCTGAGGGAAGACAAGGCCAGCACTCTATAGAAGCCCTCATGGCCTTCTCTCTGATCCCCTGATACCAAGAGTGAACAAGGCAGCCAGCAAGGTGTAAGGAGAACAGACACAGAATGTCCTGGGCCCCTCTGTGGGAGCAGAACAGCCCTGAGAATCCATGATTCTGTGACTTGGGGCAGGGGACACAGAGGACAAAGAAAGGGGAGAGCAACAGCCCTCCTCCAGCCCCTCCTCTTGACCTGCCACCTGCACATGAGTCCACACCTGGAGAAGTGACTGTTCACATGGACAAAGTGTGGCCAGATTCGAGGTTACAAACCTGCTGCCACAGCTTACTCAGCCCTTGCCCCAGCCCAGCCCCAGGATCCCTTCATGAAGGTCTGAGAACCAGCAGTTTCCCTTGCTAGGGGACCCCTGCAGGGCAGGGGGAGACGAAGACCCAGTGTGCAGGACTGATAGGGGCTCAGAGCTGCAACAGAAGAAACTGAGGGTGGCATGAGGAATGACTGCCTGCACAACAAAAGACAACTTAATTTGGTTACCAAATACTGGCTGAGTGCCAGCTCTGGATCAGGCACTGTGTTTAGGTGCTGGGCCATAAGAGGTGTAGAAAATGTATTCTATGCCCCCAAAGAGCCGAGACTGTAACATTGTAATGATGACAGCCAGCACCAGCACAGCGTTTATGATGTGCTAAGCTCTGTCCTCAGTGCTTTTCATGTCATTTGATCCTTTCAACCAACCTTCTAAGCTAGATAACATTATTATTCCCATTTCAAAGATGGTAAAGACACGGAGGCATACGAGAGTTGAGTAACCCGCCAAGGCTGCACAGCCATGAGCCAGGTTTGGAATCTGGCACTCTGGCTCCAGGACCCTCGCTCCAGCCATGTTGCTCTCCATCCGCCTTCTGTATGGCAGTGGCAGGTCATCACGTGCCCATTCTCCACATGGGGCTGGGGCCTCCTTATCTCTCCCACCTGCCGCCCCCCAGCTTAAATCACCTGTCATCACACATAGGTCAAATCCGCCCATTCACCGAACACACGCTGGGCACCCACTACATGCCGGGCCCTATGCTGGTGCTGGCCCTTAAAGAGCTCTTTGCCTAGTGGGTGATGTCATCCAGATAAACACAGGGAGACAGACGCAGAAGCAGTATAGGTGTGAGTCACTTCAGAACCCCAGATGAAGGAGCCACATGCACAGCATCAAGAACTAGGGCCATTCATGAAAAGTATAAACTTGTGTGCGTCAGAAGACTCTACCAACAGAGTGAAAAAGTGGTCCACAGTATGGGAGAAAATATTTGCAAATTGTATATCTGGTAAAGGATTGATACCCAGAATATATAGGGAACTCCTAAAACCCAATAACAGCAACAAAAATTCAAAAATGGGCAAAAAGACTTGAGTAGACATTTCTCCAAAGATGATATACAAATGGCCAATAAGCACATGAAAAGATGCTCAGCATCACTAATTATTAGGGAAATGCAAATCAAAACCACAATAAGATATCCCTTCACACCCATCAGGATGGCTACTATGCAGAAAGCAGGGAATATGGGGAAAATGGAACGCTCTGCACTGTTAGTGGGAATGTAAAATGGTGCAGCCACTGTGGAAAATATGTATGATGGTTCCTCAAAAAATCAAAAATAGAATTACCATAGGATCCAGAAATTCCACTTCTGGGTGTATACGTAAACCCAAAAGAATTGAAAGCCGGGTCTCAAAGAGATACTTGTACACCCATGTTCATAGCAGCATTATTCACAATAACCCGAAGCTGGAGGCAACCCAAGGGTCCATCAATAGATAAAAGGACAAGCAAGATTATTTAACATTTAAAATATTTAAAATGAAGAAATTCCTTTTTTTTTGTGTGTGTGTGTGAGATAGGATCTTGTTCTGTTGCCCAGGCTGGCGTGCCATGGCGTGATCATAACCCACGACAGCCTCACCCTCCTGGCCCCAAACCGTGCTCCCACCTCAGCCTCCTGAATAGCTGAGATCACAGGCACACCACCGCACTCAGCAATTTTTTTCTTTTTTCTTTTCTTTTTCTTTCTTTCTTTTTGTTTTTTTGTTTTGGTTTGTTTGTTTTGTTTTTTGTTTTTGTAGATAGGGGGTTCTCACTATGTTGCCCAGGTGAAAAATGAAGGAATTCTGACACAGGCTATAGCATAGATGAACCTCGAGGACATCATGCTAAGTGAAGTAATCCAGTCACACGAAGACAAATACTGTATGATTCCACTTATTTGAGATACATGGGGTAGTCAAATTCATAGTAACTGAAAGTAAAATGGTGGTTGCCAGGGGCTGGAGAGAGGGGAATGGGGAGTTAGTGTTTAATACAGAGCTTCAGTTTTGCAAGATGGAGAGTTCTAGAGATGCATGGTAGTGATGGTTACACAGCGATGTGAATGTACTTAATACCACTGAACTGTACATTTAAAAACGACTAAGAGGCTACATTTTGTTACGTGTATTTTACCTCAATAAAACACATTTAAAAAAAATAGAAGAAGCAGCTAGGCGCAAAGTGTAACTCCAAAGCCAGCCAGCCTCAGAGGAGAAAGTCTCCTTGGTGCAGACAGAGCAGAGGCAGCAAAGAAAGCAGCAGCGGGGAGAGCCAAGTGTGTGACGGCAGAGCTGGCCTCGGCCACCAGGCCTGGTCGTGTTCTAGATGTGTCACTTCCCTGCTCTAGGGTTCAGTTTCCTCACCTGTCTAGTGGGATCAGTGAAGCCTGCCCTGCCAAACCCGTATGCAAAGCTTGGAAAATGATAAGCCGCAAGTATGCGATGTTATGACACAGATAATAACTGTTAAAAAGCCGCGGTCAGGAATCTGATGGAAGTCTTTAGATCTGAACACTTGAAACAAGACACGTTCAAACTATCATGAGAGGTCTGTGAATCACAAGGAGGAAAGGAGCACTACCTTGAGATAAAGTCTGCCCAGAAGGAGAAACAGCCCTTTCTGCAGCTGCTTTCCTGAGAGGATAATCTTGTCCATCTCTGTGCCTCCTCCCGGCCAGTCAGAGGCCCCACCCTGCCCCTAGGGAGCCACCGGGCTGCACAGAGGCAGAAGCAGCCTGCAGACACAGAGCCCAAGGCGGTGGCAGATGAATGCAGCCTGGCTGAGCCCAGGGCTACTCGATTCTCACTAGGGGAGAAAGCAGAGAGTGGCATGGGCTGGATGTGGTAAGCCTTGAAAGCTTTCTGGAGGACTGGCTGAGCCACTGTGGTGGGGAAGGAGCAGGCACACGGCGCATCACCCATGGTGGCAAAAAGCATGGACTTTGACACGGTACAGACCAGGGTCAAGTCCGCTCTGCCTCTTGCTCTGTGTGATCTTGAGCAGTGATGTGAGCTGAGCTTCCCTTCTCCTCTGGTAAAATGGGGGTGTGATATGCACCTTTCTCACAGGGCACTTGTAAGGATTACAAGTGAATCTGTGTGCTATGCCCAGGATCCAACAAAGGGCAGCCTTTGTTATCACTATTAGTGCCTGTTGCTAATACAAGTGTTTTCCAAGGCTGGGAGGTGAGACAGAGATGGAAGATGGGAGAAAGACTGCGACTGTGGTGGGGTCGAGTCAGGGTCACACTGGGGCACCTTCCGGGTCTGGTGGGACATGAATGTGCATAGGGGAAGGAGATAGTAAGGGTCCCAGGGTCCTGCCCTAGCCAAGGCCTGACCCTCTGAGGTCTAAGACGTACCCTCACCTCCCGTTCGGCTAGGAGAGTCCCCCACCTCCTACTGTGGGAATCCTAAGCCTGGCATATATTTTCTTCTCCCAAATTTCTGTCCTGTCAGAGCTGGGGGGAAGCACCCTAGATAGATCTTACCCTCCCTTTGGGGTTTACAGGTTGGTTCCCTGTGCTGTTAGCCATTAAAGACACAGATCCCTCCTCATGACCCAAGGCTAACCAGGAGAGCTCCAGGAGGCAGCCCCTATGAGGATGTATTTAAAGGAAGCCCCAGCCTCCTCTTCAGGCAGGCCACCCCTCTTTCACCACCTCCCACCCATCCGCCCAACCATCTTCACACACAAGGACACCTGGGTCTATTGATGACCCAACAGGTAATCATTAACCCTGGGAGGAGGCACTGGCCCTTTAAGGCTGCCCTGGGAAGAGATGGCAAAATCACACCACTGGACTTTGTGCCCTGAGGCTGTTAGGGAAAACAAGGCCCGGGAGTGCGAGAGCCTCAGCTGGGAATCCCAGAGAGCCGCTTCTGTCAGCCTTCCTCCCTCTGTCTCCTCTCTTATAGGCTTGCCCTGAATGTGAATGACGGTAACTCCGCTATGCATGCAGGTCCGGAGGCGTGGTACCCTCTCTGACCGGCATCCTCGCTCCCTGGATCATTAGGCTTTGTTCATACCCCACCTCCTTCTAACAAGGGTCTCAGTCTGGGCTATCCTTCCAATGCCCATCATGTGAAAAGGGGGACCATGGTGAGGACCACCCCAGCTACACCCAGCACCCAGCCCAGAGCCCAAGGTACTGACCCAGAGAAGGCACTGGCCTCGTAAAGGCAACTGGGTGGTGGCATCCACGGAGAGAGCACAGGGGTGGGAGTCAGGACTATTAGGTTCTGGACCCCGCTCCGCCCTCGGTCACTGTGGGGCCTCTGGTGTGTCTCAGCCAGTCTCCGATCACAGTGTCTACACGCAGGCAATGGGCCCTCTCACTGCCAGCTGGTCCTGTGGCTTTGCAGCCCTCGGTAGCAGTGATGGAACAGGGGGTGCTGATGCAGGGGATGGCCACCACTGTCCCTCCTACTTGTGAACCAGGACCACAAACAGGTCACAGGCACATCTTGGACTAACCAAGATGAGCAAAGCTCTCTTAAACAGCTTACACCAAATAAGTGGTTAGGAATCTTTCAAGGGCCTCAAGTGCCAGCGCCTCTGGGAAGCCTTCTCTGACTGTCCCAACCTTTGGCTCCAGTGCTGAGGAACTGCCCTGGTAGATATCTCATCTCCCTGATTGGTTTGTGACCTCCTTGAGGCGAAGGAACTGTATCATCTTCAACACAGAGAGCCAGAGCAAGCACGGTCCCGATATTTTCTGAGTGAATAGATGCATTGACATCAATGGTGTTTAAATATCAGCTCTGCACAGGTCTGAGTGATGATGTGCAGGCTTGGCCAAGGATGGGCCCAAGTTCTTTCACAGCTGGGTGACCTCAAGAAAAAATCTGACCTCCCTGGCTCTCCTTTGGTCCAGATCCCATAAGCTGGTCAGTTAGTGACCATCGATCAGGAGTCTGCTGTCTGCAGGGCCCTGGGGAGGTTGTCAGAGGGCCACATGGCTCAGTTGCTTTTGGTTCCTTATGAAAAACTCTGAGAAAAACAGCACGAAGAAATCAGGACAGATTAGGCGGACCAAAGATGGGAATAAGATGCAAAGAATAGGCTGGAAGTAACTCCAGGAGACCTCCTAGGGGAGGTGAGTTGTGAAATAGAGACCCAGGACATCCATCCCACTCATTCATTCATTCATTCATTCATCCATCCACTGAAGCAGCAGACATTATTAGAAGCCAGGCCCTGAGAATGTAAATGAACACAGCCCTTCCCTCAAATTGCTGAGAGTCTCACTGGGCAGCCAGTATCTAAACTCAGGTGACCACACAGTCTGAGATGTGACCTAATAGATATAGACCCCATGCCAGAAAATAGAGGAGTGGAAAGCCTCTCGGGAGGGTTTATCTTGAAGGAACACCCCACCAAAATCTGCTCAGCTGATCTGAGCTTTTACGGGAGCAGGAGATGCAGGTAATGAAAGAAGGGGCGGAAGAACCTTTGTAAAGCAACAGTTACCTGGCAGGTAAACAAGGTTAATGGAGACCTGTTGTTTTTCTAGGTTCTTGGTGACCTCACCTTTGACCAACAATTTCCTGGCACTAGCTCAGGCTGCCAAGGGGGGAAGAGGGGGAGGAAGAAGAGGGTAAACAGCAGGTGAGGCCAAAGGTGGCCCTAGAAGGCAAGGGACACATTCCAAAATGTCTCCCCAGCCTGAGGCCTGCAGCAGAGCCCAAAGTCCAATAGGGAACCCACACCCGCATTCCAGTCATCAAAAACACCATAAATACCGGATTACCCACCAGAAAGGATGCTTCCCGCTGCCTAGGAATGCCTCCCTTTCCCCAAGCTGAGGCCCAGTTCCTCAGCTCCCCAAGTGTCCCCTTGTCCAGGAGGCCTTCTAGATCAGCTGGAAGGAGCTGAGGATTTCCACCTGGGCATGCCCCCTTCCTCCTACCACCTCTTCCTCTTCTCCAATATCATCAACAACCAACCTTTAGGGGAAACTCCCTCTCTTCACTTCGTTCCCCTCAGCCCCGACGGGCCAGTGGGAGAGCTCCAGAGCCATGCGGTGCTGCAGTCCTGCTGGGCACTCAGAGAAGAAGCCCTGAAATTTCTCAGCCAGCAGCCAGGTTCCTGGCTCACTCTGCCACTCACAGGCTGCATGACCCTGGGTGAGTCACCAAACCTCAGTGTTGTCACCTGAAAAACGGGGATGCTGATGAGAAACACTTTCACATGGCTTTTGAAAGGAGCAAAGGAGATAATGTACAAAGTAAAATTAGGCATTATTATTCTAAATGCTGGATATTACCAGAGATCACCCAAACTTCTAATTTTACTGATGAGGAAACTAAGGTCCAGAAAAGACATTTTAAAATAAGAGAATTTGGGTCCTCTCTCCTGTTCCTTCTCCTCCTCCTATGACTTATCTTCTTAGTTCAGGCTGGCCTTCTAAATACAGGTTTCTAAACTTTGTAAGGCAGAGATCCCTTGGAGAATCTGATAAAAGATAAGGACTTTCTCTCCCCAAAGGACATTCATTCACATACCCCCAAGACTGTGCAGGTAATTTCAGGGGGCTCGTGTGTTCCAGGCTGGGGCTCTGCTCTATGGCAGAGCAGAAAAAGAGAGGCTTGTCCGTTCTTGGGTCAAGTATCCCACAGCCACAGCCCCAGGAAAGCAGGAAATAACAAGGGGCCAAGCCTGAACTTCAGAGATCAAACCTCACCCTGAGAGTCCCCCAAAGCCCAGTCCTCAAGGCCCTGGGAAGAAAGTCCCATTTAATCCCCCTCCAAACTCCTCACTACCCTCTCCCTTACCCCTGCCCATCCTCTCTCAATCCACCTAAAACCCCCACCCACCCACAGCTCTTCTTTTGAACTGGTTAATGCTGTTCTGGTCTTTGAAAGTCAAACAGAATCTTAGAGACCATCTGTACAAACCTCTTTATCTTCACAGATGAGAACTATAAACAACGAAAGGCATACTGACTTGCTTGAAGTCACCCAGATAATCAGGACAAGAGCCAGGCTACATTCACCAACTCAGTCCCATGGGTGTGCACTGAGGACCTACTGTGCGTCCTGGGCCCAGCTGGGAGGGGTGGGGCTGCCAAGAATTGATGAGCTGTAACTAGATTGGCAAAGCAAGTGTAAAATCCTTGGAATGAGAGTGCAAACAAGGTTACCAAGCTCCTGATTGTGTAAGAGAAGTTGCAAAATCTCTAGAAGTTCAGCAAAGGCAGGGTTAGAGCATTCATTCATTCATTCATTCACTTAACAAATATTTATTGAACCCTAAGCACTAGTCATGGGGCCAACAGTCTCGACAATCACCCAGGCAAGGTTCCTGCTCCCCTGAAATCCTAGAGAGAGAAAGTTAATCTGTAAACAAACACATTTTAGCTAGAGATAAATACCATGAAGAAAATTAAAAGAGTGGAATGCAAGCAACTTGGGGATGCCATTTATGTTGGAGGGGAGGAAGGGAGAGGTGCTCAAGGAAAGCCTCTTGGAGGAGGTGACATATGAACAGAATCCTGAAAGGTGAGGGGGAGGCATCCATGCAAAGATGTGGAGGCAGCATGTTCCTGAAGGAGGGAACAGCAAGTACGAAGTCCCTAAGCGGACATGACACTGATATGTTCAAGGAAGGAGAGATTATTGTGTGCAGAGGGTGAGAGGGGCCTGAAAGGAGGCCGAAGAGATGGTCAGGAGGCAGACAAGGCCTGGCCTTGTGGACAGGAGATGAGGGCAGGCTTTAGTTTGTGTGCAGGGAGGGTTTAAGCAGAGAGGTAGCATGATCCTTCATGTGGCATCAAAGTGGTTTCTGGCTGCTGGGAGGAAAAAGAATTGGAGAAGCTGGAGAGGAATGGAGAAGCCATGGAGCTGAGGTCAGATGGTAGAAAGAGGGGAACAAGGACAGAGTATTTTTGAAGCAGAACAGGCTCCAGGATTGCTGATGGCTTTGATCACCCAAAGGGATGGTCAGATTATGAATGCCAGGCTTTGGGCTTGAGCAACTGTGGAGATGGCGGTCCCATTCACAGGTATAAGAAAGTAACAGGCTTATGAGGAGAATGAACTCTTGCAATTTGTATATCAGGGGAAAAAGCTCGATATCCTTTGCTCACAAAACCTGTTCTGTCTGAATGTACTATAAAGACCATGTGTCCATATGACAACAAAAGATACAGCCATTTAAAGAACTCAAAGGTGTCTGTGACAGAGGATGGGGGAGCCAGGCTCTGAAAATAGCCAACGTGGCCAAAAGTGTATCAATCACAAGTAAAATTTCAAAACTGCTTTCCTTCTGGGCTTTCCACACCGTGCGGCTGACAGCCAGGGCTCTCCCTCCAGCCAAAGGCGGGGCCGTGTGGTCAGGGACCCGGGCTGGCAGGGGCACCTCACGCCCTATGTTTGAGCTTCTTTCACTGTCGTGCTCCCTCTCATCTGATTTTCATGTTGTGCGAACCATGGTCACTGGATTTGGGCATGGTTCTTTCTGTAAGCCAAGAGATTTTTTTTTTTCTTTTATAATCATCTTCTTTGAGAATGAAGGCGTTTCTTTTTATTGGAAAAAAGTACCAGCTGGAATTATACACTGAATCACATTCCCGGCACCACTTTCTGAGGGGAACTTGGGCATTAGATCCTGCCGTGGCACTCCCGCTGGGCGCCCTCAATCAGAGGACAACACTGACAATCTGCCCTGCGCCTGTCAATGCAAACCCCAGAGGAAGACGCAGAAAATTCCTTCCTCTAGGGATTCTGGTTGGGAAAATCCAGTCTTTTCCTCCAACTCTGTATCCTGTGTGGTCCTACTGGACTCCAAACCCAAGGCTTCTGACCTTGACGAGCCCCAGTCTCAGCCCTAGGCCTTCCCTGACCTCTGCCACATCCTCCTTCTTTCTTTCCTTCATCCTTCTTTACCTCTGACTAGAGATGTCCTGAACTTTTTTCCTCCTGTGCTGGTCTAGCCCTAGGCCACCTCCTCCAGGAAGCCCCCAGTGGTCAAGCCTGATGTCATCATCAACCTGGCAGCAGTTTCCAGTGCTCTCTCCTTCTATATACTGGTGTGTGATGGTCCTGGATTGTGTGCGGGTGCACATGTGTCACAGATCTGAAGGAGCATCTCTTCTGTTCAGATAGGAGGATCTTAGGGGCCTCATAATGACCAGTGGACGCCTTTCCATTCTCTTCCTCAAGAATCCTCTCATTACAGGCCTGTTACCAGTGACTGTCCTGTCTTCCCACTCTCCCTGGCCTCTGTTTCAGGTCCCTTCCATGCAGCCAACACATATTTACTGAGTACTTACTCCGTGCCAGACACGTGCTGAGAGCACAAGTATGAACAAGATAGGCAGTTCCCAGCTCTTATGGAACTGCTATTCTGAGTGAGGCATCCTCAGGGAGGTGGATGGGTGAGTGGGGAGCGTGTACACAGAGGGAGAGAGAGAGAAGATCATCACCCACAGTGACAGGTGCCATTTGCTCCACAAGTTGAGTAGCTATTGTGTGTCAGGTGCTATTCCAGGGACTTAAGACACATCATTGAATAAAACAAAGACACCTACTCTTGTAAAACTTAAATTCAAGGTGAGGGGCGGCAGAAAATACACAATGCACATAATAAATACGTGCATTTTATAATGTGAAAACATTAGAGAGTGGTAACTGTTTAGAAAAAAAGATAAAAGAGTATAGGGTAAGAGGGCTGGCGAGTGTAGGAAGAATATTGCCATTTTAAATAGGATGCCCAGGGCAGGCCTCATTGAGAAGGTTATGTTTGAGCAAAGACTTGAAGAAGGCAAGGGAGTGAGTCCTGCAGATATCTGGAGAAAGAACATTCCAGGCAGAGGGGGAAAGCTGTGCAAAGGCCCTGGGTCAGGAGCATGCCAGATGTGTTTGAAGAACACACTTGCTGTTCTTGGAAAGGAATCACGTAGGACCTTGAAGGCCATCGTAAGGACTTTGGTCTTTAGTCTGAGGAAAGCCAGGAGCCATTGTGGGGATTTGAGCCAAAAAGTGACATGAGCTGACTCAGCCCTTCCTCATTAAATGCAGCAATTGATAGAAAGTGACTGAGGTGGGGAGGAGGCTGCTACTTTAGGTAATGAGGTCAGGGCAGTCTTTCTGAGGAGGAGCATCTAAGCTGGGAGCTTAGAGGCAGAGAATGACCCCACCCACTCTTCTTTCGCCTCCTCTTCCTCAAACTGTCAACCAGGGAAAAGCCTTCTGATGCCTACCACACCTCATGCATCTCCTTTCCCTCATCCTTTCATCCTCTCTCCCTTCCTCTCTCACCATCTCCATTTTCACCCTCCCCTCTTCTTCAGTCTTTTGCCGCACCCCTCAGAGATGAGGCCTCTGCCTTCCTGGGGTTCTTAGAAAACAGTTGTGAAAAGCAGAAGGAAATGCTGCAGTAGGGCCTTGGCAGGAAGGAGGGCAGCAGATTACAGTGTCTGGTCCCAGAGGCTCACCCTGTAATCATCACTGTGTTTCAGGTGACCGGGGACCCTGAGGCATGCCCCTACCAGGCCAGGACTTTCTATCCTCAGCCAACCCTCCCCAGTCCCCACCTCAAACATAGGCGAGAGAGAGGAGGCAGCTTCAAGGCCTCGCTGTCAGCCCAGCCTTCAAGGCCTGATGAGGAGCCAGCTGGAGGGGACCCCTGAGCATTCAAGCACAACCCCCACGGGATACAGAGGATGGAACTGAGGCCCCAAGAGGAAACAAAGTAACTCCAGGTCTCAGGGTGAGATTTGAACCCAAGACACCGTCTGCACCCCAGACTACCTCATCTTCTGGCCTAGGCCTTGGGGTCAAGTGGCAGGTCAAGGATTTGGCTCCCTTGCCTCAGACAAAGAAGAGGGGCTGTCTGTGGTCAGACACTGCATTACCATGGCAGGGCAGGGGTGCTTTGCTGCTAGATGCTGGCATCCAAAGGGCCAGGGAGAACTCATCCCCAGTGGAGAGTGACCCTAACCCCACATCTTCAGGAGAATGGGGATGGCTCAGGACAGCCCTGCCCCACTGAAGTAACAGCTCAACCAGCCAGTGGAGCAAAGCTCCAGGGGACAGGTAAGCCCACAGGCCATCTTTTCAGCCCCACCCCAGGGGCTCAGGCTCTGAGCCTGTGAATAGAATCCCTCCTGTCCTCTAGGAAGAGAGATTTCAGTGTCAGCCTCCTGGGTCACCTGTCTATCCAGTCCAGAAATAGACCTGGCCATCCTTGGCTGTCACGTGCCATGCGTGGCTGTGGCCTCCAGCACCTGAGTCATCTGTGACTCATCACCCTCTGCCCTTGGTCTCAAGAGGGCTGGGCCAGGAGGACTCATAAGACCAGTCTGATGTCCCTGCTACAGGCCTGTCCCTCCCTGCTCCACCCCACACTGTGACATAGGAAAACAGCCAGAGGCCTTGCAGCAGACACCCATATGAACTCCCATCTGTTCACAGGGGACCCAGACGCCTAACCCCACTCACCCGTGCACACACACACACACACACACACACACACACACTCCTTCACAGCGCCTCTCTGCTCACCTGTGTGCTGGGTGGCCCCACATCCCCCAGAGTCTCTCCATAAGCCCAAAGCACTGCTCTGAGATTTAGGCTCTGCTATTAACTCCCTGGGTGACCTCACGCAAGATTCCTCCCCTTCCCTTTTGGGGCCTCAGTTCCCTCCTCTGATCTGGGATTCACACATCTCCAAGATCCTTTCTAGACCTTAATTTAAGGTAGGGCATGATGATTACAGACTACGGTGAATGAATGAAGGGAAAGAACTAGGAAGGTGACAGTGGGCACAGTGGAGGGGGAAGGAGGACACCTGCCCGGAACCCTTCAGATCACACCACACCTCTGGCTACAGTAAAGAATGACAAAGAATGGCAATGCCCTGAAAGACTCCTTCTCAAACAGCCAACTCTGGGCCTCCAGTGCCCCACCAAAGCCACTACCTCAGAAGAAGGACTAAGGGGTTGAACTCCTAAAGGCAGCTCCCTAAAGACACCGCTATGTCTCCCCTCAGACTGGGGCTCCCTGAGTCAGGGCTGTGTCTCCCTCAGACTAGGGGTCCCTGAGGATGGTGCTGGGTCTCCCCTCAGACTGGGGCTCCCTGAGGACAGAGCTGTGTCTCCCTCAGACTAGGGGTCCCTGAGGATGGGGCTGCGACTCCCTCAGACTGCAGTTCCCTGAGGATGGGACTGTGTCTCCCTCAGACTGCAGTTCCCTGAGGATGGGACTGTGTCTCCCTCAGACTGCGGTTCCCTGAGGACGGAGCTGTGTCTCCCCTCAGACTGGGGCTCCCTGAGGACGGGGCTGTTCTCTTCCTGACTCTCCCACAGGTCAAGAGCTTTCAGTCCCACCTTTTTTCCTGAATCTTCCTCTCTTGACTGAGCATGACCCAACTCTAGGCCAGTTCTTCTCAGCCTGGTTTCTTCTCTGTGAATTGGACCCAGGATGACAGCACCCACAGAGAGGGGCCGTGTACTGATGAAACCGTCTAAATAGCCATCACCACCAGATGTCTCCCATATTCCACCTGTTTTATCCTCAAATCCTCCCGGTTAATGTGGGTCACACCTGGATATGGTTCCTTAGAGGAAAGACAGGGCAGTGTGATCCGGAAATCAGAGATTTGGCAGGAGCCACAAAGCTGAGGGTCATCAGCCACTCACACTCCATTTGTCCTTTTTCACCCACCCGGACCCCAGAACACCTTCCCTGCCCCTAGGAAGGGGTTAAGGAGTATCCCGCCCAGGGTACCGGGCATTGGGAAAGCTAGGAGGGAGCCATGTTCCTCCACTTGGCCCAAGCTTCGGTTTCCCAATCCATATTATTACCGTGAGGCGGAACCAGGCCGGAGGCAGCTGGGCAGACTGGACACCACCAGGCTGTGGATCCCAGAATCTTCTTCTCTTATTGGAGTGGCCCAGGGAACCAGACTAGCTCCTGAGGGCTCTCAGCTGGGAGGACCCCGGGCTCTGGGTAGAGAGGGGCATGAGCTCAGCAGAGGCAGGGCAGGAAGACTACTCAAGAGAGCAAGGAAGAACCCCAGACAGGAGGTGGTAAGTGGGCCTGTCACCTCCGCGACGTGGAGAAATAGCAGAGACCACGTCCGGGTCTCCAGTTGCCACCGTCACCCTTCTGTCACAGCTTCCAATACTGACTTCCTTACTTTTTTGTTTTACCACAACCCCCCTGAAAAATACATCCTACCTCATGACCCAGAACACACGTACACACACACACACACTCCACACAAGTTTCAAGAAACTCTACTTACCCTTTCTCCATGCAGGACTCTAAATATTTTCTGCCCTATTCTCCTTCCTGTTTAAGAAAAAGAATCATGCTGGTTGCATGCTGTTAAATCGACTTCATGACCCACATAGATCACAATGTGCAGTTTGGAAACCCTACTCCAAGGTCAGCAAGCTAGATATAGTGCCATTGTACAGGTAGGGACACTGAGGCCCAGAGAAGAACCAAGAGCTGCCTGAGGTCACAGGGCTGGTCGGTGACAGAGGCCCAGCCATAGCTCTGGGGTCTTGGCTCCCAGAGAATTATTTCCACTGGAAGTTTCCAGAGCCTAAGGGACTCTGAGATAGCTGCCTGCAGAATGAGGACTGGGGAAGAGAATTCCCACCGGCAGGTCATCAGGAAGGGGAAGATGGGTGTTTACTGAGGCTCTCTCAGAGCTTCTGCAGGTCGCAGTAGTGAAGGCTATGCCGAGCCTGTGGAAAAGGTCAGCCTTGAGGGTCAGCGCCAGGTCCTCCTGAGCACGATGAAAAGGAGAAAGGGGAGTGGCCTGGCTGCAAGGTCACATGGACTGAATCCAAAGGAGGCTCCCAGTCTGATGGGGGAGACACTGCCTGCGCCCTCAGAGAGCTCCGAATTTGTTTCAGATCTCTGCTACAGGCAGAAAGTGAGGACAAATCCAGAACGAGGGCCCATACACAATGTCGACACTGGACACCTCAGCAGCAAAGCAGTGAGAAGGCTGGGGAGGAAGAAGGGGAGCAAGAAAGCAACTGAGAACTCACAAGAGGGAGGTCCAGCCACTCCCTCCAGGCAGGGTCGCCAGACAAAGTACGGGGTGCCCAGTTGAATTTGAATTTCACACAAACAATGAAAATTTAATGGGGCGCCTCGTGTTTTTATTTGCTGCATCTGACAACTTACTTCTAGGATCTTCCCTCCTCAGACCCAGAAGGCCAGCTGACCAGAGAGGCCTGAGGCCCTGGCAGGACTAACAGACAGCAGGAGAAACTGAGGAAGAGCTTCATGCCCAGGTACCTGGTATTGACCCAGGGTGGGGGTGAGACAGAGATGAGGGGCTCTGGGACCCCCCATCCCCCAGTAGGTAGTCCTCAGATCATGGATACCTCCTCCCCACCTTCAGAGAGGGAGAGAGGATGGTCTGGGATGCAAGAGATAGCCTTTGGAGTGGACATGTAATGGTGGGTGAGGGAAGAAATGGCTTCCTTTGCCCCCTCCCAGCAGCCACCCATTCGAGATAAGCCAGACTCCAGGGACACTTCCTGTGAAGCAAACGCCAACGGCCGGCACACCACTGGCATCTGGGGGCCGGGCTGGGAGAGGGGCAGTTTCTCCGAAGTCATGGGGCCTGGGGGAGGGTTTTACCAGCATCGAGCTGAGCCCTTCCCCTCACCCCCATGTCTCTTCTGCCCTCTTTCCCCACTGCATGCCCTCCCACCCACCACCAGCACCACCGTTTGGGTTTTTAATATGGCTGCCAGAGACTTAGGCAGTGCCAAGGGAGTGGCTGGGGTCACCACAGTCACAAGGAAAGGGGATGAGCCCCACTGGCCTCAACAAGAAGGCATTCCCTGGGCTCCCATAATCTTTGCCAGCAAAATGTCCCCTTCCCCAGTCCCCAGAATGGGGGGTAAGCGCTAGGACTTGGGGAGTGGGGCACAGAGCAATGCTGGGGATGCAGCCAGGAGCCAAGCCTGGGGCCACATCCTGGGAGGGGATTAATTGTAGGCCTGGGACTCTGTGCCCAGGGCTTAGGGCCCTGTGCCCTACCTACACCTCATTACGAGAAGGAAAGGAAAAGTTGTTTCCATTTTTCCTTGTGGGTTTCTGCACTGGCTGTTGCCACACCAAGAGAATGAACCATCCCAAAAAAGGCTCAGCATTTTAGATGGTTCATCTAAAGGGATCCGTAGATCCCTTTCTCCCCAAGGGAGAAGGCCCAAGGTCATACCCTCACCTTCAGGGGGCACACGGGCTAATCAGAGAGAATTTGCCCCTGCTCTTGGGGACCCTGATAGGGTGAGGTGACTAACGTTCATTTATTCATTCATTCTACAAGTACCATATTTATTGAACCCCTTAAGAGGGGACTGGGGGTGGGTTTTACCAGCATCGAGCTGAGCTCTTCCCCTCACCCCCAGGTCTCTTCTTCCCTCCTTCCCTTTTAAGTGGCAATCACTGTGTGTTCATTGTCTAATATAATCCACATCAACGCCTGGGAGGTAGGTGTTGCCATGTCCATTTTACAGGGCAAGGCAATGAGGCCCAGAGAGATCCAGCAACTTGCCCAAGGTCACAGAGCTAGAAAACTCTACTGATGTCAAAAGTAGAGCTCAGCTCTGTCTGATTTCAAATCCTCTCTTCCCACATCCTTGTGCCAAATCACAACGACAATAGCTAACCTTTATTAGGCCCTTATTGCATGCCAGTCGTCCTCCTATAACCATCTGCATTTCCCTGAGCACCAGCACTCTCAGCTCTAGTATGGGGACCCTATGCCTATGTCTGGTGTGGGGAGGATGACATGATCATATGTACATGAAACACTGTGAAATAGATATCATGGTGCCTGTTTCGCAGATGGCAAGTGAGATGCAGAAAGGGAATTGTCCTAAACACAGCCAAGAAGCTGTTGGAGCTAGGGCTGTGTTTGGGGTTTGGGTTTTGGACCTCAGGGCTCAGAAATTGCAGCCGGGATTTGAACCCAGGCAGTCAGGCTGGGCCAGGCCAGAAGTGACCCAGTGTTATCAATTCTGGGCTGCCACACAGAGGACTATTAATAGCCATGAGGTGTTTATTGCTGAACAGTCAGCAGTTCCCACAGGGCAGCTCCGGGTCATGGGACCGCAGCCAGGTCAGCCCCCTAACCCCCAGCCTCATGGTGGCTCATCCCCAGCTGCTGGCTCCCCCAGCTGGGCCTCACCCAGCCCCTGGGAACCCTTACCCAACCAGGCGGCCGCCCCGTGACAGGCAATGGTGACCCCTGTCACACTTGTGTGTATGCGAGCCCGTGTGGATGTGCCCGTGCGAAAGAAGATCTATAGTAGGAGTCTCGCTCCAGGATCGAGGACGCCTCAGGAGGGCATCTGCTGGGGCCAGATCTTCCCCACCACCCCCGGCCTCAGGGGCCCAGCAAGCCCTGCCATCCTCTCTCTATCTCAGGCTGGCCAGGAGAGCAGCTGGGAGGGAACCCCGGGGAGTGAAGTAGAGGAGACCTGGGGTGGGGGTGGAGATGCCTTTGGGAGCCAAAAGCAAACACCCTCCCTGAATATTTCCCCAGAAGACATCCTCCTGTGGCCTCCCCAGGAAATGGCAGCTCCCAGCTCTCCAAAGTCCCAGGGAAGGGCTTCTCCCCTGCCTGGGTCCCAGAGGCCCCTCCATACTTATACCACAAATCATTGCACCTAAAGATCCTGGAACAGACAGGTTTTCACCTTGAGGGAGCTTCTGAAGACAGCCCTGGGGGCATCCATCCACTGCAGCCTGGCCCAGGCAGCCCTGCCCAGCCTCAGCATTTCTTGCCCAGAGCACAGCTGTGTGTATAAGGGTGGACATCCGGCCTCCTCCATCAGACTGGAGGTTCCCAGTGTGTTTGGGGGACCTAAGAGAAGATTGGCCATGCATTCTGCTCCTGTTCATTTGTTCATTAATTCTACAAATACTCATGCAAGCCCACCTTGTACCTGGTCCTGGGTTCAAAGCCACAGGGCATCATCCCTACCAGGAAGGGCTCTCCACACCCTCTTTTCCCTTCCGTCCAATCCCTTTCTCTCACTGCTGGGCTCCAGGGCTGAACCTGCTCTGGCGTGCCTCACTCCTCAGCAGGAGAGTAAGGATGCATGCTTGCAAAGATGGTTATAAAATCCAGCCAGACCATTTCAGGTTTTTTTTAAAAAGTGGGAAAAAAGGCCCCACAAACAACCAAAATGTACCAAAGGGGGCGCTCAGAGAGGAAAACGCATTGACGTGGAGACTAGAATAACAACACGATGATAATGACTTTTTTTACGACATCCTATGTACCAGTCACTTCATGAGGTACTTTTACACGTCAATGTCACTTCAGGCCCTCAAATTCCATCATGTAGGTGTTACTGTGCCCATTTTAGATGAGAAAGTTGAGGTGCAGGGAAGTAATTTCTCCAGTGGCAGACCCAGGATTCCAATCGAGATCTGTCAGAAGTCTTGATGGGACTTAGGGTGGCCCAGATTAGGCTCTGCAGAGGCATCCAAAGAGAAGTCCCTATGGGCCAGGCCACAGAGGACATCACCTCCTCAGAAGCTTCCAGCCCCAGGACAGCTGGATGAGCTACAGACAGGGAGTAGGGGAACAGTCTTCCTGCAGGAAGTCTGAGGAGCTGATGAACAGGGTTCTCAGGCTTCTCCGGCAGAGGAGACAGGAGAAGCCCAGGAAAGGGACATGTGCTAGCATCTGCTGCACTTGGAGCCAGACCCAGGGACCATCAGGGGATGTGTGGAGAAAATCAGGGCCCAGGCTGGTGAGCCATGCATGGCTGCTGACAAACACGAGAGAAGCCCTGTGAGCATTGTGAATGCACATCGAGAGTGGAGGGAAGGATGGGGTAGCAGCATCCGGTGACTCCGAACAGTGCAACAGCCAAACGGAGGCAGGGTGTTGCCTTCCTGAAACTAGTATCCAAAGAAATGTCTGATGGTAGAGGCTCTGTCTCCTCCCTCAGATTAGATACTCTGTAAAGACTGGGAGCATCCTGAGGGCCAGGGCCATGTCAATCCTCCTTGAGACTGGGAGTTCCCTGGGAGCGGTACTTGCACTTCCCTCATAGAGAGACTAACTCCCCAAAGGCAAAGGCAGCCTTTGAAAATCTTTGTCAGATCCTGGCCCCCTCTTGTCCTGGGAGACTCAAGCCCAGCCTTGCTCCATAGGCACCTGTGCCTAGGGGGCCCTTTCCTCTGACTCACTGCTGCCTGGGTTCTAGCTCTTCCCCTTCCATGTCACCCCTTCTGTTCCCTTCCCAGCAGATGCTCAGTCAAGCCCTGTCTTTGCCTTGCATTTTCCTTTTCTAGACAGATTATAAATATTTACTGATTCCTTCCCTGCCCTGCCCTAGTCCCATGTCCTAATGGACAATGTCCTGCGGATGTAGCTGAATTATCTCTCTCCCAGCAACTCTGAAGCCAACCTGGTGGAGCCTTCCAAGGGTCATCCCATCCATCCCCCTTTTCTAGGCTGGCTCATGCTAAAGCCCCTCCTAGTAAATGAGAGACCATCCCTACACCAGGGCATAGTACATATGGCTGGTATTCCATAAACCCTGGAGGATGGAAGGAAGGAGGGAAGAAAAGGATTCCACAGTCTTTTCCTCCAGATCCCTCGTGCTGTGCTCTCTGGCAGTTCTTCTCATCTGCTATCCTCTATCCCCCATGCTGCAGGTGAGGCCCACTTTCTCTTGGTGAGACTCCAGTAGAACCAAGTCACTCTCCTCACTCTAGAAATTAGGACAGGACAATATTTTGTCCTGCCTGGGTCAGCCCTTACCCTGAGTCTTCCCACCAAACTTACCACCATGGCAGATGCCTGGTCTCTGATTCCCTTATAAACACACCCTTCTTTCCTTGAACATCCCTCCATCCACTAAGATCTTCATGAATACCAGTTAAACCTTATGGATGGGAAAGGACAAACACCCTAACCCCAAGGAAATGACTGTTTCATTGGATGGCTCAGCTATTATTGAGGAGTAACAACCACCTCAAAACTTAGTAGCTTTAAACAACACAGTGCATACATTTGCTTACGACTCACTAAATTGGGGCAGGGATGGCTTCTCTCTACTTTATGTGTTGTTGGCTAGAGTGGCTCACCTGATGCTAGGGAATCCAAAGTGACTTCACTCACATGTCCGGTGCCTCAGCTTCAGGTGGTTGGAACAGCTGGGAGCTGGCTGAGCCTCTCTCTCTCCATCTCTGTCTCTCTCTTCCTCTATCTGTCTCTCTTCCCCTATCTCTCTCTGGCTCTCCACAGTCGCCCTCTCCAGTAGAGTAGTTGGACAGTTACAGCCTGGCAGCTGCCTTACAAGAGGACAAAAATTGACACTACAATGTCTCTTAAGGCCTAGACCTGAAAGTTCCAGAATATCTGTCTTGTGTTGCATTTTTATTCAAAGCAAGTCACAAAGCCGGCCCAGATTCAAAAACAGGAAAAATAGACTCTACTTCTTGGGGGGCAAAGCATGTGGGCACAGGGATGGAAAGGACTGTTGACAGCTGTGTTTGCACACTGGCCACCACAATGATCCTAACACATGAAATTGATCCAGAATCACCAAGTTTTGTATGGATCCACCCATCAGCCTTTCAGGTCTTGTGGGAGGGAGGAGATTGGGCCAGCAGACTCTCTAAAGGCCTTTCAGGGCTGGGAGCAGGATGGGCAGCTCCTTGGAGAAGGGAGAGTCTCAGGCTGGACAGAGGAGAAGGAGCACTGGGTAGCTCCAGAGGAAACAGTGGCTAGACCAGGGGGTGTGAGTCCCACAGAGAGGAGACGATCTGGGAAGGCAGGCTAGGCCCTGGGGCTTGCTTAGGTCTGGAGAGATCCTTGGGAAAGGCTCCAGGGGGGTATCCGGGCAGGTCTTCTACAATTGGGGGAGGTGGCATTTTCACGTTCTCCTTCTTTTCTCCGTGGTCTATTTCAAGGCTGTTTCTCTCATCTAAGGCCGTGTGTTGCAATCTCTTGCGTGCTTAGGTTTCCGATCTTCCACTGACGAGCCCCAGCCCCTGGAGACGTCTCTTGCTTGCCTTGCCTTGCCTTACCACACTTGGGGAAGTCTGGATTTCAGCCCTGGGTTTGGCCACCACTACATCCTCCCCCTGTCCCACTTTTCTTATTCGCTGTTTGTATTCAGTCTAGACGATTCATTTTTATTTGTTGATGTCCTGCCCTAGCCTGGGGCAGCTGTGGTGTGGTGAAAAGAGCACTAGATTTGGAGTCAGAAAAGCTGGTTTAAATTCTGGCTTGGCCATTTACTGGCTGCGTGTAAATTCGGGCAAGTTATTTACCTTCTCTGAGCCTCCTGCTTCTCATCTGCCAAGCAATAATAATGAGCCCCATCTCCAGGGTGGCTAAGAGGAGGTAGTACTGGCACGGACAAAGAGGCCCCTGCTCTAATCCCTACCAGCTGACTTTGAGTTCACTTCTTCTAGACAATCCCCGCTCAAGTCCCCACCTGTCCAGCTAACCCTCACCAACAACTCCTGGCATCTCTGTAGAAGTCCTGTACTCACCTCCATAGTCTTGGGATGAAATCTTCAGGTCCAGGCCTCAGTTTCAACAATGTCAGTCATTTAACAAATGTTTATTGAGCATGTACTGTGTTCCATGAGATGGAGATACAATGAACAAAACAGACAAAAATCTCTTCGTTCATGGAGCTTGCATTCTAGCTGAGGGAGACAAACAAAAGGGGGAGTATATTTTAAAGCTATTCTGTCTGAAATGGTAGCCACTAGCCATGTGTATTTTAAGCACTTGAAACATGGCTACAACTAATTGAGACATGCGATAAATATAAAATATCCATCAGATTCAAAGATTTATTTTTTCTTAACACCCAATTTCTGCCCTTGGACAGACGCAAAGACTTAGTGCCAAAAGAGTATACAATTTCTCATTAATAGTCTGGGCGCAGTGGCTCATGCCTGTAATCCCAGCACTTTGGGAGGCCGAGGCAGGTGGATCATCTTAGGTCAGGAGTTCAAGACCAGCCTGACCAATATGGTGAAACCCCCATCTCTACTAAAAATACAAAAATTAGCCAGACGTGGTGGTATGCGCCCATAGTCCCAGCTCCTCAGGAGGTTCAGGCAGGAGAATCACTTGAACCCAGGAGGCAGAGGTTGCAGTGAGCTAAGATTGCACCACTGTATTCCAGCCTGGGCGACAGAGCAAGACTCCGTCTCAAAAAAAAAAAAAACAAAACTCATTAATAATGTTTACATTGATTACATGCCGAAGTGATATTCTAGATATGTTGGAGTTAAAATAAATTATTAAAATTAATTTTACCTTTTTATAGCTTTCAAACTCGGTGCCTAGAAAATTTTAAATTCCGTAAATGGCTCACGCTATATTTCTGTCGGGTAGCACTGTTCTAGAGTCTGTTAGGTGGCTACATGTGCTATGGAGAAAAAGAAGGGATGGTGAAAAGGCGGCACCCAAGTGCGGAGTGGGAAGGGGAGTCAATCGTAAATGCAGTGGTCAGGGTAAGCCTCACTGAGAAGGTAACAAGACTTGAAAGTGAGGGATCCAACAACGTGGGTCACGTGTAGGAAAGAGTGCTCCAGGAAGAGAGGACAGCCAGTGCAAAGGCCCTGTGGCAGGAGCATGCCCACTGCATCTGAGGAACAGCGAAAGCAGCATGGCTGAAGCCACGTGGCCAAGGCGGGGCCCGAAGTCATTGAGTAGTCAGGGAGGCAGCCCAAATGGTGCAGGCCTTTTAAGGCCATTTGGGTTTTTCTCTGAGTAAAACTCTCTGGAAGGTTTTGAGTCAAAAGGTGACAAAACTTAGCTCACATTTTAACAGGCTCACTCTGGCAGTTGTGTGAGATTCAGCTAAAGGAAGGCCAGAGGAGAATCCAGGCGGCCAATTAAAAGGCTCCAGCAAAAATCCAGATGGGATGAAAAAAGCCCCTACCTGCCGGGCGCAGTGGCTCGCATCTGTAATGCTAGCACTTTGGGAGGCCGAGGCAGGCGGATCACCTGAGGTCAGGGGTTCGAGGCCAGCCTGGCCAACATGGTGAAACCCTGTCTCTACGAAAACACAAAAATTAGTTGGGCATGATGGCGCGTGCCTGTAATCCCAGCTACTCAGGAGGCTGAGGAGGGAGAATCCCTTGAACCCGGGAGGCAGAGGTTGCAGTGACCCGAGATTGCACCATTGCACTCCAGCCTGGGTGACAGAGCAAGACTCCATCTCAAAAAAAAAAAAAAAAAAAAGCAGCACCTACCTCCCAGGGCTGCTGTACAGATTCAGTGTTAACCAATGTAGGGGCCAGCACGTGGTCAGTGATTGGGAAAGGAGCACTTACTAGACCAAAAGCTGCCTGAGACTGAGACCTTGCAATGGCCTGCACTGCCAGTCACCACAGGTGCTTCCCCACCATCAGCACAATTCCTCCTGGAAGACTACAACAGCCTCTACCAGCCTCTCGGCCTCCCATACTATTGCCAGGCACCTATGGAAAAGTGTATCTGACTGGGCCGCTCAGTGTTGAAAACCCTTCAGCTGCTGCTCATCCCTGACAGGCCCTAGCCTCTTGGCACGGTGCTGCAGGCTCCCTTGGAGCTAACCCTTGCCTGTGTCTCCAGCCTCCACCCCACCCACCCACTTCCTGCCCCTACCCAAGTGCCACCTTCATGCCTTGCTCACACTATCCCTTCTGCCTGGGATGTCCTCAACCCTTTCACTCCGCCCCCCATTCTGTCTTCAAACCATCCTTTAAGTGGCAGCCTAGAGATAATGTCATAAGACACCACCCCCCAACCACCACCCCCAATACAACTCCCACTCCCAAGCTAGATCAGATGCCCCCAGCACATTTTATGTATTTTTCTGCTCATGGATTTATAGTTTTGTGTCTCCCCACCCACTCACCCTCACCAGATCCTTGAGGGGTGGAATTGTGTCTTATTCCTAGCAGCACAATGACTGGCTCAATATTTATTCAAGCCATATTTATGGTTTGCAAGAATAAATGAGAGGCTAGAGGAAGTGAATTTGGAAGCACTGCTCTTCAGTGCCAAAGACCTGGACAGGTGCCACCTTACCCAGGAGAGCTTATGGCAAGCTGGGGCAGGGAGTCCCATCAGTGGCGACCAGACCTATGGGTCCATCTTCCAGAGGCTCAAGGAACTCCAGGGTATAACTATGTAAAATTAAGTTACACCCTGGGGTCACAGCCCTCCAGCAGCATCCCCCTCCCACTCCCAGCCTGTTGCAGCCAACAAGACCCCCACAGGCAAAAACAGCTCTCCCCTGTCTCCTGGGCAGCAAGCTTGGAGACATGGCCAGTTCTTTCCCCGGCTAAGGGACAGGGGCCTGGATCATCTAATTCCTGAAGGCAGTACTACCAATTGCAAGGGCCCTTGGTTCCTAAGCTGTTTCTCCCCCTCCACCCATTCCCAGAGCTTCCCACCTTCTGTATCAAGACAGGATGGATGGGTTCCCCCAGGACCAGCTCAGCCAAAATGGAAGGACTTTGCCCCCAGCACAACAAGGTGGATCACCCCATATCCTACACATTAGACATACCTTTCCCAGACCCAAGACAAATGCCATGTTCCCCAAAGGAAGAGGGAAAGGGGGCGGGAAGAAGTCTAGAGCAAGGACTCAATGGAGAAGGAGAAACCAAGAGGAGCTTTGAGATCAGAATTAAATTCTTTAATACAAAATGCTTTTTTTTTTTTAAGATATATCTGTATTTCTTTGTCGTTGTTTAAAAATAAATATGTACTACGGAATATCTCGAAAAACTGCACTAGAGACAAAGACGTGATGTTAATATCTTTTCCCCACAATTATTACGGATAAACAGTAGCACCAATAAATAAATGATAACAAATATTAAAATTAAAAAAGGAGAGAGATTTAGTATGTAGAATTCTCTATTTTTTCTTGTTTTGTTTTTACATATAAAAAACAGAATAGCAATGTCTATTTTATCAGAATCACATATATACATAAACATATATATATATATACACACAAATACAAGTTGCCAAATATATATATAGTATGTAGATGTATATTGAAACCTTATTTCAAAGGAATGTGTGCTGGGGAGCCAGGGGATCGGGGAGGGCAGAGCTGAGTGTTAGCAAAATTAAATATCTGTTCAAGATAAGCTAGTGACTGTCACCGATCAGGGGGAGAGAGATTGGAAACATGAATTTTATATACAAAAACCGGTACAAATAAGAGAGCGAGAGAGAGCAAAAGATACATCTCATAAATAGTTGAAATTAAATATTAACCAAGAATACTGAAAAAAACCCTACTCTTTAATTAAATTAACTGTTTTAATTTCTAATTAAAAAGGGATATTAAATAAGTACCGTATATAAAACACTTTCTCTTTTCTCTGCCTCCACAATGGGCACGTGGATCCTGCCCTGTCTCTCTGTGCCTCGGGAAGGGAAGGGAAGGACCAGGGGATGGAGGAAGGTCAACCACTCACACACACACAACCAGGTCTCCTGGGGGGACAGAACTAGTGGTTTCAATGGTGTGAGGACATAGGTCCTTTTAGGCTGCACCCCAGGAAGGGGAGCAGGAAGAAGATGAGGGCGAGTCCCAGGAAGGGGAGCTGTCATGGGCTGCTTCTTCCAACAATGTGTCTCTTCTCTTCGCCGGGACATCTGCCAGCGGCCTCCTGGGCAACTCAGAAGCAGGTGAGAGTAAGTGAAGGCCGCCCAGCCTCCTGAATCTTCCAGGCAGCGCCCCTGGGGGCGAGATGCGCATGCAGCATGTGGAGGGAATCCCCAAAGCACAGCAATGTCCTGAAGCTCCCCAAACTCCTAGTCAGAGCCAGTGTCCTCATCCCTGTACCTGTCATCTGTCTTTCTGTCCGTCTGACCTGGGGTAGAGGCTCAGCGCCAGGGCTGGGTTTGTCGGTGTTCCCAAAAGCGGGTCATATTTGCCCCCATGCCCTGGCCTTGCACATTCCTGGGCAGGGGAGAGGACCCTGGCCCCACCAAGTGGGACAAAAAAAAAGATCATGCCAGCGTCTCTCGTCTCCTCCTCTTCCCTGTCAGGATCTGAGTGGGAACACTCCCCTCCCAACTCAAGTCCACAGCAGTCAAATACATCCAGTGAAGACACCAATAACATTAGCACTGTTAATTTAAAAAAAGAATATATATATTTTATATATATAAAATATAGATATTTATTTTTATATATATATAATATATATATATATAAATGTATGTATGTGGGTGGGTGTGTCTACAGGAATCCCAGAAATAAAACTCTAATCTTCCGGGCTCGGTGATTTAGCAGCAAGAAAAATAAAATGGCGAATCCAATTCCAAGAGGGACCGTGCTGGGTCACCCGCCCGGGAATGCTTCTGCCGGAGTCTCACCCTCCGGACCCAAAGTGCTCTGCGCAGAGTCTCCTCTTCCTTCATTTCAGGTTTCTGGATTAAGGACTGTTCTGTCGATGGTGATGGTGTGGTGGCGGCAGCGTGGTTTCTGTATCGATCGTTCTGTATCGGTCTGGTCTTTCCTGGTGAGAGATCTGGTTCCCGAAACCCTGAGGGAGGCTCCTTCCTCCTGCCCGGCTCACCGCCTCGGCTTGTCACATCTGAGGGAAATGGAAAACAAAGGCTGGGGTTAGGGCCAAGTGAGGAGGCCTGGCGATGGGGCAGGCGGCCTCCCCATTCCTGGGGGCCCCTGGGTCACTGCAGCCTCCGGCACCATAAGAGCAGAGCGGACAGGAAGGTGTGGTCCTGGGGCAGAAAGCCCCAGTGTGAGAACAGCCCCAGCCCCAGCCCTGCCCTCAGGGAGCCCCGGCCTGAGCAGCAGCTCCACTCAGGGGCTCCCAGTCTACCCTCCAGAGCTTGCAATCTACTTGAGACAAGACAAGGACATGGGAACACTTTACAAAGCAACAAATGAACGGATACCAAAGAACAGTCCCCACTTGACATTTTAAGAGCTGATGGGCGACCAGAGCTGGATGAATTTAATCAGAAGAGGCTCCCTGCTGAGGAGGTTTTTCAGTTCAGTCTCTAGGGGCTGGTGTGGGGAAGAGAGTGGGCAGATCATCTGGGAGAACGCCTGAGGCAGAGAGGCTTGGCCGGGTGGCCAACAACAGCAGGGGCCTGCCCTGGGGACAGGAGGCTCCTGAGGGGGTAGCGTAGAGCAGGAGGCCCCAGGAAGGTGAGGGAACATCTCCATTCCCCATGTCCCCTCCCAGTGTGGCTGTAGGCCTCATCTCTCTTGAGCTGCCTGGAGGTTGCAGGCCCAGGTACCAGGTTGTCTTTCCTTTCAAACATGCTGCTTCACTTAGGATGGGGAGAGACAATTCGGTGGCTTCGCTACTCCCGCTGAAGCAAAGGGGGCCTCCAAGAACTTTCTCAGCATGCCCCTGCCCCTGGGTGATTGTGAGGAGGAGGCAGAACAGGCCCTACTCTTCTGGGGAGCCCGGCAATGGGAGTCCTAAGCCTCCAATTTTGGAAACTGATATTCCCAGATACAGCCAGCTTGGGGGTTGGGTAAAGGTATTGGGAGGTTACAGTAACTTCAGTTAGCTCCCAGGTCACTTCACACAAACCCCCATCAGCAGAATAATCACCTCAAAACCCTAAAATGTCAAGTCCCTTATCTTCCCCAAGGACCTCCAGGGAACTGAGGCTCCCTTCATCCAGCCCTGAAGTTAGGCAGAGCCCCCACCCCCAGCACTAATAAACACCCTCTTGGTTTCACACAGGGCCAAGACAGACAGCACCCCACACCAACTACCCAGGCCTGTTTCCCAGCATCCCCTGAGCACCCACAAGCCACAAGAACATTGCTGGGGCAGGGGAGATGCTCCAAGGACTTCCCTAACGCAGCCTCGGGGCGAGCTGGGGGTGCCTTCGCCCTGTCTAGGAAATCCCCACAAAGTCTTGCTTCCCTGAGTGGAGCTTACCCTGACCCCCAGGGCCTCCCCCACTCTGAGCACAGGCCAAGTTGTATAAAGAACACAGGCTAAGGCATTAAAAGATTGCCAGCCACCTGTCCCGGCCCTGTGCTCCTGACCTCACCCCCTGAACTGAGTCACGCATTCACTCACGCACTTGACACTTCCTTGGTCCCCAATATGGACAAGGGACAGAGGTACAGATACCCGGGGCTCACAAAGGTAAGTGAACCAGGCCCGGGCTTACGGAGCTCACAGTCTAATGTCAGGAGAATGGGCACAGACCCCTCCCTCCACGCATCCTGGGGGCACTTGAAAATGTGTGGGCTGCTTGGAGTTGTCACCGTGACTGGTGGAGGATTAAAGGTATCTAGTATTCTCCAATGCTACAGCTCCTTCAGTGTGTAGGCAAAGCTGCCCCGTCCTAAACCAACAGCCAGAGCCCTTGCCTCAGAGAGCCCCAGTCTGAGGCCGGAGACATAGCCCTGTCCTCAGGGAGCCCCAGTCTGAGGGGAAGAGACACAGCCCTATCCTCAGGGAGCCTCAGTCTGAGGGGGGAGGCATAGCCCTGTCCTCACGGAGCCCCAGTCTGAGGGCAGAGACACAGCCCTATCCTCAGGGAGCCTCAGTCTGAGGGGAGAGACACAGCCCTTTCCTCAGGGAGGCCCAGTCTGACGGGGGAGGCATAGCCCTGTCCTCAGGGAGCCCCAGTCGGAGGGGAGAGACACAGCCCTATCCTCAGGGAGCCTCAGTCTGAGTGGGGAGACACAGCCCTTTCCTCAGGGAGGCCCAGTCTGAAGTGGGAGACTCAATCCCTTCCCCCATCAAGAAACACTGAGTGAGTGAGAAGCCCAGCCATGCAGACTTCAAAGGGCCGAGGCAAGCCCCCAGTGAGAGCGTCTGTGCTTTACTGACATTGTCCACACCTGGAATCGGCTTTCAGCCTCTCAGCATTACTACCAGAGGTAGTAATAACATCAGGACCAATAGCCACTATGAGCAGAAGGACCACAGGACACAACACACAGCTTGCGTCCACACCACCACACTAAGCCACACCAGCCTACCACTCAGGCAACCAGGGCAACCTCGGAACAGGCCCCGCCAGGCTGGACCAGTGCCTGCAGCCCACCACAGGGGCCTTAAAAGCAGAGAAGGCAGCAGTCACCAGGCAGGCAGCTAGAAACTGAGCAAGCAGCTGGCCCCTCTCAGGCGCTCTCTCGCTCGCTCGCTCGCTCTCTTTCTCTCTCTCTCTCTCCCCATCTCTGTGTGATGCCCCTCTCTGACTTGCTTGCCCTCTGGGAACCAACCTGCAAGTACGTTCGTTTAACTCAAGCTGCCTCGCCTTGCAACGTGAGTCTGTGTTTTTGCAGGAACATTTACACGTCTGCGGATCTTGTACAAACAAATGCTTTCTCCGCTCTGAGCAAGGCCCACAGGGACTGCAAAAAGGCAAAAGGAAAGACATCTAAGCTAGAGCATCAGCAGAGAGAGAGAAAAAAAATCACCATGCAACACCCCCTAACACGTCCGCAGCTGCACCCCCACCCAGCTGGTCAGCCCCCAGGCCCTGGAAGGATCCGAGCGCTACAGCAAAAGACAGAGAGAGCGGCGGAAAGAGGCAGCACTGGCTAGGACACCTGCCGCAGGAAGAGGCAGGCACAGACGGGCAGAGAGTGCAGGGAGAGGCTGCCATAAGGGGCAGTGCTGTGTCTCTGGGAGACAAGGGTAAGTCTCAGGCCACAGGGACCCAACTGCTGCTGCCCCCATCGGAGCACGCCTTGAGTCTTCACCTGCTGGGGATGGCAATCAGGGGCCATGAGATGGCAGGGGCCACCCTCTCCCTGTGCAAGGCTCATGTCCAGGCCCTTCCACCAAGGTGGGCTAAAGTAGGGTGTGATGGGAGGCTAAGCCCAGAGGCAGTGGAATAGGGGGCTCCCCTCCAGAGGCCCCCACTCCGTGAGGAGCCAGGGCACTTCCACCAGATGAAGGGAGGCCACCACATGGTGTCTGATCCCACCCAAGCTCCTCCTTCAGCCAAGGAGTCATTCAACAAGCTGCCTCCAGTCATTCACAGCCCTTCTTGGGCCATGTCTGCCCTCCCCACCACCCTCAGCTTCCAGACGAGTGCACAAGCCTAGAGCAATGGAAACCAGTTGGGTGAGCAGGCACCCGTGCCAACATGGGCCCGCCACCAGTGCCCAGTGGGTGAGAGAAAATCGGTGCCCAGCCAAGCCAGAGTCCCCTCCCTTAATCCTCCAGGCCAAGTCGGCACCCCCATTAACCCCAACCCTGGACCAGCAATGCCACCACCAAATCTACCCGTTGGTGCCAATTAGTGGAGTGAGAGTGAGAGAGAGACACGGGCCAGGAGGATGAGAGCCAGGGAGGGACGAGGGGAGGGAGGCAGGGTTACAGGGAATGGCAGGCGGAGGTTGGACTGGGGGCCAGGGAGGCTCCAGGGCATTAGACAGCAGCGGGCACCAACGTACACGCTCCAGGACTTATACCGGGATTTCTTGCGCTTTCGTTTTTGCCCCTTTCCCTTTCCTCGAACTGATTTTCTGGAAAATAAAAAAACAGAGACAGAGAGAGAGCAGGGGCGGTGGGGGGAGTAAAAGAAGTAGTAAGGAGGGCAGGGATGGGGGAACGACCAAAGCAAAGCCACGCAGGGCCGCTTCCTGGAGGAAGTGTCAGGAGGCAGGTGGTCTCTGGGGAGGCATGCGCGGGCGCGCACAGGCGTGTCTGCGCAGCAAGCACTCGATGGCTCTTTCTTCTCCTCACGCTGCCCACCCTGGGATGGCAAACCCAGCCCCTGACAAGGCTTTGGTGGGAAACCGAGACTGGGTGGAGGGCACAGGACCCAAAGGTCTCCACACTCACAGTGGCTCCCGGTCCCCAGCAGGGGGCTAAGCCTGAGGGAAGGCTCTTTGCCCAGCAGCCCTGTCCAAGTCTGACCCTGAAGGTCAGGGGGTGATAAAAGGTAGGCCAGACTTTGGGAAGAAGGTCAGAGACCTGCCTGGATGGGGAGCAGGAGTGGGAGGGAGGGCTGTGTGTCAGGCACCTTCTGCCTTCATTTCCAACTGCGACAGAACCTCTGGGAATCCCGGTGTGGGGGAAGCGGCTACCTTGGGAGCTGGCACAGAACCAAGAGCAACACCAGCCTGCACAGCGCGACCTGGACTGAGAGGCAGAGCTGGGTGTCCTGGAGCCCCGGGCAGGCAGCAGGGTGGGGTGGGAGTTAAGGAGGGCTGGGGAGGAGGGGCTTGGGCGGTACTTGGCAGGGAGTTCTCTCCCCAGCCTGTCAAAGCCTGCTACACCATCTCACCAGACACTCTTCCGAGCCCAGGCGAGCCCCCACTCTCCCCGTGGCTGAGCAGTCATTTGGGGAAACAGAAAGAGGGGCAGGCTGTAGCCTGTCCACTTCAAGAGAACCAGCGCTCTCCATGCCTGCCAGGCCCAAGAGAACACACCTCAGAATGTCTGTCACAGGGAAGAGAGGAGGGGGAGAAGGGACCAGAGAGGGCAAGTCTGTCCCCCTTAGGAGAAAGCACCAAAGGGTGGAAGGAAGGTTTCCGCATCCTCTCGCTCTGGAAGCTGGGGGCTGAGGGAAGAGGCAAGGGGTTGAGGCCTGGGGGGAGGCTTCAATGACCCCACAGCACTGGAGACAGACAAGATGGTGTGGGCGAAAGGGCAGGGCACAGGTGCTCTCTCTCAGTCTCTCTTTCCCTGCAAGCTCTTGCCGATGCCAGCTGCCCACGCTGTCTTGAAGGGTTACTGCCGCCAGACCTTGTCCCCCGCCCCATCCTACCCGCCCCTTAACACGGAGCACTCACAAGCCTCTGAAAATGACCAACATTCAACTTTTTCTCCCTGGCCAAGAGGGCTGTGTGTCTGCCGCCTGCTGCCTACAGGAGGGCATGCACTGAGAAACCACCCTCCAGCCGGCCTTGCATCCAACTGCACGATCACAGTAGCCACCAAAAGAGGCCATTTCCTCTGACACACAAAAGCTGGCCTCTCTGCCACCCACTCCCTCTCCCCACTGTGGGTGCCCTAGAGCAAGCCAGTGAGCCAGTGTCCACGGTGCCCCCTGACACACCGAAACAGCAAGTCCTGGCCAGGAATGATCTGGAGACCCGGAAGGCATTGTCCCTTCCAAAGGAAGTGCCAAGCTCCTGGCTATGTTTTCTCACTAGCCCTAGAGCCATCATCCTGGAGTTGGCTCCATCCCATTGTTGCTGCCACCACAAGTCCCCAACAAGACCAAGTCCCTGACCCAGGGAGGCTATGGGAGCCCCCCAACAGATGTAGCCAAGAGCCCCAAACCAAGACAACCGGCCATGGACAGGGAGAAGTGCTAAAGTCAGGGCCACTTACTTTTCTTGTCTTGCTCTATCTTTCTTTGGTCTGCAATGGGTAGGGAGAGAGAAAAGAACAAAACAGAGAAGGGTTAAGATGGTGATGATAATGATAGGGATAATAACAATAATAATCACAGTAAAAACAGCCTTTATTATGGAGCAACACTGTTTTAATCTTTTCATATATAACTTGTTTAATCCTTATAACAATGCTATGAAGTATACTACTATTGTGCCCATTTTACAGATGTAGAAATTGAGGCACACTGAAGTAAAATGCCAAAGGTCACACAGCTGGAAGCTGGACGGGGGCTAAAAAGTACAGCGTGCTTAACCCTGGCACAGATCAGGCACCCTGCAGCCACTTGCTGATCATGAATCCATGACTACATCCTCACCTGCATTCACATTTGTTGTGCTGTAGGAAGCTCATCTCTCCTATGTGCTGGCCTTGGTGAGGTTTGATCCGCATAATCTGGAAGGGAAGGAAGCAGATCACAGAGGTTAGTGACCCAGCCAGCCATACCCAGATGGGACAACCCTGGGGCTCCTGCCACTCAGCACCCAGGGGTTCTGCAGAGCAGGGATGGGTGGTGGAGGCAGGGAGGACCAAGAGCTCTAGCAGGAAAGAGGCTCAGGCCCACCCCAACTCCCCCAACCCTGCTGGCCTCAAGGAGCCCTTGTTCCACTTGAGGCCAAGACATGGCTGCAAGGGTTGGCCAGGCTGGGAATTCAAATCCTAGGTTCTTACCACTCCCCATCCCCTCCCCTTCTTTCATCCTCTCTAGGCTTCACCCTGACTCCTAGTAGATACCCGAAAGCAACCCCCTCCCTGTGTTTCACAGCTCCCTCCCACCCTATCTGGGCTGAGATGTGCCCCATTACCAGGTAACACCAAAAGACTTTTTAAACTCTCCATGGACCAGGTTCATCCAGCTTCCCAAACAGAGCCCCCAAGAAGGGAGGGCCCTCAGGACTCTCTCCAAGAGAGGGAGAGAGGGGCCCCTGACACAGGCATCCATCTGCCCCCTCCTGAGCCCAGGGGGCAACCATCAGGGAGAAGGAGATGGTTGGGGCTTGTTGGGAACCTGGGCTGGGAATGCAAGCATCTTCTCCACGGAAGGCAAGACCCCACCACAGCTCCCCTGTGCAACTCAGGAGCAGGAGCCAGACAAGGCAAGTCTAGCCAGGAAACGACCTGGGACCACCTGTTCCCAAAGTGTTACACCCCTCCCTATGCCCCCCGCCCCCACTTCCCAAAGATGCCCACCTGCATGGTGATGTTGGACTCCTCAGTGGGCACACACTCCAGGCCCTCGTCATTGCAGCAGCCCCCGCATCGCATCAGGGGCACACAGGATGGCTTGAAGATGTACTCGATCTCATCAGGGTACTCCTGGAAGATGTCCACCAGGGTCTCGATTGGATGGCAGTAGCTGCGCTGATAGACATCCATGAACTTCACCACTGCATGAGAGGAGACGACACATGAGCCCGGTGGGCGACACAAAAGATGGCTAGCCCCTCTCTCCACTCAGCTCTGTAAAGCCACTCTTTGGAGCTTCCGAATCAGGCAAGTCCTTCCAAAAATCTAACTTAGGTCCCTCCTGCTGTGTTTGAAGCACTTCCCTAAGCTTTCCACCATCAACACTGGTGAAGGCCTGTTTTCATTCCAGAGATCACACGATGTACTCAAGTTCCAAGGGACATGGCCTGCCACATCTGATCCCGCCACCTCACTGTGACAGCTGAACTGAATCCTGGGCCAACCTCGATGCCAGAGGACAGTTTGAGTATGGGTATACCCCATGGGGATGCGCTAAGCTTTCCCCAAAAGGAGGAAGAGCCAGCTTTGCCAAGCTAGTCTCCAGTTTCCTACGTCCTCCCCACAACCACTACCATAACATCAACCATACCAACAGCTATTTATTGAGCACTTACTACATGCTGGGTACTGTGTACAGTAGTCCACAGCTATCATCTCACACAAGTTTCTCCACATGGTACTATTAGACACTATTGAGATTCCATTTTACAGATGGGGAACAGGAGGCTCAAAGAGGCTAAGTAAGTTGCCCCAAGGCCGCACAGCTAGTAAGTAAAGGAGTCAGAATTAGCTGACATCAAAGTGTTCCCAAGCCTATATTAGGCAAAAACAGAGGAGGCACCTTTCAGAAGGAGGCACCTTTCCCCCCGCCAGTCCTCTTCCCCAGACATGAGCTGAGAAGGTGGTGGGCATCAGCACAGGGGCTGGGCCCTCCTGGAACCCGCAGGTGGCAGTGGGCGGACACGCTGTGCCAGCCCTGCCAGCCACTGATAACCCCGCCCAAGAGGGCAAACTGCTTGCATCATGGAAAAAACGGTGCTGCCACTGTAGCCACGAAACATTTCTAGAAGCTGATCTGAAGGGAGACCGGGGTAGAGACAGTTTCCCAGGCTGGCCGCGAAGCCTGGGGTGCGCTGGAGCATGAAGGGGTAATTCTGGGCCACAGGGGTGGGGCCCTTGAGAATAAATAAATGCAGGACTCTGGCATGACTACTCCAAATTGTGGCCCAGCCTGCCACGCCTATCGCACCCCACCACCACTACCACATAGCAATCCTGTCCCTGAAATAGGTTCCCTACACAGAGGGAAGAAATAACGCCTGGCCAGTGAGGAGGCTCAGGCTCTGGCCATGAGTTGCTATGACCTTGGGCCAGTCCCTCCCCTCTCTAGGCCTCCAACTCTGCTCAACTGTGTAAGTGGGTTGGGCTGATCTCTAAAGATGCTGAAACAGGCTGAAAAGGTGGTGTTTTGGTTCCATTTCCAGCCCTGGGAACAAGTGCTCTTTTTTCAGCCTGGGTAATATGAAGTTTCGAACTTCACCAAAGCATCTTAAGTGTATGCCTCGTGGACTTCCACCCCAGCTCCCAACCCCCACCCCCCAGAGACCACAGCTGAGCCTCCCCCTCACTCCTCCCTCCAAGGTCTGCTTTCCAGAAGAATAAAGGACAACGAGGGGGGCTATGTACACAACAGGTCGATTGGGAAGAAGGTGGGGAGAAGGCCACAGGTGTGAAAACAGAAAGAACAGTGGGGAAACAGGCCAGTCCACTGCCTCCTGTGAGGTCTCTACCTCTTTTATCCAGACCACCAACGGGCACAGAATCCTTCTCTACCCACGAAGGGTTACAGCAAAGCATCATCAAAAAGAGTGAACGAGACCAGAAGTCTGAAAAGGTCATTTTTTAAAGCCAAGTCGATAGGGAAGAAGATGACTAATCAAGAAGTTTTGAACTGCCCCTTCATCACGATTGGGACAGAGGAGGGCCAGGCTTGTGGCCCAGGAGGGGATAGCAGGAAGGTCTGACCTGGGCAAGGGGTTGGTAACTGAGGGTAAAAAGACCTGGGGTAGGAATTCCCCCAAAAAGCTTCCCCTTGGAATGAATCCCCAAGTCCCATGGGAAGTGGAGGGGGGGATCCTCACCTGCATCCTTCATTAGGCAGTCGCCCCTCCAAGGAGGACTGGCCTCCACTGCCTGGGAGAGCACACACATACACTCCAACAACCAGGCTTTCGTGGTTTTCCTTATTTATCGCAGACAACCTTTTCTCCAGCAAACAAAGACCATTTGTCCTGCCTCTCCCAGACCAGAGACCACTGGGAAGCTGGAAGGGGTAAGTGGCGCACTGGAAGCAAGGGGCCAGTCAGTGGCTGAGAAGCCAGGTCCTAGGCCAAGGAAGGGGCTCCTGGGGTGGGGAAGGAGGAGGCAGAACAGGCTGGGCATCACCACTGCTGGCCACTACCCAGCCACGCCAGATTTAGGTCAGGGAAACTCGCGGGAAGGAAGACCCCAGGGCCTTCCCTCCCCAGAGGTGGAGAGCACAGGCCACAGTCAGTGGTGGGGAGAGCCAGGGTGTCCCCAGAGAAATGGGAGGATCCAAACCACAACGGAACAAAAGGCAGGCGGACTCGGGGTTGGGCAGGGGGGCGGGGCGCCTGGGAGCTACAGCCAGCCCTCTGCTGGCCTGGGAGGGAAGTTCACAGCACCCGAACATAGTCAAGTGGGGTTTTCTCCACCCCCAAAGGAATGCAAACCAGGGAAGGGAGGGGAGATCCCATTAGGCTGAGCCCTCTGTACCTGCAGCTCACACAGGAAGGGTCACAGTTCCCACAAGTGGGACATGTCTATATAGGAAATGACACTAGATGTCCACCCTCCCCCGGGAGCTAGGGGAGACAAGGGACACTTCCCCCAACATCTAGGATCCCTGAACACTGTCTTCCTGCTCTGTGCACACGACTCCTTCTCCGAATAAAATTTTACTGGAAAGAGCAGAAGAAAAAGGCAACAAGTCCTACTCCTAGCAGAGACCTCAACAGCGGAGAGTCCTCACGAAACTGAGGGTGAACCTCATGGTGTCCAGCTCTTTCTTTCTTGATCCTTATATTCCTGTGCCCCTTCCCCTTCCTCCCCACAGGTCTGAAGAAAAAGGAATTAGGCCATCCACCCATCCCCTGAGAGGACAGGGAACCCCATCCAAGAGCCAGGGAAACTCACCTTCATGATGATTCTGCCCTCCTCCTTCTGCCATGGGTGCAGCCTGGGACCACTGAGGACAGAAAGAGAGCAAGGCATGGGCATGGGCAGGGGCTGGGGTGCACAGGCCCAGCCACCCAGCCCCTCCTCCCTCCTCACTTCCCTCCCACCAACAGCCTCTGGCTTCTCCAAGTCTTCTGAGTCGAACAGGACACAACCGGGGGTCCCCACGGGCACAGAATATGCCCACCACTCCTGGACTGCTATGGTTATGAACCCAAGGAAGTTAAAGACTAACCAGATGTTGGGGGCTGGGGAGCTCGAAATGCAGGAGGAAAACCCCAGAACGCTTCACTGTCGAGGTCCCCTGTACCTTCCCCACACTTCCCTCTCCCTGCTCTCACTATCCCCCTGATTCCCTGGTCCAAAGCCATGGTAAGTATTAAGGTCAAATAGGAGGACAAATTTGGACTGGGGCAGGAAGGAAGGACTGGGGGCAAGAAAAACAACGTGGTGACCTTCTCCTGCTGACATGACAAATACCAGGGTGAGCTGGTGTTGGAGACGGAGGGGGGTGCTGAGGACCGAAGGGCGCCAACCACCCTCCCCCATCCAAGCTCTTCTGGTCCTTAGGAATAACCCAGCATGCCCACAGGTTGCTTTGAGGGTAAAAACCCAGGAGACCGTGGGGGAGAACCCCCTTCTCTTCTCTACACAAATCTCTCCAGAGCCTCAATAGATTTCCAAAGCCTCACCTCTCTCCCACTCCCACCTGTTCCCTGGTTTCTTCTCCCTCCCAGGGTGAGGAGGTGCCAAGCCCCTCTCACCTGGGCACCTTCAAATGCCACCAGGGACCAGGGAAGGCTTTTATGCCTTGGCACTGCCCAGCCCCTAGGGGGCCCCCTGCACCACCTTAGGCCTGAGGCCTCCCCTAACCCTCCCCACCCGCACCAGATCATTCCTCCCCTCGCCAGAAGCTGTGAAGGTCAACACGCCAAGACATGCGGACCTGACAGCACCCAAAAGGAAAGGCTTCTGCCAGCCCTTCCTGAGGGTCTCCAGCTCTCACCAACTCCCCTCCCGCCCAGCACTCGCAGAGTAGAGGGGCACTCTAGCCTACGGAACACCAGACCCTGCTAGGGGGGAGTCCCACTGTCCATCTTTCTTTCCCTCTCCTTCCCACACACCCCAAATGCACCCCACTCAGGTCCCCCAGCCCTGCTCCCAGAGACAGCCAAGGTCACAGGAAGCCCCTCTCAAGAGAAAGCAACAGTTCCCAGGCTTCCAGCTGGACAGCTTACCACTGCGGCTCCTCCAGGGACCCCCTAGATTCTGCACCTCAGCCCCTCACCCATTCCCATGACACCCCCTGCCTTCCCCCTGACAATATTCGCCCTGGACCCTCCACTCCTCCTGGGCCCCAAGGAGGAAAGGGGACGGAAATTTCATACCCCTTCCAAGGCCAGGGGGGCACAGGAGGGGCGGTTCTAGGCAGGCAGGGACCAGGTGTCCTTCTCTGGGGGCCTCTGAAGGTCACACTGTGGCCAGGCAGCCACTCCTCCCCCTCCTCCCTACTTGGGGGCCTGTAGCCAAGGCCTTTGTGCCAGGGTCTGAGGAACTTGTGGTGTTAGCAGCGACCCCTGTCCATGGCTTTTCTCTCGCCTCCTCTCCAAGGGAATTCTGGCTGAGGGAAGGCATCAGGGAGGAGCGGAAAGAGACCCTTCAGAGTCCCTTTCAGACGCAAGTCGGGTGGGCAAGTTTGGAGTTCCAAAAAAACACCTGCTCCAGCGCTGCCTTTCACCAGGACAAAGTGTGTGCAAGGCTGGCAGGAGCTCCTTTCCAGGGTTCACAGGTTTCCCGTGTCACAGCAAATTTCAAGCCATTTCTCCAAAAGGGCAAAGTGAGGCAATGACTCTCTTCAAATCCTCCCTTGACCCACCCCCACGAGAGCTAAAGCACAGCTCACTCGGAACTGTTGGGGAGGGGAGGGACGCACACTGTCACCAAGTCGGGACTTTCGGTGGAATGTGACAAAGCGCCCGGTGGGCTCCCGCGCCACGACTTCTGACAGTGATCACCCTTTCCCTAGACTCTGGGGCCAGAAAGGGGTTAGATGGATCTTCTCCGCAGAGAGAAATGAAAATAAAAGGGGTGACAGGGGCTTCTCTCCACGCTAAAGAGGAAATGGGTAAAGAGAAGGGGCGTCAGGAAATTCCTCCTAGCACTGGGCAGAGGTAGGGTCTGGAGACAGTAGGAAGGGATAGGGATGGTTCTCCGGATCCCCGGGCTGGGGCTACCTCGAGAGGTCACCTTCCCGCGGAGGGCTGGCGGGGGGAGGGGTGCCGCTCGCCACTCTGGGCTCCCCATTCGGGCAGCCGAGGCTCCGGGAACACGCGGCCGGCCAGGCCCGGGCTGATGTAATCGGCTCCGCGCCGCGCGCACCCGGCCGGGCGGGGGAGGGCGGGCACCGAGCGGGACGCGAGCGGGGACGGGCGGGGTTGGCGCGGCGCAGGTGGCCCAGCAGGGAGGGGGGGTTCCCGCAGCAATCCACCCCAAAACTTTTCCCAAACTCGCGGCGAGGGCCGAAGAGACCGAGTGGCAGTGACAGCAAGCCCCGTCTCCCTCCTGCGCCCTGCCCCCTCCACGCTCTCTGCCCTCCCGCGGTCCAAGGTCCGAGCACCCCCCTGCCCACTGGTCTCTGGCTCCCGCCCCCGCTGCTCAGACTTCCAGTTCGTCCGGGACCAGCGGCCGGGAGCAAACTTCAGCCGGCAGCGGCAACGCAAGCCCAGCCCCCTCGGCCTCCTCCTCCGGCTCCCGCCCTCGGCTGGTCGGCCCAGATCGTACGTGCGGTGACTCCGGTGGGTGGGCAGGGCCCGCGTGGGCGGTGAGCCTTTCTCCGGGTACCCTCCCACCTAGCGCGCGCCCCCTCCCCCTGCACCTAAGACGACAGAGGGCGACGCCGCACGCCTGGTGCCCATGGACCCGCGTGGGGCACGAAGCCCCCACGCGCGCGCTCGCACGCACGTCCCCAGCCGGGAGAGGCGCTCGCAGCGGCCCGCGGCGCCAGCCGGGCACGACCGCTTACCTTGGCATGGTGGAGGTAGAGCAGCAAGGCAAGGCTCCAATGCACCCAAGACAGCAGAAAGTTCATGGTTTCGGAGGCCCGACCGGGGCCGGCGCGGCTCGCGCTCCCTCTGCGGCTCGGGCTGTGGGGCGGCCCGCTCTCCTCGGCGCCTCGGCGAGCTACTCTTCCTCCCCGGGCCGAGGCCCGGGCCAGGGCCTGGGGCGCGCGCGCGGCTGGAGCACTGTCTGCGCACACCGCCGCCTCACCCGTCCATGAGCCCGGCTTCCGAGCGCCGAGTCGCCACCGCGGCCCCCTCTCCTCTTCCTTCTCTTCTTCCTCCTCCCCCTCCTCCGGCTGCGGCTCCTCCCGGCCCGAGCTAGCACTTCTCGCGGCTCCGCTCGGCTCGGCTTCCCCCGCGCGGACCACGGCTCCTCCGAAGCGAGAACAGCCCAGAAGTTGGACGAAAAGTTTCAGTGCGACGCCGCGAGCCCCGACCCCCTCCACCCCGCCTCCGGGCGCGGGCTCCGGCCCCTGCCCGCGGCTCGCCGCCGCGTCCACTGTCGGCCGCCGGCCGGGGAGGAGGTGGGCGCTGGGGCTGGGGGCGGTGTCTGTCTGTCTGTCCGTCAGCGCGACTGGTCAGCTGCGGGATCCCAAGGGGGAGGGCTCACGCCGCGCTCCGGCGGTCACCCCCAAAAGCAGGTCACTCACTTTGCCCCTGTCCCTCTCGCTGCTCGCACGCCCGCGCGCTCTCTCTGACCCCGTCTCTCTCTTCCTCGACTTCTCTCTGGAGCTCTTGCTACCTCTTTCCTCTTTCTGCTGGTTTCCAAAATCCACAGTGATTTGGGGAAGTAGAGCAATCTCCCCAAGCCGTCGGCCCGATTCAAGTGGGGAATGGCAAACAAAAATAAATTAAAACGGGAAACAATACAGTTTTTAAAAAAATGTTTAAGAAAAAAGAAGAGGGATAAAACCCGGATCAATGAATATCAAATTCCAGCACGGAGCGCCCTGGCCGGTGAGTCCGCTGACCGGTCCACCTAACCGCTGCGCCTCCCGACAGAGCGCTGGTGCTAGCCCCCAGCGCCACGACCTCCGAGCTACCCGGCTGCCCCAAGCCTCCGCGATCCTCCCCGCTACCAGCCGACTTTAAAAAAGGGGGGGGCCTGGCTCCGCCCCGCCGGGACCCCGCCCCCGGCCCGCCCCGGGGGGCGGGGACAGGCGAGCCTCAGCCCCTCCACACGCGGCTCGGGCCCGGGCTCTGCGGACGCCCAGTGAAGCCTGGCCCGCAGCCCGCCGCAATGAAGGGGAAACTCGACCCCCACCAAGGTTCACAGCCTGAAAATTACCCATCCGCCCCCGGAAACTCTGTCCAGAGACACGCGCCCGCGGGGCATTGGCGAGGAGGGAGCAGGAAAGTGAGGTTACGTGCGGACAGGGCCTGAGAGCCGTTCCCTCTTTGCTAGGAATATTGAAGGGGGCAGGGGAAGGCGGAGAGCCGGACAGGGACGGGTGGGGAGAGGGACACACAGATCTATTGGAATCCTGGAGTGACCCCTGGCCTTCTCCCCGCTCCAACGCCCTCAACCCCTACACGCACACGCACACACTCACTCACCCACACAGACACACACGTCCTCACTCTCGAAGACGCTGCTCGCACCATTCACCCAGCTTCCCTGTGGTGGCCGAGCGCCCCCTAGTGACTGCCGTCTGCACACCCCGGCTCTGGCTGAAGAGGGAACGGGCTTTGGAAAGGGGGTGGGGGGAGTTTGCTCCTGAACCCCCTATTTCTGACCTCCCAAACAGCTACATATTTGGGACTGGAGTTGCTTCATGTACAGAGAGCCCAGGGCTGGGCACAGGGGACACAATGTGCCCCTCTGACAATGTGCCATCTGGAGCCCTCATCTGGCCTGCAGACATCAAAGTGAGCGGCAGCCAACAGGCTGGAGTGACTGGGGTCCTTTGGGAAGTGTCCAGGGATGCTTCCCTGGGGAGAAGAATTTGGCACCAAGTTTGTGGAGCTGAGAACGGGAAGCTGTGTGGTTCCGGGGTTAGTCAGTGACCGGGAGGGAAGAGGACCTGTCGGGGCCCACGTATGCACTGTGGAGTCTGGCAAAACCCAAAGGGGGAGGCAGCTGGGCAGACAGAGGCCCTTGTTCCTGCTGCCCCCCCAAACCCAGATGTTGCCAGGGAACTGAGGCCAGGGGGCTGGTGGGGGCGGGTGGAGGCCAGGGCCTGCGTGATGATTCAAACCTACCCGCCAGCACTAAGGAACGTCTGTAGGCCAGCTGCCCAGAGCTCCCACCAGGCCAGGGGCCAAGGCTTCTATCAGCCCAAGCCCAGACTCATAGCTCATCTTCTGAACAGAAATGGGGGTTTCTTCTCAGCTCCCCTATTCCCTCAGGATCCCTTGGCTACTTCTCCAGGCTCATAGCTTCTCCCCTATCCTTCCCCCAGTCCCCTCCCTTACCTCCAAGCCCCCTTTTCCTCCAACTCTCCACATCTTCCCTAAGTGCTCCCGAAGGCCCCCATCCCATTCTTGCATATAGGAAAAATTCCTGGCTGGGTTCTGACCTGGCTATTTCCAGGCTGCCCCAGGGAACAAAGTTGGGGCTCTGATGCCTGTGGGAAGAGTGGGACCAGTCAGTCTGATTATCCACCCAGATCTTGCCAGGGTCTGGCCTACAGCTGGCATAGCCTCTGTGGAGGCATGGACTGAGAATGGGAATGCAGCAGTTTCCCTCAATTTAACCAAAATGCTCCAAGGAGCTTACCCAGTCAGCCCCATCTGCTGTGGTTTGGTGGAGGTGCTAGGTTACCTCCCCAGGACCCCCAGTTCCATCGGTGTGGTGTCCTAAGGCCCTTATGAGGAGAAAGGCTGGCTCCCACCCACCCCAACCATCCCTTTCCATCATTCGTGCACTAGTCCTGTCTCCACCACTTGGCAGGCTCCCCAGCAGCAGGGACAAGGTCTTTGTACAGTTAGTAAATGTTTATTTCCTGGCTCAGGGCCCCCTCCCAGGCAGGCCTCGTCACCTGGGCTCCATGCTCTAGGCTGATGAATGGGATATGGAAGGGAAGCCACTAACTTTCCTTCTTGTGTGCCTCTAGCACCCCAGGAGCACAAGCTGTAGGCACCTTGGGGCAGGATGGAGGCTCTGAGCCCTAAGGGCTCATTCTGGCCCCCTCCCTTGCATCCCTTCTCAACTCAGCCTTCTTCAGCCCCTAAAAGAGCCAACAGACCTGAAAGAGCAGGTCTTAGTAAAAAACAAATAAACAAACAAATCTGAAGCTAAAAGGCGGCTGGAGGGGTTCCAAGGAGGGATAGCCATCACCTGTCACACCATGGCCCCAGGCACCCCCACGCCCATAAGCCAACTGTCCTCCATGGTGGTACCCAGCAAGGTGTGTTACGCCAACCTGTTTGTGTTTCCCTCTGTGGGCTTTGCCCAGGGATCCAGGGGAGTGAGGGCACAGAATTCCTTTTATATAAGGCTAGGATTACAACCTGGCTTAGGGCTTTTTGAGCTACCTTCATTAGGGCGAGAAAGTATGGCCCACCTCCCCCCTTCATTTTGGAGATATAACCTGGCTGTGACCTGGAGGGGTTAACTCTGGATCCCATGCCCCAGTATGTTGTCACCGGCATTTACAACAATGTACTCTTATGGACTCAGCCAATGCCCACATTGTCACCAAATTAAAAGCTCAAGTCACCTAGTCACCTGAGCCTTCAAAAAAGGGGAAAAAGCACAAAACAACAAACACAAGACCACATGTATCTCTGTGGCACCTTCCCTTCCATGGGCTTAGCCCCTTGAACAAACTTGATTTCACTTATCCTCACCTCCCTCCCCAGGCTGCTGCAGGGAAGGGGGTGTCAGAGCAGACTGTCTCCCCAAGGAATCCTCCAAAGGCCCAGAGAGGGCACAAAGAGGCCCAGGGTCTCCTAGCAGATTGGGGAAAGGGGCAGTGAAGCAGAGAGCAGTCCACACAGAGGTCACGCTGGCTCCCATTTGAGGGGCAAACTCGGCCCCGCTTGGAGGGCCTCCCCTTGGGAGCGCAGTGGCCACTCCCCACAGCCTGTGGCTCTGAAGGCAGTTCAGAAGGAGCCAAAGAGGAAGGGGAAGGTGTTCCAGGTGAGGGGGAAGGGGAGAAAGGGGTGGGGGTGGAGAAGAGTGTGAAAGGCAGCCAGGTGCCAGCGGCGGCCCCAGACAAAGAAAGTAGTGATTGGGCCAAGGCACAATAGTTGTACTTTGTCCTGATGTCCTGTCACCTCCAATATTCAGGGAAACTCTCGCCTGTGTGGGTGTGGGTGGTTAATCTAGAAGCCGGTGGATGAAGGGACAAAATCTCTCCTGAGATTGGAAAGAAGGTGAGGAGAGGGTCACTGGGTCTTGCCGTTTTCCACACATTTCTCCAAGTGGTTTCACTGCAATGGAAGGAGGTCTTGTCCTTCACTCCATCCCCTGACCCCCAGGTGACTAGCAGGACACTGATCTGCAGGAAGGGCAGGATACAAATCTGGTGAATTGAAGGAGAGAGAATTGGGTTGGTTCCCCTCAATTCCCTGACCCTGACTGTGGGTCAATCTCTCTCTCTCTCTCTCTCTGTCTCCCCCCACCACCCCCCCTGCCAGGTCTTTGCAACAAAGCATTAAAAAGACAGAGAAAGCAAAGAAAAGGGCCTCTTTCATCCAGTGCCAATGTCCTAGCCCCATGTGGATCTGGAGGTTTGACTTGAGGTGATAATAAGTAATGATGGCCAATTGATAAAAAGCTTGGAGCAGAGGAAGCCAAGGAGGATAACTCTCCCAAGAGGACCCAGTCAGGAAAGGGGGAAGGAACGGGGAAGAGGACCCAGCTGGAGAGAGGGCAGGGCAGAGTCACTGTCTGGGGAAGCTCACCTGCCCACACCACCCCTAGGCCCATCAGCCTCTGCCTCTCCTTCATGGGCCCCAGTCTAATCCCCTGACACTAAACTGTCCCTGCTGAATTGCATCTCCCCAACAGCCCCAGGCATGCCCACCTTCCGACTCTCCAATCTCTGCTATTCCTCCAAGTCTGACCCCAAAACATGCCCATTTCTGCCCCTGTTCACATCCTCCACGCCTACCCTGTCTTGGAGGGAGTCCCTCTGCTGGGAAGAAGGTGTGGCATGTGGTGGCAACTAAGGTCCCAAAGTTGTATCTGCCCTTTTGACCTGGGCCTTGCCTGAGAGCTGAGCTAAGCTCCAATTTGTGAATATTTGTAGGGACTACCAGGCACCAGGCTCCATGCTGATTTTACAGGAGGTACAGGGACATCTAGGTAGGACAGTGGAAAGTACAGGGACTTTGGATTCAAATGGACCCAAGTCGCATTCCTGGCTCTGCCACTAACTGTGTGGCCTTAGGCAGGTTATTCAACCTCTCTGAGCCACAGCTCCCCTCATCAAAAATAGAAGTAAAAATCCCTGCCTTAGAGAGTTGCTGCACATAGACAGATGTGCACACAGCTGCCCCAGAAAGCAAGATGAGAAAGAGGCCCTGGGGGAGGCACAAGTGTTGTGAAGGTATGGAAGCAAAGAGCCAGACTGGCTAGAATGGGCATCTGGAAGGGCTTCCTGCAGGAGGTGGCTTGGGACATGTATTCCACAAGCAATTATTAAACTCAGCTTGTGATCTCTGCTTTGTGTTGGACCCTGGGACTACAACAATGTCAGTGGGGGCTTCCTGTCTGGAGGTAAACCAAAGAGTAAACCAAAACTGGGAATTCTCTGAGGAGCACTTAATTGCTGGGAGTAGGGGAAGGCTTCCTGGAGGAGATGATACTTGAGTTGGGTCTTTTTTTTTTTTTTTTTCTGAGACAGGGTCTCACTCTGTTGCCCAGACTGGAGTGCAGTGGTGCCATCTCGGCTCACTGCAACCTCTGCCTCCCAGGTTCAAGCAATTCTCCTGCCTCAGCCTCCGGAGTAGCTGGGACTGCAGGTGCCTGCCACCACACGTGGCTAATTTTTGTATTTTTAGTAGAGATGGTGTTTCACCATGTTGCCCAGGCTGGTCTCGAACTTCTGACCTCAAGTGATCTGCCCACCTCTGCCTCCCAGAGTGCTGGGATTCCAGGCGTGAGCCACCGTGCCTGGCCTTGAGTTGGGTCTTGATGAAAGAGCAGGAGTTTAGCAAACCAAGTGGACTGTGCAGAGAGAACAAGCAAGGGAAGGTAGCCTGGAAGGTTCTCATGGCTCACAGTGAGCCCTCCCAGTACTCCTCTGAGTGATAGACTTTGAGGCTAGGCAGGGCAGGGGATTAGGGCGTCTTCAGAAACATTCCCAGCCAAAGCCCATAGAGACAATGCTGTTCCCTCAGGGGGTGAGCTCCACACTGCCTTCCCCGCCCCCCGGGGACAGTTTGTCTCTGTCAGAGAATTTAAACAAGCCAGCACTAGAGGTAGGTCCAGCTCACACATGGAACACCACTGTTGCTTGCCCCAGGAGTGAGGGAAGGAGAGCAGAGGACACCAGCCTGTGACAAGCACAGGGCCACTCAGCTGGGCCAAGGCATAAAGCAGAAAGATATATTTCCTCCCTTCATTACCTGGTACCCAGAGCCCTCCTGTCTACCTGTCACAGGCATGTGGCGACTTGGAAACAGCACTGGGCAAAAAATTCCTGAGTCTGGCTGGGTGTGGTGGCTCACGTCTGTAATCTCAGCACTTTGGGAGGCCAAGATGGGCAGATCACCTGAGGTCAGGAGTTCAAGACCAGCCTGGCCAACATGGTGAAACCCTGTCTCTACTAAAAATACAAAAGTTAGCCAGGCGTGGTTGTGCGTGCCTATAGTACCAACTACTGGGGAGGCTGAGGCAGGAGAATCACTTAAACCCAGGAGGCAAGTAAGCCGAGATGGCGCCACTGCACTCCAGCCTGGGTGACAAAGCGAGACTCCGTATAAAAAAAAAAAAAAAAATTTCCAGAGTCTGTTGCTGTGTGGCCTTGGCCGAGTCAGCTCCCCTTGCTGGACCTCAGGCTTCTCCTGGGTAAAGCATGAGGTTCCACTCCCTAAGCTCTGAGGCTCTGTGAGCCTGTAACATCTCCCTCAAACACTCCAAATGAGATGACTGATACCAAATGTCACATCTTCCAGGGCCTGTGTGTTTCAAAAGCCTCTTGGAGAGGGCAGTGCTTAACTCAAACAAATCTAGCACTAATGGTGAAATCTGGGGCTCAGCACCAAGTGATGGAAGGGAGAAGCAGTTCTCATGAACCCCTCAAATCCCAGCAGGTAGGGAACCGCTTCCTCTGTTACCTGAGATGCCAGACCGCTGTCCTTTCAGGAAAGACACCAGCCTGATGAACCCTCACTGTGAAAAGCCTCAGCCACCCACCCACTCCCCTTGCTCCACCCCACCACCCCCATAGCGAGTAATGGAAAAAGCCAGACAGGCTGGGGTTGATCTTGGTTCAACACTTCCAAGCTTTAAGACTTGGACAATTCACTTATCTGTCTGAGCCTCAGTTTCCTCATCTGTAAAATGAGGTTCATGGTTCTTACCTCCCAGGGTTGTAGGGAAATATGTGGAAACAGCAAACATCAGCTAAGCTCCTTGCCCAGAGTAAGTGTCATATAAATGTTTTTCCCTTCCCTGTCTCCTGTTCCTACCACCATTCGTGAACAAACTCTTAGAGAATGCAAACCCACTGTCATCTGGCTAAAGTAAAACAGAAACAAATAGGGAAATGGGTTTGCCCCACCCCTGGTTAAAAAAAAAAAAAAAGAAAAGCAAGAAATCACATAATGCATGCCAAAGATGACTAGGGGTGGGGGGATCTGTTGGCTTGGTTCCTGCTTTAGTCTTTCTTTGAAGCAACTATGTAACTAGGTTGTCATTGAGCTGACTGCAATGTGAGTTCCTTCGGGGAAGTCCCAGGAAAAAAAAGAGGCAGGGACCCAAGGCGCCCCCTACCTCCCAGCAAGAAGGGCCCCTTCCCCCAGCAGCCCCCTGGGCCTGGGCTGGAAGCTGGGGCGATGACCTGGGCCCCCCAGGATGGTGCACAAAGATAAAGCCAGTTAATGATTGGCCCCCTGATTGGCCCCCTGAGAGCTGAGCTAAGCTCCAATTTGTGAATATTTGTAGGGACTACCAGGCACCAGGCTCTATGCTGATTTTACAGGAGGTACAGGGACATCTAGGTAAGGCAGTGGAAAGTACAGGGACTTTGGATTCAAAGTCCCACCATCCTCCCTGCTGTCCCAGACCCAGAAGTGCAGGGCATGGGGAGTGGGGAGGCCTCCCCTCAGCTTCCAGGATCGGCCTGGCCCAATAGCCTCGAGATATTCAGGGAAGCAGGCAATTAGTCAGAGGATATCCATGTCAGGAGAACATCAGACTGTGCTCCTAGGAGTCTTGAGGGTCCTCAGAGATGGGACAGGTGGCAGGAAGGTGTGGGAGTGGGCAAACACAGTACATGCAGTTTTATCTGCTTCATTTATTGGCGCTTCCCTTGGAATTTCATTTGAGGAAAAGTTTCCACTGCTAAAGAAGCTTACTGGCCAGAGGAGCAGAAGGAGGCCCAGAGTTGTCCAAAGCCGGTGCGCTGCACAGAGTCAAGACATCAACCCAGATCATTCAACTCACAGCTTGGGGCTCTTTCTACCTCCCCAGGGCCACTTCATCATTTAATCAGGGCCCAGCACTGAGCCAGGCACCTTTGGGATACACTGGGCTTCTGCCTCTAAGAACTGACTGGCTGGGTGGGGAGCCAGGTAGTGCCAGAGAGGAGGTGTTGGAACTAGATGCTGCATGCATAGGAGTGTGTCGGCAGCTGACCCAGGGATCTGTTGTTTGCTCCTCTTTCCCTAGAGGGGCTCAGCACTCCCTCACTCTAGGCAGTGCCCTGCAGAGGGCACAGCTAAACCATGCCCCACTGGGGTCTCCTGGAGAGATGGTCCCGCCTACATCTCCCTGCATGCCAGCCTGCTCAACCAGACCCATCTCCTTCCAGAACACAGCTGGAAGCATCAGGAGAAGTGAGGCAGGGCATGCTCAGAGCTGCTGTGCCTGCTGCCAGCTTCTCCAAGTTCCAGGACCTGGTCGCAGTCAGCTCCAGCTGTGGGGCACCAGGGCCCCACGGAGCTCAGGGTGATGGCCAAAACATTTAACACCTGCTATGGCTCAGGCACAGTTCACGTAGAGCTGACAGCATATGCCAAGCCAGACATGAACCTCAATTTCTGGATGGTGGAGAGGTCCAGGGTACCAAGTAAGGGACTGGGGTGGCCAGAGAGGCACAGGGGGAACTCAAGGACTGGAACAACAGCTATTTACCAATCAATCAGGAGGCGTGCTGGGTACACCAGGTGAATGTCTGCCCTGCCCCAGTCCACTCTTGACTCCAGGCTGGAATGTGCAGCTCCCTGCTGAGAATGAGGCCTGTCTGGGTCCCTGGTCTGCATGCCTCCCTACCTCCTCCTCTCTTGGAAAGGCCAGGCCAGGACTCCCCACTAATCTTCATGCGTAAGTGTAGCCTACAGCCAACATAGCAGGTACCTCACCAGGTCTTTAGTTCCAGAGGCCAGGCCTGAGGCGGTGGACTCATGGGTCCCAGACACTGTTGAAAACATGGTAGACAAGGCAAGCCCCAGCTCTGGGGTAGAATCACAGCCCCAAATGTCCAGATCATGGACAGTTATGGGTGAACAGAGCATTTTCTTTTCCCTTCCTTCTCTGTCTTTCCTCAGATGTCTCCATCCCTCCTTGCCTCCTTCTCTCTTCCTCCTTTCTGCCTAGCCCCATTGTCCCGGGGGCCTCCTGGGTCAGTCCCATTGACTAAGTGCTCCTCTGTCAGATTAGCTCCACTGTCCTCAGCTTCCTGGAGCCCCCTGGGAAGGTGACTGCTCCCCACTTCCCATTCACTGTCGGGGAGCAAGCCTGGGCAGTGGGGAACAAGCTAGGAGGAAAGATGTTCGTTCTTCACATCCCCTCAGTTCCTTCTAGCCCTCCAAGAACTAGGAAGAACTTGCAAACAGGCATTTCTGTGGCTATGGGACATACTCCTGCCTGTCGGGATGCCAGGAGAGTTGGTACGGCAACTCCAGAGAGAGCAACAAATACAGTGCGGAGCACCAAGCCCCCTCCATAAGACCTTGGCATGACCAGAGGTCTTAAGGAGGACAGAGGGAGGCACGATGAATCTGCCCTTCACCAGCTCTGACTGTAGCCCTGGGGTGGCATCTCCTCCCCCACTGCATTTCCCTCCCGTCACTCATCCACCAACCCCCTGCCTCTCCATGTCTCCTCAGCTTTCCAGGCTGAAGGCTGCAGGGACTACTAAATCACACACACACACACAAACAAACAAACCCCATCTACCACCACCACCCACGACAGGGCCCAACGGAGAAGAGAGAAGTGTTTCCAGAAACCCAGCTGTTCCAGGCAAGCCGACCTGGGTCACAATGGCCTCCCCACCGAGGCTACAGAGAGACTAGGTGTCGGCTGAGCAGCCCCTCCCAACACCACCACAGGAGTTACCTTGAAAGCCCCTCTGACAAATAGTGTCCCTGAAGCCCTGTCATTAAGCACTCTGCACCCTGAGCGGTTCCTCAGATTGCCACGTGTGGGTCCTGGAGGTGAGGACACCTGGGTTCAAACGCAGCCACTGTCACTGATTTGTTGTGTGGCCTGGAGCAAGTCACCGCCCATCCCTGCCTCAGTGTCCTCCTTTCTAGACTGAAAGGGCTGGACTGATTGCTAAAACTGCGTTAGGGCTCCCTGTCTATTGCTGTAGGGAATGGGAAGGAAACTATAAAATGAGAGCTGTGGACACTCCCTCCTGTGGCCTGGCCGACTGCAAGAGACGGGGAAGGACCAGGGAGCACCATTCCAGGACCATCTTTTAGAGATACTATAAAGATTACTCAGGTACAGTTGGGCAGGGAAGCAGAGAAAAGTAAACCCTTCAGTCCATTGTCTGACCAACAGCCTGAGTTTGCCTATTGCCACCAACCAGAACAGCTGAGATTGCAGCAAGAAAAATTTAAATCAGATAAGCAGAGGTCTACCAAACTCATCCTCTCTAGAGTATTTGTGGAGTGATAGCAGTGGGATGTCTTTCTACAGACTTCTAGGCCCATTTCTGGCCTGGATGAAATGCTGGGGAGTGGGGGAAAGGAAGAGAAGACAAAGGAGGAGAAGGTGAGCCAAGATGTCAGCTCCCAGGCACCCCCTTTGGGCGAGGGGGTAGGCAGGGTGCCCCTGCCTGCGATCCAGGAGCTGAAGTAGGGGAAGGAATGTGTCAGGGGTGTGGTGGGGCTGAGCGAGGCGGGAGAATGGAATGAAAAGACTGTCAAGTGGTGATATGAGTGTTTGTGGGAAATACCGAGAAAGACCCTTTCCTGGTGGGAGGGGATGAAAGGGAGTCTCAGCCCTGGGCTCCCCCAGCCTGACTCCAGGGACTACAGAATCTTCTTGGAGCAGGGCCCGAGCCCTCCACTATGACATTAGCTTGGGCAGGGGAGCCCAGAGCCACTGTTTGAGGTGAGATAACACACACCTACCCCTGGCCCCAGGCACTGGGGAGGGTAACAGGACACAGATCATGAGGAGCAAGGGTGCTTCCTTCCCCCGGACTCCTGGGATGCCCAGACCACCCCTGCTCTTCCTCTGGGTGGAAGCCCCAGACCTCTCCAGGGGCAGCAGGTAAGGCTCTAGGGAGACATCTATCCTCACTGTTCTCCTGGCCTGGCCCTGGGGCAGGTGGAATAATTCTGTGACTCATTCCACAGCTACTCCTCCTTCTCTTCCAAACCTAGGAATCTGGGAGATAAGGAGAAGGATGAGCAAGAGAATGGGTCCCCTTTCCCCATACTTTAGTCAAAAATAATGGACCATTTGAGGCAAGGCCAGTTACCTCGATGAGAGCCAGGTGAGCAGGTGTGGTGTTATGCAAATGAGCTTATGCATATGTATTATGAGGAAGGGTGGGTCTGCCCTGCTTACTCCGCTCTGGAGGCCCACACCCCAGCACCGAGTCTTCCAGCCCAGAAAGGTTTGTTAAGTGAGTCCACAGCCTCTGTCCACTCTGGCCTCTCCCCCAGGCTGTCTCCACACTGCCATCCTCGCCTTTTTCTATGTGTCCTTCCCTACCAGGAGTTGAAGATTTCTTCCATCATCTCCCAGGTTCTGCCTACATCAACCCCGATCACAGCCACCTTGGGACACAGCTCCTCACACTTCCTCCCCTCCTGTCCTAAAGCTCCTCAGGGATGTCTGGCTCTCTAGAACGGGGCCACAGTCCCCCAGGGCTGGCAGGGGCAGCCTCCAGGCTCCTCGAAGCTGCCCAAGAGGAAGGTAGGAGGTGGAGAGGGGCTGTCCCGCTGGCCTGGCTGGGTGCAGGTTAGGGAGCCCCTTCTCTGGCCCACAGGAGGGAAGACCCGCAACACCCAGACAGAGGTGGGGGGCCTTGAACCCCCTTCTGCCTGAGATGACAGAACAACCTTGCTGGGCACCTTCCATCAGTGGGCTTCAGATGTAGCTGTTGCCCAACCGTGGCCACACCCCAGACATTCTCTGGAAGCCCAGGGCCCCCTCCTCAGTCAGGACCCCTCCCAGGTACCTCACCTAGTGCCACCCCGAGCCTCTAGAGGGCGAGGGAGAGCAGTGCTGGACTTCCCAGCCTCTGGGGCATGCCCAGGAGGCTTTCTGCACAGGCCCCTGGTCCCTGAGGAGGGGGCACCACACCGGAGGCTGTCTATCCAGACTCACCCTCTAGGAGCAGGGAAGTATGGGGTATAAGCCAGGGCTGGCACGAGGACTGCTTGGATGATTCAGGGACAGAAAGGTAGGCTGGACTGTGGAGGACCCTGAAGAAGGGTAGGTTTGAGTGATGGAAATATTATCTGAGCAATAATATTCAGATAATATGCTGAAATACGCTGTTCATTTGAGTACAGAAAGGAGAGCAATGGCTTGAGCCTCAGGAATCTCTGCCTGACCTTGGAAGAGAAAGAGGCTTCTTGGCTCGCATTGCAAATCGCCATTACCCTCGCCTCATCCAGGGTCGGAACTAGGGAGAGGCAAGCGAGGCAGCTAGGTGAGGACCAAATGTAAGGAGTAAGGAGCTGCGCACTCTTATAAGGGTCATGCAGGTGCAGTGCAGGCCCTAAGAGTGAGTGCCTCCTTAAACACTGCACCAGGCCCCGCCCTCTTGGGAGCCTGCCTGGGGACTAAAGCCGCAGGGACATTTAAGACAGAGTTGGGGTGAGGAGTGGGGTCACTTTTTCACACTGGACCCCTCAAAGGAAAGAACTAGCACCTAACTCAACTAAAGGAGAGTGGGGCCACAGATGAGGTGAAACAGACAACTGTCTTGCCGGCGCCTGGGCTCTGTGTGTGTGTGCCTGTCTGTGACAGTGTCTGTGCGTGTCATTTGTTCATTCAGATTGTGGATCTCCCCACTTCTAGCTATCTGTCCCTGGGCAAGTCATGCAACCTCTCTGAACCTGAGTTTCCTTGAAAACCCATGCTAATAATACCTATACAGGGTTCTTGTGACCTGGCCTGTGCATAGTAGGAACCAAACAAATGGTGGTTTCTATTCCCATTATTATTCATAATATGATTGTGTGTGGCCCCTTCTTTCCCCTGCCTCCTTACATATCCATCCCACTCCAGCCAGCCAAGTCTTCCGACAGCCCCAAGCACAGGTTGCTCATTTCTTCATCCTGGTCTATACAGTGCCAGCCGTGAAGATTTGCCTCTTAAAACATGAAGCCTTCTTAGACCACTTCTGCTCAGCAGTCTCCCCTAAACTCCTAGAGGATGAGCTGTCTGTACCTCTTCATCCAGCCTCAAATGCTGTCTGATGTATTTAACTTTGTAAAGGAGAGTGTGTGTGTGTGTGTGTGTGTGTGTGTGTGTGTGTGTGTGTGTGTGTTTTATCTTTCTCCAAGTGCATTCACAGAGGAGAGAGTATATTTTTCAGTGATCTCTTACCCCATCCAACCCTAAGGACTAATATAGGCCTGCAGGTATAGACATCCACATGTAGACTCTTTTCTTTTCTTTTTTTTTGTTTTTGTTTTTGTTTTTGTTTTTGTTTTTTGAGACAGGGTCTTGCCCTGTTTACCAGGCTGGAGCACAGTGGTATGATCTCAGCTTACTGCAGCTTCAACCTCCTGGGCACCTCAGCTGCCTGGGTAGCTGGGACCACAGGCATGTGCCTCTATACCTGGCTAATTTTTGTGATTTTGTTTGTTTGTTTGTTTGTTTGTTTTGTAGAGACAGGGTTTAGCCATTTTGCCCAGGTTGGTCTCCAACCCCTGGGCTCAAGCAATCTGCCCATGTTGGCCTCCCAAAGTGCTGGGATTACAGGTGTGAGCCACCACGCCCAGTTTACTTGTAAACTCTTTATGAATGAAAATAATAATGGTGACCGGGCACAGGGGTTCACACCTATAATCCCAGCACTTTGGGAGGCCGAGGCAGGTGGATCACCTGAGGTCAGGAGTTTGAGACCAGCCGGGCCAACATGGTGAAACCCCGTCTCTAATTTAAAAATACAAAAATTAGCCAGGTGTAGTGGCAGGTTCCTGTAGTCCCAGCTACTCGAGAGGCTGAGGCAGGAAAATCACTTGAAACTGGGAGGCGGAGGTTGCAGTGAGCTGAGATCGTGCCACTGCATTCCAGCCTGGGCAACGGGGTGAGACTTGGTCTCAAAAAAAAAAAAAGAAAATAATAGTGGTAAATACTGCCTGGGATCATATCCCTACTGTGTGCCTTATGTTATCTCATTAATCCCAACAATAGCCCTGTGAAGTAGCTTACAATTATAAAGCAAAGGCCAGGAGAGTTTAGGTAACTTGCTCACAGTCATACAGCAAATAAGCAATAGCGCTGGGATTTAAACTCAACTCTCTCTGGCTCCAAAACCAGCACTCTTAACCACTATGGCTTGAATACAAGAATGAACAATCAACAAACCAAATTTCCTTTCTGTACTCGAAGAAAGAAATAACCAAAAAGCAAGCAGATATCAGAACTTCAGTCAAATGCTTTCAAGGTTTTAAATCAGAATCTGTTGGGGTTCAAGTTCAGAATGTTCTGCTGTTCATACTGAGACCAGAACCCCCACCCAGTCATTACACCCAGATGGTCTCAGAGGCACCCAGAGGGTCTTGCCTTACTCAGTAGGGTTTTAGACCATTTTTTCAACAAATGGGGTTGAAAAAAATATTCATCCCAGAGTGAGTCAGAAAAATCACTTACTTTGTTCAATTCCCAGAATGTTCCTGTAGACCCTCGCTCTATTTTAACTTCTGTAGGAGAAACTTTTATTTGCTCTCCATTTGTTTATTAACAATTTGGCAACTTTTTGATAACTAAATGGACAACATTGGCCAGTCAGCAATATTACATGGAGTAACTACCAGAAAACCACTCACTGACTCATTTTCACAGGTACTCCCATCAATCCCCAACTGTTACAATAAAATGTTGTCAAGGGGAAATGTATCCCCTTCAGGCCTCCGTTCTCCTTTGCCATCTTCCTTGTGCTGCTGTGGCATTAAACTGCCCTTGGAATCTCTACATTACATTCCCCTCTCTGTGACTCAGTGTCCTTACCTGGGAAATGAGGATCATAAGACCACCAACTCTACAGGGCCATGGCAAGGATCCAACCAGGCAATGTGTAGAAAACACAGCAACTGGCATGGAGGGAGAGCAGAGGAAACATTTGGGGCTGTGGGTGCTGTCATTTCAAGCCTGGTAAAGATGCCCAGAGGCCTGAACTTCTCTAGCTGTGGGAAAACTGCTTCTCCCGGCACGCTTTCCCACCTGTCTCCTAGGATCCATGTCCCTGAGAATCAGCCCTCACTCACTACTCTCTCATCCCTCCAGTCACACTCCAGCCCCTCAAGACTTAGAATCATCAAACTCCATGACTAAGAAGGTAGTGAGAGCTCATCTGACTCAACTTTATTTTTTCTGAAAGGAAAGGCAAAACTCTGCAATGTAAATGGCATGCCTCAAATCACATACCATTTGCTTCTAATTCACCTGCAAAATCCTATACATTCAAAAAGTGGACCCTACACATCTAGGCCAACAAAACCAAATTTGCTCAAAGCATTTTTGGACTTTACTTCCCCTTATGGATTGATCTTAGACTTCATTATACACCAAACAAGGAAATCAATTTCTTAATTTGGTGCCACACCTTGTTTTGGACCAAAAAAAAAAAAAAAAAAAAAAAACGGTGCTGCTATTACCTACTCAGTTTGCTCAGTCTCCTAGGTCACACACCTGGGCACTAAACAACTTTTGGTTATTTCCACTTACATTTAGTTCCCAAGGATGAAGTCTTTTTTTTTTTTTTTTTTTAAGAAGGAGTCTCACTCTTTTGCCCAGGCTGGAGTGCAATGGCTCAATCTCGGCTCACTGCAACCTCTGCCTCCCGGGTTCAAGCAATTCTCCTGTCTCAGCCTCCCAAGTAGCCAGGATTACAGGTGTCCACCACCAGGCCCGGCTAATTTTTTGTATTTTTAGTAGAGACGAGGTTTCACCATGTCGGCCAGGCTGGTTTCAAACTCCTGACTTCAAGTGATCCGCCTGCTTCGGCCTCCCAAAGTGCCAGGAGTACAGGTGTGAGCCAGCACTCCTGGCCAGGATGAAGTCTTGACACCATTGTGGAATACTTTTAACATGATAAAGGCTCCGAAAGTAGCTTATTTGTTTGTTTATCCATAAATTTAGTAAATATCTATTGATACTTCCTTATATACCAGGCCCTGTGCTGGGGGATGGAAATGGCACAGTAAACCAGACTGACTCAATTTCAGAGCATACCTGATCTGTTCTTTCAGTATTATTACATGGAATTGATAATAATAATAATAGCTGGGCACAATGGCGCACACCTGCAGTCCCAGCTACTCCAAAGGCTAAGGCAGGAGTCCAAGGCTGTAGTGCATGAAGACTGTGCCTGTGAATAGCTCCTGCTCACCAGCCAGGGTGACATAGTGAGACCCCCCAGCTCTAAAAAATAAAAAATTTAAATAAAAAAAGCATCTAAAAATAAATTAAAAGACTTCCAGGAAAAATTGGCAGCCTGAACTCTTACATCTAGTTTTCTTGTTCCTGAATCTCCACTTAAGCAAAGTTAGCAAAGACACTAACACTGGGGACAAAATGAAACATCCCAGCCAGGTCACCCTAGTGTGAGGCTCACAGAACCACACCCACATACACTCACATATGCACACACACCTACACACATACATATGTATACTCACATACACAATCACATATACACACACCTACACACATGCACACACACATACACACATACGCACACACACCTACACACCCACATACATACACTAGCATACACAGTCACATATACACACATACCTACACACACATGCACACACACACACATACACACTCACATATACACACACACCTACACACCTACATGCATACACTTATATACATACTCACATATACACAAATACCTACACATACGTAGTCACACACATACACAGCTTCCAACTAGCTTTACAAATCTCCACACCTAAAAATAAGCAAACAACTGAGGATTATGAGACATTTGAGGAAAGCTTCTAACACAAAAGACAGAGGCCAAAACAAACAAAAAATCACTTGAAGGAAGCTGAGTCTACGTAGCAAGAAGAAAGCTTAAAAATAACAACACATTATTATCATATACTGTGAATGATAAGAAAAAATATTGCAAAGATGAAACAAAAACAGAACAGTGTTTTTTTAAAAAACAGAGAATAAGAGAGAGGTCTTAAAAAATCAAATGTGATAGCAGAAATAAAAAATTCAGTGGAAATTTGGAAGATAAAGCTGAGGAAATGTCCATCAAGTAGAGAGAAAATAACAAAAGGATGGAAAGTTACAAGTAACTATGCAATAAAACTACAGGACCAGTCCAGGAGAGACAACAACATCAAAATAACAGGAGAAACAGAGAAATTAAGGGAAAGACATCCTCAGTGACATAATCTAAGAAAATTTCCCATAACTGAGGAATCCCTGAGAGCCCAGTGCAACAGATAATATTTTTAAGTATTATTTTTACATTTCAATTTCCACTGGTTCATTGCTCATATTTAGGAATATAATTGATTTTTGTATACCACTTTTGTGTCTCACTACCATACTAAATTCATTTATTAGTTCTAGTAGCTTCCTTGTAGATTCCATCAGACCTTCTACAGGGTTGATCATGTCATCTGCAAATAATGAAAATTTTACTTCTTCCTGTCCTATCTGAATGCCTTGTATGTTTCTTGCCTTATTACAGTGGTTAGAGCCTCTGGTACAATGTTGAATAAAAACAGTAAGAGTGGACATCCTCGTTCTATTCTTTTTTTTTTTTTTTTTTTAGGAAGGGAACAGAAGGCCAAAAGCCTACAGCACCCAGTATGCCAAGGTGGTCTCCCATCTAAGCACTAACTAGGCCCAACCCTGCTTAGGTTTACAAGATCAGATCAGATGAGATCAAGCACATTCAGGAGAAAATATTCTATCTTTTCACAATTATAGTTTTTTTTTTTTTTGGTAGAGGCTTATTATCAGGTTGTGGAAGTTCCTTTATATTCTTAGTTTGTTTAAGTTTTAAAAATCAGAAATGGATGTTGTGTTTTGTCAAATGTATTTTCTACATCTATTGAGATGATTGTATGGGTTTTTCTTTTTAATTTGTTAATATAGTGAATTACATTGAATTGTTGAATGTTAAACTAACCTTGAATTCCTAGGATAAGCTCTACTTGGTTATGATGTTATTAGTGTACATGTATATACACTAGTACATATATATATATATATATACTAATACACATATAGATGATACAGCATACTACATACCTAGGCTGTGTAGTATAGCCTATTACTTCTAAGCTACAAACCTGTATAGCATGTTACTCTACTAAATACTGTAAGCAATAGTAACACAATGGTAAGTATTCATGTAATACATGAAAAGTTTCAGTAAAAATACAGTATTATAATCTTATAGAATCATCATCATACATAAGGTCCGTCATTGACCAAAATATCATTATCAGTGCATGAATATGTATATATAGTATGTGTATAGGTGATAGAGAGAGTTCAATTATATTTACATGAATTTTGTGTAGAAATTTTTCATCTATACTCATGAGAGATATTGGCCAGTAGTTTTCTGTTCTTGTAGTATCTTTGTTTGGTTTTAGCCTTATCTGATGAGTTGGGACGTATTTCTTCCTCCTGAATATTCTAGAAAAGTTCATATAGAATTATTATTATTTCTTCCTTAAATGTTTGGTAGTATACATCAGTAAAGCCATCTGGGCCTGGATTTTCTTTGTGGGGGAGGCTTTCAACTGCAAATTCAGTTTTTAAAAAATTACATATAAGTCCATTCAAGTTATCTATGTCTTCTAAATAACCTGAATGGAGTGGAGTGGTACAATCAGCTGACTGCAACCTCCACCTCCCAGGTTCAAGCAATTCTCATACCTCAGCCTCCCGAGTAGCTGGCATTACAGGCATGTGCCACCACACCTGGCTAATTTTTGTATTTCTGTATTTTTAGTAGAGATGGGGTTTCACTATGGTGGCCAGGCTGGTCTCCAACTCCTGACCTCAGGTGATCCGCCCACCTTAGCCTTCCAAAGTACTGGGATTACAGGCATGAGCCATCACGCCCGGCCTCTGTTTCTTCTTGAGTAAGCTACCATAGTATGTGTCTTCGACAGAATTAGTTCATTTCATCTAAGTTAGGGAATTTATTGAAGTAAAATTTTTCATATTACTTTCTTATCTTTTTACTATCTATACAGTCTGTAGTCAATCACAGCTTTCATTCTTGATACTGGTAATTTGTGTCTTCTTTTTTTTTCCAGATCAATCTGGCTAGAGGTTTATCAATATTATTGATTTTCTTGAAATAACAGCTTTTGGTTTTATTGATTGTCTCAATGTTCTTCTATTTTCAACTTCATTAATTTTTCTCTGATATTTTTCTTTTTTTAGACAGTCTCGCTCTATCACCCAGGCTAGAGCGCAGTGGTGCAATCTCAGCTCACTGCAACCTCCACCTCCCAGGTTCAAGCAATTCTCATGCCTTAGCCTCCCGAGTAGATGGGATTACAGACACCTGCCACCACACTGAGTTAATTTTTGTATTTTTTAGTAGAGGTAGGGTTTTGCCATACTGGGCAGGCTGATCTCGAATTCCTGACCTTAAGTGATCCACCTGCCTCGGCCTCCCCAAGTGCTGGGATTACAGGCGTGAGCCGCTGCACCTAGCTAAATTTTTCTCTGATCTTTATTATCTAATTTCTTCTCCTTACTTTGTGTTTAACTTGCTCTAGTCAAAGGTTTTTAAATTCATTAAAAATGTTAAACTATAAAACAAAAAGTACAGAAATAATTTTTCATCTTGTGCTCTAAAATAAACTTTTCATTTCAAAATTTCTCAGTAAGTCTGAAAACATGTCCAATTATTTATTCATCAAACATTTATCGAGCACCTACTATGTGCTAGGCACTATTCTAGGCACCAGAGATAGTGAATAAAACAAAGGTCATGCCCTCACTGACCCTATATTCTAATTGGAGATGGACAACAAACAGATAAATATATCATAAGTTCAAATTAATTATGTAGACCAGGCGTGGTGGCTCATCCCTGTAATTCCAACATTTTGGGAGGCCGAGGCAGGTGGATCACTTGAGGCCAGGAGTTCAAGATCAGCCTGGCCAACATGGTGAAACCCTGTCTCTACTAAAAACACAAAAATTAGCCAGGTGTGGTGGCGCATGCCTGTAGTCCCAGCTACCGGGGAGGCTGAGGCAAGAGGATGGCTTGAACCTGGGAGGCGGAGATTGCAGTGAGCCAAGATCATGCCACTGCACTCCAGCCTGGGTGACAGAGCAAGACTCCATCTCAATAAAGAAAAAACCACACACATACACACACACACAAATGGACTATGTAATTTGTTGTTGTTGTTGTTTGTTGATTGGTTTGAGACGGAGTCTCACTCTGTCACCCAGGCTGGAGTACAGTGGCGTGATCTTGGCTTACTGTAACCTCTGCCTCCCGGGTTCAAGTGATTCTCCTGTCTCAGCCTCCAGAGGAGCTGGGACTACAGGCACACGCCACCCCGCCTGGCTAATTTTTGTATTTTTAGTAGAGACGGTATTTCACCATGTTGGCCAGGCTGGTCTTGAACTCCTGACCTCAAATGATCTGCGTGCCTGAGCCTCCCAAAGTGCTGGGATTACAGGCGTGAGCCACCGTGCCCGGCACTGACCATGTAATTTAATAAATAAATTTATTTTTAAAAAATAGTGTTGATAAATGCGATGCAGACAAATAAAGCAAGGTGAGGGGACAGAGACTGAGCAGGTTTTGGGGGAAGGGGCTGTTTCTATTTTAGATGAGGTCAACAAAGGGCTCATTCTGAGTAGAGATCTGAAGGAAATGAGGGGGAACGCCCGGAAATATCTAGGGAAAGGGCATTCCAGGCTGAGATAGAAGCAAGGGCAAATTCCCTGAAACCAGAATATGCTTGTCTTTTTGAGGAAAAGTAAGAATGTCTAAATGGCAAAGGAGAGAGGTAGCTAGGGGCCAAAACATGTAAAGCCTTATAGGCCACTGTAAAAACTTCATATTTAATTCTAAGTGTGGTAGGGAGGATTCTAAGATGACCCACCAAAATCCCCTGCTCCTTGGTTTGCCCCTATACATAATCCCAGGACTGTGAATATGATAGGTTTCACCCCCGTGGTTAGGTTGTTCCATGGCACAGGTGACTCTAAAAATGAGAGATTATCCATAGCCAGGCCTGGTGGCTCACGCCTGAATCATGTGAGCTCAGGAGTTCAAGACCAGCCTGGGCAACATAGTGGGACCCCCCCGTCTACAAAAATTTTGAAAATTAGCCAGGTGTGGTGGTGCACATCTGTGGTCCTAGCTACTCAAGAGGATGAGGTAAGAGGATCACTTGAGCCCAGGAGTTCAAGGCTGCAGCAAGCCATGATCACACCACTGCACTCCAGCCTGGGCAACAGAGTGAGACCTTGTCTCAACAACAACAAAAACAAAAAGAACTCAGTTCAGCTGACATTTTGATTTCAGCCTTGTGACACCCTGAGTGAAAAGCCCACTCACACTGTCCCTGACTTCTGACCTACAGAACTGTAGGCTAATCAATAGGTGTTATTTAGAGGTGCTAAGTTTGTGGTCATTTGTTGCACAGCAATAAAAAAGCTATTATGTTCAATATGATGGGAAGTCATAGATACATAGACCCTTTCTTATGAGTTTGACTTTACTGTCACCCTAATTAGATAGTAAGCTGCCTAAAGGCAGAAACCAACAGTCTACCTGTCTCCTGCACTAGACTGCACCAGGCACCTAGTGGACACACAGGAAATATCCCACAAATAAGTAAAAAAAAGTGTTGATCAAAGGCGAGCTCTTTGGAAAACTTGCCTAGCCTCTTGTACTGACCACTTTGGAGGACTGCTGATATTTGTATAAGTTCTTTCAGAAAAATTGCATTCTGTGTATGCACAGCTTGCCTTCAGTCCTGCCTTGTTTGTGGTGGGGCATGGGGTAGGATGACCTCTCTTTAAACGCAGCATGTTGCACCAGAACTCACCTTCCATTCAAACATGGCTCCAACAGACTTCCCTTTCTGTTGCCACCATCTTTTGGGGACCCAAGTTCTGAACCTTGGGCTGATGCTCAATTCCTCCTTCTCTTACCCTCTCCATAGTCAGAGTCCTGGAGATTGATTTTCCAAAATGCCTTTCTGTAAGTCCTAGCATCTGTGTTTGCACTGCCATCAGCCTATCTGAGGCCCCTCAGCTCTCACCTGCGTGATGGCAAAGGGCTCCCAGCAAGTTTCACCATCTCTTCTTCCCTGTGCTCAATCCGCCTTGGTCACCAACACCTGGCTAATCTCCCTTAGATAACACTTGGTACATGTAAGCCCTTCCTCTAAAACTTTCATACGCTCATCATTGCACACTCAGGTGAGCGGGGTGCCCCATAGTGAGCTGTGAGCGCCTTGAGAGCAAGGACCATGTGTTTAATATCTTTGAGGCATCATTGGTGTTCAACATCCATATGAGGCTGTTGATGGCAATGGTCATGACCATGAACATGAGAAGGATGTCTTTTCTTTTAGGTCAGAGAAGACAGCTGGTCTGTTAGTCTTCCAGGCTCTAAAGACTTAACCAGCAGCAGGGGAAAACTATGAAGTGTGTCCACTCTTCTCTTTAACCCTCTGCCCCCAACTCCTCCTCATCCCTGGGAATCTTGGCCAGCAAGCCTCCCACCCCTGTTATTCCATATCAATGTCAGCTGTCAGATCTTTTGTTCATGCTGAAGAGGTTTCCTTCCCAAGGGTGTTTGCAATTTCACAAGGAGATGACCGTAAAGGAGGCAAATATTAATGGTAGGGTTTCAAGTATCAGCTGCTGGGTGGAGTGAGATGTTTGGACAAGGATATAAAGCTTTGCTCCTGCACCCAAAAACATGTCCCTGCCCATGCAGCAGGACTGATGTTAATAAAAGCATAGCATTGAACACATGACACATGTACCCTCGCCCGACAGGTGGGGACAGAACAAGTCTACGCGGTAGGCAGGATCCGGAGTAGGCTGCTGAAAAGCTCCAGCCAAATGATGAAGAAGAAATTCAAGAGAAGTTGAATGCCCTGTAGATCTTAGAAAAAAAGAACAGTTTTGAAGCACAGGGAAAATTGCTATGCCTTTTTGGTCTTTTTTTTTTTTTTTTTTTTTTGAGACTGAGTCTCACCATGTTGCCCAGGCTGGTCTCAAACTCCTGGGCTCAAATGATTCTCCCACCTTGGCCTCTCAAAGTGCTGGGATTACAGATGTGAGCCACCACACCCAGCCAACCTTTGGTCATTTTTATGTCCCCATCCTCAATACCAACTCTGAAGAGAGTGGACCCCTTTCCACAGGACCGGCCCACCCCCAGGCGTGGATCACAGGGAGGGAGAAGCAGCTTCCAGACTCAGGAGCCCCTCCATCTTCCTTTTGTTCTGTTCTCCCTGATAAAGTGTTGGAAGGGGACCGTTTGCACCCCTTTCCTCCCCTGAACAGTGGCTCACAGCTTCCTGGGCCCAGGGAGGGGAAGCCCGTGATGGGGGTGAGCGGGGACATGGAAAAGGAGGAAGGGAGGAAGTTGTGCACAGCTTGGCGGGGGGCTGGCCCTCTGGCATCCTGGGGGAGTCGTCCTCCTTAATTGCTTGAGTTCTACAGCTGTCATTGCTAACGAGAAATTAAAAAGCACCCTGACCCCTGCCCCAACTCCTGCCCCCATGGCTCACAAGTGCTCCCTCAGCACGTTGCTCTCAGAAGAGCACGGGCAGCGGAAGGTGCCGTGGAGACGTGGGGAAGCCTGGAGCTGACCGCTCCCAGCCCCCCAAGGGAGGGGCAAGATGCCTAATTAGGGGAATGGGAGTCAGTCCCAGGCCTGGCTTCTCCACTCCTCCTGCTACCGTCAAGCTCCATGTTCCTGAACGGCCCTGATTTTACACATCCTGCCTCGTAATCCCCGCGGCTCTTCTGGGACTTGTCAGACCTCAGGCCCAGATTTTGGGGGTTGGGAAACAGGGTTCCTGGAACTGTAGATTGAAGATTTACACTGAGCTGCCCTGGGCCCAGCGAGCAATGATATAAAATGCAGAGAAATGAAGAGGGGATGGGGAAAAACACATAGCAAGAAGGATCTTCATGTAGGGAGGAACTTCCTGGCTGTCTCACACCACACCCAGAGAGGACATCTCCTCTCTAAGGATAAGGAGTCTCTGTCTCACATGGCCCACCGGAGCCTGTGTGGTCTGGCTCTTGCCTGCCTCTTCAGCCTCCTCTCCCCACCCCAGAACTCAAAGCCAGACACTAACTTTGCTCTCAGAAAGGACTTCTCAGCACCCATAGATTTCAGCCATCAGCACAGCTCCTTCCTGTCACTTACCGCCCCCACACCCCCCAGAGACCACTGAATTTTCACAAGCAAAACACTGTGTTCTAATACATTCCCTTCCCATTCTTCACATGTGCCCTCCTCCACACACACACACACACACACACACACACACACACACACACAGTTCTATACAGTACAGTGCTGCATTTACATGGTAGAGTCACGTACCCAAGTAGGGGACGATATCTCCCAACAGACCCTAGTTATTTGACTTTAAATTATGATGCTATCATGAACATCTTTGCTCACATAGTCAAGTGAACAATATTCCTGAATGCAGTTGCTATTTTTCTTTCAAACTTATGTAGATACTGTGGAGATCAATAATATGTGATAATTTCAAATTATTTCTAACCTCACCACAGTTTGTTGTCTTCATGGATTTTTCTCAGATGATGAATATCTGTGATACAATCACGGTCTTTTGGAGTTCTCTGAAGGTTTTGTTTTTGTTTTTGTTTTTTAGTGTTAAAATAGGGTTTTCCAGCTCAAAATGTTTGGGAATCACTACCTGAAATCAACCAGCCATTGCCACACACACACACAGTCCCCAAATCAAGCTAGTATTCTGTTCTGGTAAATCTTAAGTAAGTCCATTTTTGCATAAGTCAGAGTTGTTTCAGGTGAGAAGATAAATGAAGCAGGTGTCTGCTTGGCAGCAATGTAAACAGAGGGAAGAGCATGGAGACTGGGTAGTGAGGGTGTCCCCAGCTCTCCTTGCCTGCAAACAAGGGTTACCTCAGAGCAAAGGAGCCCAGTACATACACTTACACCCCGTCAACCAGTGCACCCGGTAAGGCTGGTGGAAAAGCCTGACTCAGGCCACGTTTACCTAAGTCACCCTTACGTAAGCATGCCTATAAAGATTTCGGAAGGTACAAGGAGAAAAGTAAATAGCTGGGATTATGGGTGTGAGTTTAATGTGGGGTGCCTGATATTGCAAGACTGCTTTAAAAATAATTTAAGTATACTCAAAATTAAACTTGGGCACAATGCTTATATGTGCCCAGCCCTGTGGAGGGGTTGTCAGATAATTAAGAGATGTTATGAGACGGCCCCTGCCTTAATGAAGCTTATGATCAAGTTGCAGAGAGGAGCTCTAGATTCGGCCAAAGCAGGTCTGCCGTCTACCTCCCCTTCGGCTGGGCCGGGCTTGGCCGCTGTTGGCTCACTCTTAACACCCTCCACTCCCTCACAGGTCCCATTGCCCCCTAGTCAAGCCCTCTCCTCATACTGTCCCCAGCTCATCCCCGCAAAGGAGCGGCCTCCTTCATGTTTGGGGCATTCCTTTGCATGTCACTGATATTCACAGCTATGGCAATGTCAAAAGGCACCCTCTCCTGGGTTCCCCTCCCCCGGCTCCCTCTCACGCCTCCCCAGTATCTCTGGGGGACTCTGGTGTTTCTGACTCCTATCTCTCCCCAGCCCTCCCCTCAAAACACAACCCAGAGGAACTGCCACCACCATCTGCATGTTCTCAGCAATCAGTCCTCCCCTAGAGCCTGTCCCCGGAGCTGGGAGGGGGCAACTGCTGAGTCAGCCTATTCCTCACATTCCCTCCCTTCTCCCCTGCCGGCCAAATGCCACGGACCCTGCCTCTGAGTGACGGACCTCAGCTGAAAGGCTGCCCCTCTCCACCCTGACCCCAGCTCAAGACTGGCCTTCCTCCCTCACACCCCAGCGGGAGGCCCAGGAAGGAGGTCACGCTGCCCACTCTCCTTTGGAGCCCTGGCCGGACGTAGGGTTGGGGTGCCACACCGCCCCATCTTCCTCCCTCATTCCAAGCTCCATCTCCCTAACCAGCCTCACTCAGAGGATCTGATCAGGAAAGGACAGGGAAGGTGATGGAAAACCAGAAGCAAACCCTCCCCACACAATACACACACACACACACACACACGTGTGCACACACACAGCCAACTGGGCACCACACCAGGCACAGTCACCCCTCTAGTACAACGTTGGGCCTGCAAAGGGAAGCCTAGGGGGAGTCCCAAGAAAGACTTCCAACCCCAAGGACCCCTAGTCTGAAAGGAGAGCTTGCCCTATCCTCAGAGAGCTCCTAGTATGATGAAGGAGACCCCCAAAGAACTGTGGCCAAGGGAGGAAGGAGGCTGCTCTCTGTCACTCACATAAAAAGTAAACAAAGGCTCAGAAGGTCAAGGGCAAAGCTATGAGAGAGCCTGGAAAGGGCAAGAAGCATGGGACTAGCCAGCAGGTAAAACTGTCCAAACAGGAAAGGAAGACCTCCTGGAAGAGGAGAGCTTGGGGGACAGGGAAGCTTTTTGGAGGCCCAGGAATAAGCAGGTGGATGGCAAGTGAAGGCCCAGGATGGAAACAAGGCCTTCCTGGCACAGCCAGGCCTGGGGTGAGCACTGGTTAAGGAGTAGGAGCGGCGGGCCCCATTCCTGGCTGTGATGTTGCCTCCCAGGGTAGCAGAGGCCAGGGCCCTTCCCGTCTCAGGCCACAGCTCCCTCCTCAGCACAATGTGGGACTCATATTTCATTTTTCACTGGGCCCACAAATTATGCAACCTGTCCTGCCCTCCAACTTGGAAAGCCGATTTTCCTCTCTGTGTCTTCTGCTCTGGAGAAGCCCTAGTGGGAAGGCCTTAGCTCCCCATCCCGCAGGAACATAGGTGTGAGGTTAGTTTGGGGTTCCTGATATGGCAAGACTGCTTTTAAAATAATTTAAGCATATTCAAAATTAAACTTGGGAAGAATGCCCATCTGTGTCTAGCCCTTGCTCCTGGAGGCTGTGTGCAGAGAGGAGACTGACCAGAGTCTCAACGCACGCAGGTCCCCAGCCTGACCCTTGGCAGCCCACGGCAGCCCACTCAGCCCATAAATGGCCTCATCCCTTGGAGAGCCCAGCAGGATCATTTCACAACCATGTGTGCTCGACAGAGCCTGTTCTTGGAAAGCTGAGGACGGGACAGCTCAGTTCTGGGTGTTGGAGAGGCCTCGGCCCCTGGGGTCTGCATTTGAACCATAAACAACCGTGGGCCTGCTTCGGTAGCAGGGGGAGTGAGGACAAGGTTAGCCGGTGCTCTGCAGCTGGAGGGGAGCAAAGGACCCCCTGCAAGAGCTCACCACACAGTGTTCCCCCTTCAGGGGGACACCCCAGTCTGATGAAGGACGGGCACACCATAGGTCCCCACTGGATGAGGCTGAGATTCAAGGCAAGAGGGATGTGGTGTGGTGGGGGCGGAGGGACATTATAGCCCAGCAGGCTGAGAGGGTTCTGAGGGCAGGGCCACCCCAGCGCCTGTCACGGTGCCTAGCTCCCCAACAGCACACCATACAAATTTGGGAGGTAAAATGCTATGAATTAAAGGTGAGGCATCAGTATCCTAGTGCCAGATCACCCGTCCTTTTACAACTGGTAGCTGGCCATGTGAGACAGGACAGGTAGGCAGGAAAGAAGCCCAGACCACAAAAGGGAACAGTTTGCAGGGTATACACTATATTCTGAGAGCACTAAGAAACAGGGCAGGAAAGCTGAGTGGAGGACAGACGTTTTCAAAGAAAGTTTTCTGGAGACAGGGCTTGAAACCTGTTTTGAAAGAAAGGGAAAGAGAGGAATTTTGCACAGCACAGAAGCAAGAGTGTCCTGGCAGAGGGAGCAGGCTCTACAAAGGCCTAGAAGTGCCTGGGAAATGAAGATCCCTTCCCCTATTGTGGGTGAGATTGGGGATGGTGAGAGAAGGGGAGGAGCTGCCACATCTTCAGGCTGATCCCTGGAAAGACGCCTCTGATGAGGGATCAGGGCCAATCCCCCTTTGATGTGCCAGTTCAAATAGCTGAGCCTGGATGCTCCTAACAGGCAGGGGCCAGGTGGTGGCTGCTGAAGGAGGGACTTAGCACGGTGATTGTCATGGCGCAGGTGTTCAATAAGTGTCTTAATGAGTGGATTGACTGGATGATTGATTGATTGACTCATAGGGGTAATAAGTCAGGGGCCTCACTTTTCTGGGGAACTGGCAAAGGCAGCCTTTGGGCTCAGGCCCCTTCTGATGCCTCCAAAGGTTATAGGGACACTGCAGACTTCACACATGGAACAGCACCTCCTCCAGGCTGCCTCCTCAGCTTTCCTGGCACCTCTGACTGTAGCCACTGGTGTCCTCAGACCTTAGCCTCCAGAACAATGAAAGATTCGGGAGCCGAAAGACTTTCATATACATATAAAGTCCTTGTACATATAATAGCAACAGCAATAATAGTTAACATTTAATGACAGTTTACTTCATACCGGGTACTGTGCCGATGGCTTTACATCATCTTTTACATCATACATTTATGCCTAATCTCAGAAACCTCAGTAAACACTTCTAAGTAAACACTACAAGATGCAGAACACTATGGACACTATGTGTCCAAGACAAATGTTGATAGAAATGTTTTTAACTTTATTTTGATTCTCTGACACACATTTTCCACATTTAACATCTGAAATCAGGATGTTCCCTGGGATCAATAACAAAAAGGCACTGTGTCAGAGTTTAATTAGCAGCAGTCTTCCTTCTTAGTGGTGTGTAATTTAATTGCACGTCTCGCTTTTGATGAAATACAGTTGATTATGTATGAGGTCTAGGTAACTGACCACCTGCCCCTTTCAGCCAACACTGGACGACATAGAGTGTGTGTTTCTCTGATTCCAAACGTGGTTTCTGGTGACAGAGGCTGTCTGTTAGCCTGGGAGGCTGTCTGTTTTCCCTTCCCAGAGCTCCCAACAGCCCCCAGCCCAGCATCCCCAACTCAGGAGGCCTGGTAGATATGGGGTGATAATGGTGGGCCTGGAAAACCTTGGGCCTCCCAACAAAGCCCTTTCCATGCAGCATAGAAGGGAAAGGCTTAGAGAAGCTGCTCTCGGCAGCCTCAGGGAGGAATGGAGGTAAAAGGGAAGGAATGAGATTGCTCCACACTTCACTGGGAACCTCTGGACCAGTGGAAATAAAGCAGGCCGGCACTTGGCCACAGGGACCAGGAGCCAATTATAAACGCTTAGCAAACGCTGACCCCTGCCTCCTCCTGCACTTGCTATGCTTACCTGCCAAAATGTGTTCCCCTTGGCCTCTCCCTCTGCCCTCATGCTGGCCCAGGAGGGGAGGCAGGAGCAAGTGAGGAAGTGATCTGCCCCACTGGAGAGCAGAGGAGACTCAGGCCCTGGGGTTCCCTGGCCTGGATCCTGGGCCTTCATTGCTCCATTCCAGCAGAGGTGCCCTGAGCTGGGTGCCTGGGACTACCCTCTGAGGACCCCTCAGCAGGGGATTTCCGGGGTGGCAAGGGTGAAAGGAAGGGAGAAGTGTCTCTTGCCAGGGACTCTCCCACTTGGTCAGGACATTGCCACCACCTCCTCCTCCTATCCCTCTTTTCCCAGGACTCCTCCCCTCAGAAGCCTGTCTTCACCCTCCTCCATTTCCCAGAGGCTGTGTCCTGGGGTCCCAGTGGTCCCTAGACGCCCACCGACCACTGCTTTAGGTGCCTAGGCCCAGCCTGGTTGTGCAGAGGGACAGAGACTATCACTTGTCCCCTCCCAGCCAGACCTGGGAGTGGAGGCCTCTGCATCTGCAGTGGGGGCTGGAGGATTAGAGTTTTTAATGAGGACCAAGACCAGGGTCTTAAGGGGTTAGAGAAGGGAGCTTTCATCCTGGCCTGGAGGGGGAGGGGAGGCCGGGGTCCCGTGCTAGGCTTCCCAAGCCCAGTCTTTCAGCACCTCCTCCCCACTCCACTGCCTTGGGGGAGGCCTGCTGATGGATCCTGCTGGGGTGTAGGTGGGAGGCCCCTCCTGTCCATGCCCCACCAGGATGCTGCAGCCAGGGCCTCCCTGAACCACACGCTCAGGATCCCACTCACAGCTGGGGGTCTGGGAGACAAAGCTGTCCCTCCTTCCTGTCTTACACCATGTGCCCCTGCAGGCAGATTTCAGAGGTATCTTACCCTCTCTCCTGACCATGGGGAGTAAGGAGTAGGTCAGTAACCAACCTGGGGCTCCTATGCCCCCACCTAGTGAAAATGACCCATACCAATGCTAAGAACTGTCCAGGTATTAACTCACATAATTCCTCTACGGGGAACTGAGGCCCAAAGAGGCCAATAACTGGCAGTCACACCCAGGGAGTCTGACTCTAGAGCTTGTAAATGTCTAGTTCAGTTATCTCTCCAGGTCACATCTTGGATTTGAGGCCTGAATCCTGAGGTTGGAGCTGAGTGAGTGTCTCTGGGGGTGCAGTAGTACAGGAGCTGGGGAGCTGGGGGTTGACCCAGGAGTGGGGAGTCTCCACCTGGTATGGGCACAGAGCTGGTCCCCAACCTGCCAGGACTATCCCAGTTCCCACCTAGAGGACACAGGGCTGGCAGGGAGACATGTGTCTATTTGCTTGTGTCCCTCCCACTGTGGCGGGATCACGTTGTAGGTGGAGCTGCCCTTGGGGTTGTCAGCTGAGCCTGGCCTCCACCATCCCAGCCCACTCCACAGGGATGCAAGGAGACACCAGGTGGCAGGAAGGCAGTGTCTCCCCAAGCCCAGAATCTCTCTGTGAACACTAACCAAGGCACACAGCCAAGTGATAAGGGCCATATCTTCTCACCATCATATCTCCTGCCGCCTGGCACAATGCCTGGCTATTGAAGACACTCAGTAACTGCTAAATGAATGACTAAGAAACATAAAGATCAATGGGGCAAGGATCTGGCCTCCAAGAGGTGGCACTCCAACAGGAGAGCCAGTCATGTAGACACTAACTGTAACACAAGGGCAGAAACAGTGCAGTAGGAACTCAGCTGAGGGAGAGATTAATTCCAGCTGTGGGACTAGGGAAGGCTTCCTGGAGGAGGCAGCATTTGAGCCGTCTAATAATAAGAGTGATGATGACGGTTTATACCTATTGGGTGCTATGTGTCTGGCATACTTCTCAGTGCTTTGCATATATTAACACATTCATTCTTCATATTACCACCAGATGTGGATACTATTAATATATCCATTTTACAGATGAGAAAACTGAGGCCCAAAGCCACATAGCTCTGATAAATGTGCAGAGCCATAATTTGAGCCCGATTCTGGCACAGAGACAGGTATAGGAGAGTCCTATACAAGGGAACGGCAAAAAGTACAGTTTGGCTGGATGAGGAGGTTGCAAACTGGCAACCCGTGGACCACATCCCGTCCTCAGACATGTTCTGTCTGGCCCACCGGCACTGGCCTGCACAGCGTCCTCAGAAAAGGTGCAGCCCATCACCACAGCCAGAAGGTAAACAATGGGCTGGGGGTGGGAGGATGGGCTTTGGAGTCTTAAATTCCAGAAATGCAACAACCATTGAGAAGTTGAGTAGCACACCTCCTCCCATCGCCCCACCCTCATCCCCATCCTTTTCTGCCCCAGTCCACTTCCCTTGTCCCCAGTTACCTGTCTAGTTCCTGAAGACATTTAAGTTTGAGAACCTGGAGTCAAGCCCAGGGCACGGAAGGGAGCAGCAGCAGATAACCACGGGAAGGTACCTTGAGGTCTGAACACAAAGGGCCTTGAACACTGACCGGGTTAAAGAATAGGGGCTTCATGTCGGCAATAGCTCTGTAACTGCAGCCCCTCTAACCACCAGCAGTGTGGCAAGAAGGGCATGCATACACACACACACACCATACTCACAGACACACCACACCACACAGACCACACACACAGACACACACCACACACAGACACCACACACACACAGACACACACACACAGACACCACACACACACACACAGACACGCACAGACGCAGACACACACAGACACCACATATACCACACACACACCACACACACACAGACACCACACATACACATAGATGCCACACATACAGACACACACAGAGACACACAGACACCATATGCACACACATACACAGACACCATACACACACACACACAGAGACACACACAGAGACACATAGAGACACACAGATGCCACACAGACACCACACACACACAGACACACACACAGACACACACACACAGACACCACACACAGACACGCACAGACACCACACAACACACACACAAAACCACACACACAGACACACAGAGACACCACACGCACACAGACACACACACACAGACACCACACACACACACACACACACACACACACACACAGGGGCTGAGATGGTCTAAACTGGTGTCAGCTGGATCCTGAGTCTCAGGAGAAATCTGGCACATGTCGTCACAACCCCAGCCTCCCTCTCACATCCCCGCCACTCCCAAGCCCAGCCTGCAGTGGGACCAGCTGTGGCCACATCAGCCCCCCCTCAGCAGGTTCTCTCTCTCTCTTTTTTTTTTTTTTCTCTCTCCTTTACGCAGAAGGGAGTCCCAGAGCCGGTTCCCTTGCCCGGAGATGTTCCCAGCCCCAGGAGCTCCCAACCCCTTTGCAGGCTGGCTGGCCAGAGAGAGAATTCTGGACAGGATTTAGGCCTGGAATTTCCCTCTGAATGGGCGGTGTCGATCAGGTGAGCCAGGTTACTGGGCTGGGGGCTGAGTGGAAAAATTTTATCTGTCCCAGCCCCTTCTCCCGATGACTCAGGCCCACAGTGGCAGTGAGTCTGGGGAGGGAACAAGATAGGAACCCACAAAAAAATTTTCCCTTGTCTCTCTGGCTCTGCCACTGCCCAGCTCCCCTCCTCCATTAAACACACGCCCCGCCTCACCACTCACTACAGCCACTGCCTGTACCTGGGCAACAGCCATGGAGCCCACACATCCCAGGCCCTTCCTAGCTCCCCTGGAGCAGGGCTGCTGGCCCACCGCCACTCGGGCCTTCCCCACGCCAGGCAGCCTGGATGGAGAAACGTGTCCCTGATGAAGGCCAGGGTGCACACTGGGGTAGGGTTGCCAAGTGTCACAAATGAAAATACAGGACGCCCATGGGCCCACGCAATATTTGAGGCATACTTATGCTAAACATTTATTTGTTGCTTATTCTTTTCTTTCTATGCAGAAGGGAGTCCCAGAGCTGAGGACTCTGAAATTCACATTTAACTGAGAAACCTGTATTTTATCTGGCAACCTCTTGTGAGGGGCAGGGGTGGGGGTGGGGAATACCTAAGGCACCCTCTACACCCAGGATCACCCACTGTGCAAGACCTGCCTGTGTCCCCACCGTGTCAGCCTGCAAGGCCTTTGGCCTCAGGGCCTCTCTCAGCCTTTCCAAGCCCTCAGGCACCAGACTCTCTGAAACAGAGAACCCTGGAACCCCAAACCAACACCAGACAGGGAGCCAGCAAGGATGTGGTGGAGGAATTTTGGGGGAGTGATTGTGCCTCAGGATACTCCATGCCCACAGCCTCCAGCTTCAGCTGGAAGGCCACAGGGGGGAAGGGGGCCCACAGCTCCCGGGGACCTCTTAGACACCCCCGTCTTCTACTCTCTTAAGTTTCTACCCAAATCTGCCCCTCACCCACGGTCTGGATGAAAGTATGTCTCTTTCCCTCTCTTCTTTTGTACCCCACATCTCTCCCAAAATACTCTTGCCCGTGACCTTGTCATCCCCATCTCAAAGCCCCAGGTGAGGGGCTTTGTTGAGAAAACAGGGAAGCAGGCAAGAATTGAGTTTCATCAGCCGTTTCTTCCTTCACCAGATGAGCACCTCCCATGTGCAGACACTCTGTTAGGCCCCAGGACAGCAGCACCCAAGGCCTCAAGGTCCTCACATCCTGGTGGGAGGCAGAGGACTTTCACCTAGCAGTGAGGGAGGGGCTGAGGCAGATGAGAGAAGGACAAAGGGCCATAGCTGCCTTTGGACTTGCAGATGCACCTGGCCAGCCACTGAGTCTAGGCTGCAGCCGTGGGGGGCTTCTCCCCCTCCTCCTGGGGTTTAAATTGGGGCTCTGTTGGCCCCAACTGTGGGCTGGCTGGCTCTAACAGTAAGCTCCCTGAGGGCAGGGCCACGGCCTGCCTGCCCCTGTGTCAGATGTTCTCTGGAGATTGAGGTGTTTTGACTCAGGATTGATTGACAATTGTCTTTGTGGCAGCAGCTGCCTCCGGCCTTGGGGTGAGGGCTGGGTAGAAGTAAAGGACCATCTTGTCCCAGAGACCCACCCTCTCTTTCCTGGAGATTACCACACCCACCTGCAGTGGAGAGGACAGGGTGAGGACCCATTGTCCAGACGGAAAGACCAAATCCCAGTGACTCACCTACAGTCATGCAGCTCATGGGGGAAGGGTAAAACTAAGAGAACCTGGCAGGTTCAGAGCACCCCTCAGGGTTCCCACAGCCTCCCTACCTCCACCCACCTGCAGCCTTGTCTGGTGATGCTGTCTGTTTCAGGCAGCTCAGGCTGTTATAACCAAATACTACAGACTGGGTGGCTTACATAACGGATATTTATTTCTCATAGTTCTGGAGGCTGGGAAGTCCAAGATCGAGGTGCTTGTCAATTTGGTTTCTGATGAGGATTCTCTCCTCTTCCTGGCTTGCGGACAGCCATTTTCTCACTGTGTGCACATGGAGAGAGAGACAGAGAGAGAGACAGAGACAGACAGCCAGAAAACTCTCTGGTATCTTCTTATAGGGGCACTTATCCCACCATGGGGACCCCACCCTCATGACTTCATCTAAACCCAATTACCTCCCAAAGGCCCATCTCCAAATACCATCACGCTGGAGTTTAGGGCTCCAACATATGAATTTGAGGGAATACAATTCAGTCCATGTCACTGGGCAAGAGGGAAGACTTTGGGACTGTGACCTTAGTAAGGCTCTTTTACTCTTTCAAGTAGATCAGTCATAAGTAAGGCTGGGCGCGGTGGCTCACGTCTGTAATCCCAGCACTTTGGGAGGCCAAGGCCAGCAGATCACCCAAGGTCAGGAGTTCAAGACCAGGCTGGCCAACATGGTGAAACCCCGCCTCTACTAAAAATACAAAAATTAGCTGGGTGTGGTGGCGCACACCTGTAATCCCAGCTACTCAGGAGGCTGAGGCAGGAGAATCATCGCTTGAACCTGGGAGGCGGAGGTTGCAGTGAGCTGAGATCGTGCCACTGCACTCCAGCCTGGGCAACAGAGTGAGACTCCGTCTCAAAAAAACAGAAGTGAGAGAGGGAAGAGAAGGGTTTCTCTGACCTTTGGGACCCTTGGAAAGGGCCAGGGCAGGGCACACCACAGTCTGGACCCCCTGATACCTGGGTTCTGGGTATGGCTCAGCAGGCCTTCCCCGACCTGCTTGGCTGGGAATCCTGACTTCTGACTCCATGCGTCCTGCCCAGGTTGTTGCCTCCATATCTTTACACATCCTCCCACACATTAAGTTTGCCTTGAACGATCAGGTGCTGACAAAAGTCAAATGTCAGGCTTGATGGTCCAGTGGGCAGAGCACTGAGCTGTGAACCAAGCAGAGACAATCCGGCCACTGCCAAACCAGGCACTCCCCCACACAATAGCCTCTGGTCTCTTGGTCAACAGTGAGAATTATGTTGTTGAAACAGAGGCTCCCTGAACCTACTAGAAGTGAGGCTTCCCTCACTCCACCCCCAACCACCCCACCAGTAAACTTGGGCACTTCAGCAGGGAGAAACTGGGAGTGGGAGAGGAGAGAGAGGCTCCAAGCAGGCCCACAATATCAGAGCTCGAAGGAAGTATAGAGACCTACCAGACAGTAGACAGAGAGGGAAACTGAGGCTGTGAGGATAAAGGAAAGAAAAGGAGGCACCCAGAGCTCTGGGTTCTGGTCCTCGCTCAGCACTGTATGGCCCTGGGCTGGTACCTTTCCCTCTCTGTGCTCTGGGCCCCCTCCCAGAGCTTGGGAACCTTGCTGTCCCAAGGTTCTAATTGAAGCACCTCGCCGGAGGAGCTCAGGCCCAATCAGTCAGCCACAGGTGGACTCCTGATTTCCCCTCCAGGCCCCTGCCTTAGCCAGGTCCTGGGGACTTATGGCAGATGGGCTGGGGCAGGGGGAGGGGTGGGGAGAGGAGGAGGGGGAAGAGGTAGATGTCACACCAGGCAGGGGCAGCAGGGAAGGGAAACTGAGTGTGTCCCTGGCTTGCCCCAGCCTGTCCCTTACATCCGGGGAAGGGTGAGAGTGACTGTCAGCTGGGGAAGGGGGGCAAGAGGGGTAAGCTGGGGAAGGGCAGGGAACCCCCATCTGGACTTGTTGGGGCAGCCGGATGTAGCTGTTTCCGGCTGATGAAAGGGCCCTGATTGATATGATAGCAGTGACTGACTCTAACCCCCAAATCCGAGTTCTTCCCATCATCCCCAACGTGGGCACTCCCAAAGGCCCACTTTGGAGACAGGCAAAAGCCAGACAGAAGGGAGAAGAGTGGGGCTTCTCCTGCCACTGGGGACAACACCCCAAGGACAGGGTGAAGGGAAGCTTGTCTCATCTTTCCCACTCCAGCCCAGCAGGGACCCGGGCCAACTCGAAGTGTGGAAGGAGGGGGATTGAGCCAGGATCAGAGGACAGGGCCAGGGAAGAGGTGCAAAGGCCTTGCTCCCTCCTCCCCCCGTGTTGGACATTCAAATATACATGTACAGCCCCAAGGATGGCAAGGAGGAGAGCAGGGAGTGTCACTGAGCATTCATTTTACAACCTGTCTAGCCATTTGCCTTTTGCCAGGCCCGTATAATAATAGCAAACATTGGCTGAATGTAGCAGGCATCCTTCTAAGTAAGACGTTTAGTGCATGACCTTGCTGACTCCTCACCACAGCCCTACGAGGTAGGTGCCATCATCTCCCCTATTTTATGGATGAGGATATAGCAGCTCAGAGTGGTTAAGGAACTTAACCTTAGGGAGAGTGGAAATGTGAACCCAGACTACACTGCCTGGAGGGGGTTATCATGGGATGGGGGGACAGAGCCAACTTGTAACCAACTTGTAAACAAATAATGACCTTACAAGCAGGAAGGTTTCAAAAAGAGATGTATGAGGTACAATGGGTCCCTGGAGGAGGGGCACAGTGGACAGGGGTTGAAGGGGAAAAGGAGAACCAGGAGAGTCTTCTAGGACAATAAACATTTAAATTGGATTTGGGAGGTTATGAGGTGTTTCCTAGTTTAGGTTGTTTTATTTTCTTTTTCACTTTTTTTATTATGGTAAAATATGTATAACATAAATAGTCACCATTTTAACTATTTTAAGTGTACGATTTAGTGGCGGTTTTTAATTTTGATGAAGTCCAATTTATCTATATTTTTCCTTTGTTGCCTGTGTTTTTGGTGTCATACTAAAGAAACCATTGCCAAATCCAAGGCCTTGAAGATTTTCCCCTGTTTTGTTTCATTTATAGAGATGAGGTCCCACTATACTGCCCAGGCTAGTCTCAAACTCCGGGCTCAAGCAGTCCTCCCACCTCGGCCTCCCAAAATGCTGGGGTGACAGGCATGAGCCACCACACCTGGCTCACTTATGTTTTTTTCTAAGTGTTTTACAGTTTTAGCTCTTAAGTTTAGGTATTTGATCCATATCATCTGCAAACAGAGATCATTTTCTTTCTTCCTTTCCAATCTGGGTGCCTTTTATTTCTTGCCTAATTGCTCTGGCTAGAACTTCCATTACTATGTTGAATAGAAGTGACAAAAGCAGGCATTCTTATCTTGTCCTGATTGTAGAGGGAAAGCTTTCAATCTTTTGCCATTGAATATGATGTTAGCTGTGGGTTTTTCATATACAACTTTTTCATGTTAAGGAAGTTCTATTCCTAGTTTATTGTTTTTAATCAAGAAATTTTTGTATTTTCTCAAACGTTTTTTCTGCATCAACTGAAACAATTGTGTATGGTTCTTTTTTTCCTTCGTTCTATTAATGTGGTACATTATATTGACTGATTTTTGTATCTTAAACCATCCTTACATTATGGGGATAAATCCCACTTGGTCATGGTGTGTAATCCTTTTAATATGCTGCTAAATTTGGTTTGCCAGTTTTTTGCTGAGGATGTTTGCATCTCTACGCTTAAGGTATATTGGCCTACAGTTTTCTTGTAGTGTCTTTGTCTGGCTTGGTATCAGGGTAATGTTGGCATCACAGAAGGAGTTGGAAAGGTTCCCTCCTCTTCAATGTTTTGGAAGAGTTTGAGAAGGATTGGTGTCAATTATTCTTTACATGTTAGGTAGAATTCACCAGTGATGACATCTAGTCCTGGACTCTTATTTGTTGGGAGGTTTTTGATTGCTGATTCAATCTCTTCACTTGTTACATCTCTATTCAAGTTTTCTATTTCCTTTTAAGTTGGTTTTGAAAGTTTGCGTTTCTAGGAATTTGTCCATTTCATCTAAGTCATCTAATTGGTTGGTGTGTAATTGTTCATAGTATTATCTTATAATCCTTTCTATTTCTATAAAATCAGTAGTAATGTCTCCACTTTCATATCTGATTTTAGTAGCTTGAGTCTTCTCTCTTTTTCTTAGTCAATCTAGCTAAAGGTTTGTCAATTTTGTTGACCTTTTCAAAGAACCAATGTTTAGTTTTGTTTATTTTTTCTATTGTTTTTCTATTATCTATTTTGTTTATCTCTATTCTAAGTTTTATTATTTCCTTCCTTCTGCTAGTTTTAGGGTTAGTTTGCTTTTCTTTTTCTAGTTCCCTAAGGTGTACAGTTAAGTTCCTGATTTGAGATTTTTCTTCTTTTTAACGTGGGCATTTAGAGCCATAAATTTATCTCTGAGTACTACTTTTGATGTACTCCATTAGTTTTGGTATGTTGTGTTTTTGTTTCATTTTTCTCAAAGTGTTTTCTCATTTTCCTTGTGATTTCTTCTTGGACCCACTAGTTGTTTAAGAGTGTGTTGTTTGAATCCTACATAGTTCTAAAATTATTGTCTTCCTTCTGTTGTTGATTTCTAGTTGTACCCCTCTGTAATTGAAAATATATTATTTCAATCTTTTTAAACTTAATAAGATTTGTCTTGTGACCTAACATATGGTCCATCCTGGAGAATGTTCCACGCATACTTGAGAAGAATGCTTATTCTGCTGTTGTTGATTGAAGTGTTCTATATATTTCTGTTAGATATAACTGACTCATGGCATTGTTCAGTTGTCTATTTCTTTATTGATTTTCTGTCTGATTGTTCTATCCATTATTGAAAGTGAGGTGTTGAAGTCTCCAAGTATTATTTTAGAACTGTCTATTTCTCCCTTTAATTATGTCCATTTTTGCTTCATATATTTTGGGTTTAGGTATGTATATGTTTTTAGGTATGTATATGTTTATAATTGTTATATCTTCTTGGTGGACTTTTTTGACTTAATATCTATTTTGTGTAGCAATAATATAGCTATCCCATCTCTTTTTTGATTACTATTTATTTGCATTGGATATCTTTTTCCATCCTTTTACTTTCAATCACTTTATGCTCTTATATCTAAAATGAGTCTCTTGTAGACAGTATATCATTTTTTATTCAGTCTGCCAATCTCTGCCTTTTAATAAAAGAATTTTACTCATTTATATTTAACGTAATTACTGATAAAGAATGATTTACTTCTTCCATTTAGTTATTTGTTTTTCTGTATGCTTGTGTGTTTTTGTTCCCCAATTCCTCCATTACTACCTTTTATGTATTTAGTTGAATTTTTTCTTTTTTTTTTTTTTTTTTTTTGAGACGGAGTCTCGCTCTGTTGCCCAGGCTGGAGTGCAGTGGCGCAATCTCGGCTCACTGCAAGCTCCGCCTCCCAGGTTCACACCATTCTCCTGCCTCAGCCTCTCCGAGTAGCTGGGACTACAGGTGCCCACCACCACACCCAGCTAATTTCTTGTATTTTTAGTAGAGACGGGCTTCACCGTGGTCTCGATCTCCTGACCTCGTGATCCGCCCACCTCAGCCTCCCAAAGTGCTGGGATTACAAGCATGAGCCACCACGCCCGGCCTAGTTGATTTTTTTCTAGTGTACCATTTTGATTCACTTCTCTTTCCTTTTTTGTATATTTTTTAGTCATTGTCTTAGTTACCTTGTGATTACAATTAACATCTTAACCTTATAACAACTTAGTTTTAATAATACCAACTTAGTTTCAATAGTATACAAACGTTCTGCTCTTTTTTTACAATTTGTTATTATTTATTTATTTATTTATTTATTTGACATGGAGTCTCACTGTGTCACCCAGGCTGGAGTGCAGTGGCATAATCTCAGCTCAATGCAACCTCCGCCTTCCAAGTTCAAGCAATTCTCCTGCCTCAGCCTCCCTAGTAGCTGGGATTACAGGCACTCACCACCATGCTCAAATTTTTGTATTTTTAGTAGAGATGGGGTTTCACCATGTTGGCCAGGCTAGTCTCAAACTCCTGACCTCAAGTGATCCACCCACCTTGGCCTCCCAAAGTGCTGGGATTACAGGCGTAAGCCACCATACCTAGCCTACTTATTTTTTTTTTTAAAGACAGGGTCTCCCTCTGTCACCCAGGCTGGAGTGGTGGCACAATCACAGCTCACTGAGGCCTCAACCTCCTAGGCTCAAGAGATTCTCCCACCTCAGCCTCCCAAGTGCCTAAGACTACAGGCATGCACCACCATGCCCATCTAATTTTAAATGTGTTGTTGTTGTTGTTGTTGTTGTTGTTGTTGTTGAATGGGGTCTCACTGTTATCCAGGCTGGTCTCAAACTCCTGGCCCCAGCTGATCCTCATGCCTCAGCCTCCAAAGTGCTGAGATTACAGGCATGAGCTACCGTGCCTGGCCTCTGCTCCTTTACCTATCCATTCCTCCCCCTTTATATTATTATTGTTACAGATTACATCTTTATACCTTGTGTGCCCATTAACATAGATTTATAATTATTATTTTACGCATTTGCCTTTTAAATCAGTTAATGACCTTATAATTGGCAAAGATTTCAAAGAAAGAGGTACAAGGTACGATGAGTCCTCGGAGGTGGGGCACTGTGGTTGGGGACTGGGAGGGAAGTAGGAAACTAGGAGAGCCTTCCAGGAGAATAAACATTTGAATTGGAATTCAGTTTTGAAGAACAAAAAATTATTATGTACAACTACTTATTCACAGGAAAAGATACCCAAAATATTTTACTCAGGACAAAAAGTAGGTTACCATATAGGATGAATTATCTCATGTTTGCAAATATGTATGTATTTATACATATTTAAAGATATATGTGTATATATGCATAGAAAAACATTCATGATTTTAACCATAGTATTTTGACAGTGGTTATCTCCAGTTGTTGAAACTATGGGAAGAAGAAACATTTCCTTTTTTTCTAGTTTTTTTCTACAGTGTTTGAATTATTTACAATGAGCGCTCTTCACTCTTATAACTGGGAAAAACAATAATGCCATTTTTGTTCTGAAGGGTAAAATCAATACGTGGGCATTCACTATGGAGACAAAGTTGGAAAGAACCTGCCAGGCAGAGGGAACAGCACAGGTAAGAGCAAAGAGGAATGAAAATAATGCCCTATTACAGGAATTGCCAACCATGTGGCATGGCTGGAGGGCGTTGGTGGAGACTGAAAAAGAGTTGTTTCCACGGGCCACATTACCAATGCCTTTCATCTCATAAAAAGAGTTTAGAGTTGGTTCTTGGCACAAGGGCAGGAGACTAACAAGTTTTGATTTACATATTCAGCAAATTAGTTAATAGGGGTGGAGAGAAGCCCAGAGGCTGGGAGGCCAATGATTGAGGAAAGAGAAGCTGGGGCTGGAGCTGAGTCAAGGCTTAGAAGGTAGAAAAGAAAAATGGAAATAAGAGATAAGTGGAAGCCAAATTAGATAATAATTATCCCTAAGTGGGAAGTAAGTTTGTCTGTCTTACCAGGATTTCCAGGGTTGCAGCCCAGCCTGGCATATTAATGGCAGGAGGCCAGGTCTAGAGATGATCATGATCATGATGAAGATGATGGTGATTCATGATGAGGAGGAGGAAATTTCCATTAAAAGATCCCGGTAGCCCTTTATAGCTTACAAAGTCCTCCGACTTCCACGTCCCAGAACATCAAAATGTTATGTTCCTATTCTGCAAATGAAGGTCTGAGGCCTGGAGAGGTGATAGAACCAGAGCAAGACCCAAGCACAAAGCACCTTCCCCTAAGCACACAGATGGGCAGCTGCTGCTGTCCCCAGCGAGCCTGAGCGATGACTGTGTGTTCACTGGCTAGCTATGTGATCGTGGACAGACATTGCCTGTATCTGTGCCTCAGTTTCCTCTCTTATAAAATGAGAAAAATACTTCATGTAGTTGCTGAAAGGATAATGTGACTGAAAACAAGTAAAGAGCTTGGAGCAGAACCTGGCACATAGTATGTGCTCAATATATATGAGCCTTATTGTTTGTTCATTTGTTTGTTTGTTTGTTTTGAGACAAGGTCTCATTCTATCGCCCAGGCTGGAGTGCAGTGGCATGACCGTGGCTCACTGTAGCCTCAACCTCCCCAGGCTCAGCTTCCTGAGTAGCTGGGACTACAGGCACGTGCCACTACATCGGGCTAATTTTTCTATCTTTTGTAGAGACAGGATTTCGCCATATTGCCCAGGCTGGCCTTTTCTTAAATTCCTGGGCTCAAGCAATCCACCTGCCTTAGCCTCCCAAAGTGCTGGGATTACAGATGTAAGCCACTATACCTGGCAGAGCTCTTACTATTTTTTACAATTATTATTAGTCTCTGCACAATACCCCACACAGATCATCTGGAAAGAATGACTGGGAAACCAGGCTTTAAGCGTTCACCAGACCCCTTCCTTACTTTCAGACCCTGACTCATGGAGAAAGGACCAAGGCTGGAATCTTTGTCCCTGGTCTGGTTCACCAGCGCTCTGAGGTCCTTTGCAGCACTCACCCTTTCCAACCATTTCCATGCTCCTTTGTGCTCATGCGTGCATTCATTTATTCATTCATTCATTCATTCTGCAAACATATCATATTCTAGTCTGGGCCCATCCTAGGGTCTGGGACTACAAAGAAAATCATGGCCCGGGCCTTTCTTCCAAGGCCTCACTCACTCATTCATTCATCAAACACTTACTAGGGGCCTCCTCTGGGCCCACACATACACATTCTGTTTCTATCTTCTCTTGCCTTTGGACATGAAGTAATTATTCAAGGAGTCATTTCCTAGAGATTATTTTGTTTCCAATCTTTTTCTCATGCTTTCCGCCCTGTGTACCCACTCTGTGCACACACCAAATCACACAGAGAAACCAAAACAGAGATCCAGAAAGAATATTCTCCCATATCTCCTGTGGCTGAAGACTTTCCACTAGTTCCCAGAGTCTGGAAGGAAGAACAACAGCAATCAAGTCCTCTGGAATTTTTTTCCATTCATTCATTCATTTATTCACTCAACAAACAGTTTACTGAGCACTCTATCTGTGCCAGGCCCCGTGCTGGGAAGCGTGGGGGTAACAGAAATGGATAATCACAGAGTACACCCTTGAGGAGTCTCCATTCAGTGGGCCAGTGGCTCATTCTTTCCACAAATATTCACTGAGCTTCTCTAAAGCATCAGTTAAGTTTTGGGAATGTGAACAAGAAAGATGAAGGCCCCGCCCTCAAGGAGCTTGCTATCTATGAGGCAATGTCTCGTGCTGTCTATGAGACAGACGATGGGCAAGCAAACACATCAATAGACCACTGTTTTTCCAAGCAAGGCTCTGGAGAAAATAAAACAGGGTGATAGGACAGTGACTGAGGTTAGACAACACAAGTGAATTAAATTTGAGCAGGGCACTTGCCTTCTCTGGGCTTCAGTTTCCTCAAGGAGAACAATCATATTCATCTCTGCCGTGGGAAGGAAATGAGTTAGTATATGTGAAGCCTGGAACATAGTGAGCACTATGTAAGTGTCATCAATTATTTATTTTTCCCAGGGAAGGGGAGGGTGGAATGGAGGAGTCTCACTCTGTCACCCAGGCTGGAGTGCAGTGGCATGATCGCGGCTCACTGCAGGCTCACTGACTGGGCTCAAGCGATCCTCCCACCTCAGCCTTCTGAGTAGCTGGGACTACAGGTGTGCACCACCACACCTGGCTAGTTTGTTTATTTTTTGTAGAGATGGGGGTTTCATTATGTTGCCCAGGCTGGTCTCAAACTCCTGGACTCAAGCAATCCTCCCGCCTTGGCCTCCCAAAGTGCATCATTTGTTATTTTTAAGTAGATGCATAAGCAGATCATCAAAACATTAGGTGGTTAGTGCAGAATAAAGCAATTTAGATCCAGGGCATCCTGGGAGCACTGGAGAGGAGCCCCAAGGTGCCAGGTACAGCCCAGCCAGGGAAGAGAGTCAGGACACTGGACATAGATGCCCTCCTTGCATCACCTAACCCTACATCCCTGGAACCCACTGGCCATCCCCAAGGATGTTGCCTTTCTGAAGTGCTGGAGCAAGTGGAGAGGGGCAGAAGAAGTGCATGTGCCCCACCTCCCTGCAGACGAGAGGGGAGAGAGGGTACACAGGTGGCCACAGGCAGGCAGAATAGGGCCTGCTTTCATGCGCCACCTCCTCCCAGGCCCCTGGCTCTCCAAAGTGCCTGCCACCCTGTCTGGTGATAGAAATGCTGGGGGGTTGGGAGGAGGGCGGGTACCCTAACACTCAATCCACACGGAGCAGAATGAAGGGGCAACTCCCCTTCATGAAGTTCTTTCCTAGACCCTAGAGTTCAAGAGTTCAGGACTCCTGTTCACAGGAGCACACTATCTTTCCACCACTCTCAGTGGGGAGTATCGCTGCCCCCACCTCTTAGATGAGTACACGGAGGCTGAGAAGGGACACTGATCTTTCTCAGTCACTCAGTTCAGAAGTGGCAGCGGAAAGTCAGCATCTGGGCTGGCTACAAAGTGGCCACTCTTCTTCTGCCTCCCCGTTCTGCTTCTCCCAACTTGGGGTGCCCAGGAAAGCCTATTATGTAAGGAGGGTGGGGCTGTGAGACTCAGGGAGGGTGGGGGGAGTGAGAGGCAGATATTGCTGTGCAAAATGACCTGGATCTGTGGTGAGGGCTCCAGGATTGTTGGAGAGAGCAGGGTGCAGAACTGGGTGGGGGGTTACAGCCAGGAAGAGATGGAACCACAGGGAGGAAGCCCCGCCTGCCCCCCACCCTCATCACAATAGGCATCCTGGCAAACAGGATGAGGAAGGGGCAAGGCCCCAACCCCTCCTCCACAGTATCACCTGGCCAGGCAGCCCCATTCCCAGCCCTGCTCCCACAGGGACCAGGATGTGGGCAACCAGGGATAGACAAGCCCTGACGTAGACAACTCTGCGACCCCCATGCCTGGCCTCCGCAGCCACAAGCCAAATACTCTTTGTGGTTTGGGCACCGGCCAAGCGCCCACACCCCAGCTCACGGGACCACAACTTCCCTGTTGCATCAGGTTACTGAGCGCGTGCACACGCCCCAGAGCCTGTTACACAACCGTGATGCGCGCACACAGCACCCACGCACCCTGGGTGGCTCCACAGTCCCACAGAAGAAACCACAGCCTTGCTCAGAGTGCACAGGGCCCTCTCCAGCCTCTTGGCATTGAGAGCTGGGGATGGGGGTTAGGGGGAGGAGGGTGCCTGGTCTGGGGCCAGGATCTGTGAGCTCCACCACTGGCTCATTGTGAAACACCAGTAGGTCATGGCCCCTCTCTGAGCCTGTTTCCCCACCTAGAAAGGAAGCTCACCTTCCACCCTGATGATCTACATACCCAATTACCCTCCGCGCCCCTCAACACCCTCCAAACCACCACCACCGTCTCCCTTCCTCTAGGAATGTCAGCAAGAGAGGGAAGCAAGAATCTGCACAGAGAGGAGACGGAGGGGTGGATGAGATGACTTCTAAAAGGGCCCTTTCCTCATGGGGCTTCTCCCCAGTAGAAGTGGGTGTGCCTTGAGGGGAGCCCCATCATCACCCTTTCTCTAGGAAGATGGAGGACAGTGGCCAGAGCTCTTTTGAGAAGGGACTAAGGAGCAGGAGGCGGGGGATGGGTAACTTTCTTCTTTGTAGTTTTTTCCCCCACTTTTCTACAACAGACATGTGTCACACACTACTTGCAATGGGTGGAGGAGGGAGTGTGTTGGGAGGGCAGGGCAAATGCTCTTGGGAAGGTTAATGTATCAAGCACACCCCCTTTCCCACCCTTAAGCCAGCGTTTCCCTAACTATGTTGTGGTAAAAGGGCTCAAATAAGCACAGGAAACCTGAGTTAAACACAGTCTAACAGGTTTTCTTGACTGCAGGACTTCTCTGAGCCTCTAACATGCTAATCTGGGCCACAACTCTCAGAGAGGAGGGACGAGACAAAGAAACGCATTTAATCTCAGAGCTCTTTATAGGGGAGCATCTCAAGATGCACTTACTAGGCACTGCTGGAACTCAGAGTCCCGCCAGGCCCACACCCCATTGGTGAAAAGCCTCCACAGAGGAGAGACAGCCTAGGCCCGGGAGGACACCAAGGGCAGATGCCCTAGGCAGCCACTTCCCACTGCATGAGTCCAATCCTAATCCCTCTGCCCAGAACTGCTCCAAGACCTGTATCCCAGTTATGAAGGCAGGTAATAATGTGGGAGGGCCCATGGGTGGCCCTGCCGCTTCCCTGAAGTTACTTAGATCTGCAGTGACCCCTGCTGGCTCTAGCCAAAATCACCCCTCCCCTTACTCCTCACCTTTCTCCTTGCCAATAATCCCTGGCCCTCCAGCCTCTTCCCCATTAGCCTTGACCCAGCCCCATCAGGACCCACCGTGACCACACCCAAACACCAGATCCCTTGCTCTTTCCTTCATGCCTGGGGTTGGAATCTGGCCAGGCTTTGACTGAGCAACATGTTAGTGAGTTCTGAGGCCTGTGCTGGGGAGGCCCTGATGGCATGAGGAAGAGGGCTCCGAGGACAGCCTGACCCCTTATCAAGAGCACAGTCACCCGCATGGAAGTTCAAGACCACTATCGTAACAGCAAACATTCATTGGCTTTTTCAGGAACAGAGCTGAAACCTTTATGTCGAGTATTCCATTTAATTCTCATAAGAATTCTACAGGCACTGTTCCCGCATTGACCCAGTTTTCCAATGAGAAACTGAGGCTCAGAAGTTTAAAAATTACCAAATGGCAAAGCTCATATTCAAATCTGGATTTCTGGATTTGAGCCCACCCGTTCCTTCCCTGTGCTATTTTGCTGTTCTTGCTTCTGCCCACCCCTCAATCCACCTAGTGTTCAAGTGTAGTTTTGTCTGCCCAGTGCCCATGGTTTGGGGGAAGATGACTCAAGTGACCTTGCCTCATGTCCTCCAAGCATGGCCTTGTGAGCAGACCTAGCCAGTCATTATACCCTTCCCCCTAGTCAACGGGAATACAGATTGGGTTTTCATCCCCCAGACCCATTCTTTCTTCTGATAATAGTCTCTTGATTTCCTCTGGGCAATCCCTACACTCTCAGTAAAAGTGGCTTGGATGGAAATGACTCCATCTCCCTATCTCCGTGGGAAGATTTGGACCACTCAAGCACAGAAAAAAAAAAAAAAAGTCCTATCCATAGTGATTGGTTCAGGAAGGACATATAACCAAACCAGGCCCATCAGAGTCAATCCTGGAATTTTACTGCAGCCACTGGGAAGAAGAATGGCTTTCTGTTCTCTCCGAAGTTACTAAACGGGTACATATATTCCAAGAGTTTCCAGGAGTACTGCCTAAGGAGAACATGCACCAGAAGGAAGCCCACACAGAGGAGAGCAGAGACCAAGCCCTGCAGACATTGTCCGGGCTGTGCCAAAGACAGACTCACCCCTGGACTTTTCAGTGATATAAGCCAATAAATTACTTTTTTTTGTTGTTTTTGTCTTAAGCAAGTATGAGTTGGGTTCCTGTCCTTTGAAACAAAGATCTATCAAAGCCTCCCCCCATTATTCCTCATTGTTAACAGCTGTGTTTCCTTCTTGCCCTTTTTCTCCCATGCTTATGCAGACATACTGGACACTTTCTAAATAAAAATTGACGCCACTGGCTACTCCTTGCTTCAAGATATACTCTTTCGCTTATTTTTGTAAAACCTAGCTCCCGGTTTTCAGCTCTCTTCCCGCCCCTCTGAAGTCCTGTCCATCTTATTTTCCTTCACTGGCTCCTCTTTGTTTGCGAGTAACAGAAACCACCTCTGGCACTTATAAGAAAAAAATGAAAAACAAAAGAATTAACTGGAAAAATATTAAGGAGCTAGGTCAGAGAATCAACTGGGAGTCTGGAGTACCTCGCTTGGAAACCAGACGGAAGTGACCTGGCTGAACTCCAAAGGCCCCTTCCATCCTAGTGTCAGGATGCTCAAGATGCCCAGACCCAAGAGTCTGACCAGCTGAGTTTAGGTCTGATGGCTGCCCCTCGGCTGCCCCATGGAGGTGAAAGGGAGGGCCTGGTGCAATGAGTCTCCAGGGATCCTTCCAACTCTAGAGTAGGAAAGCAGATCATTTGGTTTTTCATCCCACGAGATGGAGGAGAGACAATGCCCCAAAAGGGAAACTCAAAATGAGGGTGAACATGTTCCCAGCATTCTCAAGGTTGTGCTCTAGGCTTTTTCTCTCCTCTCCACTGCTCCCTGGGCCTTCTCATTCCTCTCTTTGATGGCTGCAGCTGCCACCAATATGCCTACAATGCCCAGGATAGACCTCTACCCCAGACCTGTCTCTTGAGTCCAGACCCATATATCCATGAGCCTCTCTACACGGATGGCTCACAGGCCCTTCAACTCAATGCATTCAAACTTAACTCTTCCTGGTCAGCAAACCTGCTCCTTCTTTGAGGTCCCTTAGCGTAGCAAATGCAACCGCCAGCCACTCCACTGATCACAGCAGAACCTGGGATCCTTGAGTCATTCCCAATGTCCCTCACCCCAGCAGTCTCAACTCTAGTACTCCCATCTTCACCTGGATAGTTCCTTGTGGCATAAAAGTCTAGCCATCTCCCTTTCTTCTTTAGTAATAGGCCCATGGCTGCCCAGAATAAAGACAAATTCCCTGGCATCCTTTGCATCTAGAAGAATCACGTGACTGAGCTCTGGCCAAAAGTCTATGAGTAGAAATGGTGTGTGCCACCTACAAAGATGTGTCCTTAAAGGCAGGAGCATATCCTTGTCTTCTCTCTCTCCTTTTTCCTTCCTGCTGACTGGACTGCGAACATAGTGGCTGGAGCTGGAAAAGCCATTCTGGACTGAGATGTGAGAATGTGAGAATGTGAGAATGGTGGAGCCACGGATTTAACTAGAGGGAGCCTGGAACCTGTGATGACTATGGAAATTCTCCATCACCCCTGGACCACCCAGCTCTGGGCTTCACTTATGGAAGAAAATTAAACTTCTGTCTTGTTTAAACCACTCTTATTTGGGGGGGGTTTTCTGTCACTTACAGCTGAAGCTAATCCTGAAACATTGCTGTCATCCCAGTAAACTTCAGCTTGAATGTCACTTCCTCCGAGAAGTCTTCCTGGATCACACAGATGCAGGCAGGTCCAATTGTGATAAACTGTCATAGCATAGCAACTTATCCTGTACTTCCCTTCACCGCTTCTCAGATTTGTATTGAAATCTTTTTTTTTTTTTTTTTTTGAGACAGAGTCTTGCTCTGTCACACAGGCTGGAGTGCAGTGGCGCAATCTTGGCTCACTGCAACTTCTGCCTCCTGGGTTCAAATTATTCTCCTGCCTCAGCCTCCCTAGTAGCTGGGACTACAGGCATGCGCCACCATGCCTGACTAATTTTTTGCATTTTTAGTAGAGATGGGGTTTCGCCACGTTGGCCAGCCTGGTCTTGAACTCCTGACCTCGTGATCCGCCCGCCTCGGCCTTCCAAAGTGCTGAGATTACAGATGTGAGCCACCGTGCCCGGCCTGAAATCATTTTTCATATAAAAATTGGTTTATTATCTTTGTCTCCAATGGCACACAATTTCCAAGAGGGCAGGAAGTGAGGCTGCCTTTTTACTGCTGAAGTCCCAGTGTCTGGAATATGGTAGTCACTCAATAAACCTTGTTGGTGAATGAATGAATGAACTTAATATTTTAGATGAGATTATCCCCCATTTCACAGGTCAAGTTACTACAGTCACTTTTCATAAGACATGAACCCGATCAGACCTACCACCTCAGACTCACCAGCTTTTCTGAGTGAGCCTCACTCCCCACATGGAAATTTGTCCTCCACTACCTTCATCTCAGCTCTGTGGCTCTGTGCTCCTCTCTTTCTTAAAATTCTGGGATCATCTGCTTATCAAACTCAAGTTGGCCTTAACAGACTCTAGGGTTCCAGCTCAGCAAATAGGCTATTGTCCTGCTTGAAGTCACCTCCAGCAAGGGGAAAGATAGTACCGTCAGCCTCTTTCCACTCAAGCAGCCTAGGTAGTCATCACCAAAAAGGGATCTCAGGACCAGACACACTCCTCCCAGGGCCTGCTGGCTCCAGCTCCCACTCTTGCTGCCTGCTCTGGTGCCCCCAGAACTTCCCTGGCCTTTGGGCCCTTAAGAATCCCTCCCCTGCCCTCTGCCCTCTGCCCTCTGCCTTTGATGATCCTCCTAGTGGTGAAGCATGGAGGGCAGGGAATGTGGGATGGGTTAGGGTTAATTCCCACGGGGCTGTGAGCACCTGAGGGCAGGAATCAAGCTTTTTCCATCCCTGTCTTCCTACACCTGGCACAGTGCCTGGCACAGTGCCTGGCACATAGTAGGCTCAGAAAATGTGGCTGGATAAAAAGCAAGGCCATCTAAGGCATGGCTAGGAGAGGAAGAAAGGGCTGGATGGGGTGAGGAGGATAATCAGAGATGCTTGCTGCCCACTGGGTGCTCTGAAAGGAGGGTAAAGGGGGTAAGGATCTGCCTACTCCTATCACCACTTGTGTGGGGAGGGGCCCAGTCAGGAGATGCCAGAGGAGTCCAGGGTTGGTGGGAACTGGATCCCGGCAGACCCTTTCCCCACCCTACTGCCAGGCAGGGATCTGTGGGTGGGTGAGCATGTTTGGCTGTTGTCTCTGATCTGTGCTGCTGTCGCTCCTCTTGATGGAGCACAAGCAAAGAGGTGGCTGCCATGGGGCCATGTGAGAGCTGCCCGGACACCCAGGGGTCCTCCGGGTCATTGGGCTCCACCCTCCAACTCCCATCTCCCCGCCATTCCCAGGGCCCAGGCTGGCCCCACAAACAGGAACAGCTCCAAGCTGGGGTAGTTCAGCTCCAGATGTCAGGCCGGGAGGGCTTTCAGGGATCCCTGGGTCAGTCCAATGCTGGCACACTGGGCAGATGGGGAAACTGAGGCCAGAGAGAGCAAGAATTTGCCCTCAGCCATAGAGCAAGGTTAGAGGCACAAGACTCCAAGGCTCCAAGGCTCCTGGCTCCCATTTCTGTGCTGTTTGCCATACCAGGTAGGGACCCTGGGGAAGAAGGGGTGGGCAGGTTTGGAGTGGGAACTCAAAAAATCCACCCCACTCCACCCCAGAGTAAAGAGCATGAGCTCTGAAGCCAGAAGAGCTGGACACAAATTCTAGCTCCACCTCCCATCATTGTAACCTTCAGCAAATGTCTTTAGCTGTCTATGCCTCCGTTTCCTTAACTGTGAAATACATATAACAGTAATTGTAATAACCTCATAGTGATATTGGGAGGACTAAATGAGTGGACACATATAAAGTGCCTGGACAGGGCTCCATATGTAGTAAATGCTCAGTAAACACTAGCTGTCACTATCTTATGGTCCTCAAAATGTCTCCGTGTCCTGTCGAAGTCCAAAGTCTTTCCTAAGCCAGCAAAAGGCCTTCCCCCAGGAATGATCGTAGTGAGAGGTGGCTCAGCCACAGCCATTTCCCGGGGTGTGGGTGGAAGCCGGGGCCCTTCCCCAGTGCTCTCACTGACTCCCCCCTCCAATCTCCTGTCTCAGGGACTCAGTGGCCGCTTGGCCCCTCCAGTCGCCAGCCTGTCTGCCGGGCTCTCACGCCTGATGCAGAGATAAACACATCCCACGATAGTATTGTTTCCCATTTCCCGCAGCTCTCAAGTGAGATCTTAGAGGGTGGGATTAGCTGGGCATTTGGGCAGTTTAGGGGTTTGGAAGGGTTGAGAGAGGCTGTTCCCAGAGCTGGCCAGTCCCCAGTCTCTAAAGGCAGTGGAGGTGGCCAGATGTGCAGGGAAGAGGTGAGGGGCGTGGCTGGGGCCCCTAGTCTCTGGAACATTCTGCCACCATCTCTCTACACCGCACATAGGCATATTGAGCCTAACAAGGAGAAAGAGTGGAGAAATAGGACACCCTTCTCCACAGTCAATTCTCTCCCTACACCCAGATCAGAGCCTCTGGCCCCTGTATTCCCTCAGGTGGCTGATCCAACTAGCAAGATGTCACCAGGGAATGGGAAACCCAGAGCCCTTGGCAGAGAGAGCCTGCAGCGCCCAGAACCCAGGCCCGGGGCAAGCTGGGCAGGCCAGAGGGAGGGCAGTCTGGGGAGATGGAGTGTCCAGGCTCATGCTTACTTCATTGTGATGGGTAGAGCCAGCCAGGGGAGAGAGGCCTTCCTCCCCCAGCCAGGGCGCGCCTCTCCTTTCCACCCCACTCCCCAGTACTCCCAGTACAGCCACTCTCATGACCTCACCGCCACGGCCAGGCCAGGCCAGGCAGGTGGCCAGGAGCCAGGGACCCGCCAAAATCCACATCCCCCAGAGACCATCATGAGCCAGGCAGGGGCAGGATATGTTGCTAGAATAGCCTCCACCCACCCAAACCAACGCCCGTGAAGACAGCCTGTCCTACCAAGTGTTTACTCCAGCCAGGCAGACTCACCTCCCTCTCAACAAGGCGGAACCTAGGGCAGTCCTTCACTGTGGGCCCTGCCTGTCAGCCAGACACATCCCAACTCCTCCTCCCCTGCTAAATCCTGCTTGGCTGTCCTGTACTTCCCTGAGTGACTTACCTGCCTCTCACCTCTCCACCATTTTGCAATGATGGCAGTGGGGGTGGAGGGGTAGAGGGGTTGTGATGGAGATGGTGACATGGACACAGAAATACCGGTCATGACAGCCATTATAGCAGTTTCAGGGTGGTGATGGTAACAGCGAAGGGGATGATGGTGAAGGTGATGGCGGTGGTGATGGAGGTGGCAATGATGGAGACAGCGATGGTGGTGGAGGGAGTGATGTGATTGTCATAGTGGGAATGAGATGAGTAGGGATGCCTCCCTCTGCAGGGCGCAGGAGCATGAAGAGACCGTTGGTCATGTCACTGAGGCCTACAGGAACACCGTGGTGAGTCGAGATTTTCCAGGGCATCCGGCACAGCAGGCCCCCAGAGCAGTGGGGGTCATGGCCTCTTCCCCAGTTTCCCAGTAGAGCGTCATTATGTTCCCCTCTCGGACTCCTGGAGACCCCTCCAACTTGAAGCAAGTGTCATCTGCCCTGGAATCTACTGAGGCCACCCTCGAAAGAAGGTGGACAGAAGCCAGGCTTGGGAGACGGAGGATCCTGGGTTGGAATCGTAACTAAATGCAGTTCACTTGGGTCTGAACCTCACTGGAAAATGGGAACCATAATTCTCTGTGGCAAGGTCATTGTGAGGATAGAGATAAATATCTTTAAAAGTGCCCGGCACAGAATAGTGGCAAGATAAATGGTCAATATTTTGCATCCTGTTTTCCAAGGCTTTCTTATGAAGCCTCCACCTACCCACTCCCCCCACCCCCACCCTCCTCCATATGCCACCCTGTCTTCATTTTCTAGAGCTGCCGTAACAAATGACCACAAACTTGGTGGCTTAAAACAACAGAAATTTATTTTCTCACAGTTCTGGAAGCCAGAAGTCTGAAATTGAGATGCCAGCAGGGCCAAGCTCCTGTCCAGCTTCTGGTGGCTCAAAGCATTCCTTGGCTGTGGGCTCCAGTCTCTGCCACCACCTTCACATGGGTCTTCACACGGCTGTCCCCACCACGTCTCTGTGTTTTTATTTGTTTCTTAGAAGGACGCTTTCACTGGATTTGGGGCCCACACTAATCCAGCATGATCTCATCTCAATCCTCACCTTCACTACCTCTGCAAAGATCCTATTTCCAAATAAGGTCACACGCTCAGGTTCCAGGTGGGCATAAACTTTGGGGGTCTCTTATTCAATCCACTACATTCCCCCAACCTCAGAGTGAGCCAAACTTAATTCCCCAGACTCCCTATTACCTGGCACAGCCATGGCCCCTGCCCAAGCCTGCTTCCAGACCCCCACCCCTCCAGCCCTGCACGTCCCAGGTCCCATGGCCCTGCGCCTGGGCTCCCCAGTGCCATGCGTGCATGCCTGTGTGCATGTGCACAGATTCCCCCTTCACTTGGCGGTGAGAAAGGGGGATTCTAGGCTTCAGCAGGAGCCTGCAGGGGCCTCTCTGCTCGGAAATGCTTCTTCCTCTCCCCCTGGCAGCTGTTTGGCTTGGCGGGGGCCCATCTGGCAGGCTCAGCAGCCAAGGAGCCCTAGGGGGCAGTGGGAGGGAATGGTGAGGGGCAGGCAGCTCTGTGGTCCTCAGGCCCAGGCCCTGGGAGCTGGGCCAATGGTGGGCCTCCCTGCTGGCTGGCTCCAGCCCCTTCGCTCTTGGTTCTCCTCCTCCCTGGTCTCCCCTCCTCCCCATCCCATAAAGGGGAATTCTGGAGACCCTCCACCACCCTGCACTAGCCAAGGAGAAGACGTGCAGAAGGGGAGCAGCAACTGGCAAAGAAACACACCCAGGGAAAGGGCAGTCAGTGGCTCCTGAGGATCCGCTCATGGGGGCTCTGGACACTCTTCGAGGGCACCCTAGGACAACCTGGACTTCTCCCAACCTCTGATATTCTGTCCTCTGCTCCTTCCATGTTCTGAAATTTCCTGTCCCTGGTGTCCCCTCTAGGGCAATTGTCTTCTTCCAGGGCCCCTCTGAACCCCCAAGCTGTTGCCTACTTTTCTGGGTCAGGCCTGTCTGCAGTAAGCAGGACAGAAAATGATGCCCTCAGCCCCTAGCAGGTCCTACAACCTCTTTCTGCTAATGGGAAAATGGTAAAAACACACACACACACATACACACACACACATACACACACACACACACACATAGGGAGGGGCACAGGATAATGAGCCTGGGCTTTAGGGTTCATTTGGCCTGGGTTCAAGTTGCAACCCTGCACTTGACACCTGTGTGATCCTGGACAGGTAACTTAGCCTCTCTGAGCCTTGACATAGCCTCATAAAAGTAAGCCTACTCATAGCTACCTTCCAGGGTTGCAAGGATAAAATTGCGTAGCCTCTGAAATAAGGCAGGTATTCTCTAAATGACAATAACTTCCTACGTGCCAGGCACTGCATTAAGCACTTTGCATAGATTATCTCATTTAATACTAATAATAACTTTATGAAATAGAAAGTATTTCACGGCTAAGGAAGCTGAGCAGTTTGCTCTGGGTCCTAGAACTGGTGAGAAGTTGAGCTGAGATTTGATTCTAAGCACCGTGAATGCAAAGCCCACACTCGAAACTACCATGCTCTTTTGCCTATGCCACTGGCAGTGTAGACATGGTAGATGGTGTTAGTATTAATACCACAGAGAGCAGCTGGGCTGCAGGGGTTTTCCCGGGGCCGCTGCAGGTGCAGCTTGGAGGTCTACCTTACCCTGCACACAGATTTGCATGCAGCTTGAAAGTCGGGATCTGCCTGGCTGCCTTGGTAATTCTGGAGTCCCGGACACGAGGGCCAACCCATCCCAGTCACAGGAGACCACTGTAACTGAAGCTCCCAAGGCTCTCGTGCCTTGGCACATCTGGAAGCTATTAGCCTCCTTTCTACCACCTACCCCCTCAGCCCCGCCCCCCAGCCAGCTGTTCACAGTGGCTAATTCTGGGAAGTGCCCCTCAGCCAGTGGCTGCCTGCAGGGGATGGGGGAGGGGGGTTCCTCACCAACCCATCCATGGGGTGGAGGGGAGGTGGGCAGGCAGCAGAGGGTTAATCTGAGTAACCACAGCTGCTGGTCTCCTCCTCCCCCAGCCCACAGATAGATAGCCAGTGGGGTTACTGCTGGTTGAGTAATGAGGAGGGAAGAGAGAGGGAGGAGGCAGGGGTGAGTGTGGAGGGAGACCAAGAAGCAAAAACTGAGAAAATGTTTCTGCTGGCAAAGATCTTGAAAAGGTCATCTGATATTGTCCATCCCCCTGTTTCCTGGGGGTCACGGTGACCTCATGGTGTAGTGGAAAGAGGGCAGTCTTTGTAGTTGAGCAAAGCTGGGTCACAATCCTGATTCCATCGCTGTCAGTCTGTACAACCTTGAGCAAGGTCCTTACCCTCGCCAGGCCTAAGCAGCCTCATTTGTGCAATGGGAGAACAGCACCCCTCTGGCAAGGCTGCCAAGAGAGTTCTGGGAGATACAGTCTGGTCCGTGCCCCAAAACATTCACTCCCTCATCTCTAACAGTGGCAAGAAGCTTCGAGAGAGGTCTTCCCTTGGCTCCACTACCTGCCCCACTTTCTGGGATCTCACTGTCTAGATCCTGACTCCAGCACACCCATCTTACTGTGAGGCCTGATCTCAAAGCCATGCCCTGCCTAGAGCCTTGACTTGCCCTCCTCTCTGCCCAGCGCTGCCCTCCTCACTTTCTAAACTTCCTGAAGACCCCCACCACCGGCACTGACAGCTCCCACTGGCTCCAATTGTCCCAAACCTCCCTCCACTCCTTAGTACCTGTGTCATTCAGGAGGTTATCTGACATCTCTGAACTCAGTTATCCTGGGGGTTAAATGTCGCTGCTGCAAAAATGCCTCCTTATATACTACCGCATGTAATCTTCATAGCAATTCTTGAAAATAAGATTTAACCACCATTTTGTATATCGAGAGGGAAGAACAGATGCTAACTTTTTTTTGTTTTTCAGATTTGAGACAGGATGTCGCTCTGTCACCAAGGCTGCAGTGCAGTGGTGCAATCTGCTCACTGCAACCTTCACCTCCTGGGCTCAAACAATCCTCCCATCTCAGCCTCCCAAGTAGCTGGGACTACAGGTGCATGCCACCACACCCAGCTTTTTTTTTTTTTTTTTTTTTTTTTGGAGGTGAAGTTTCATTCTTGTTGCCTAGGCTGGAGTGCAGTGGTGTAATCTTGGCTCACTGCAACCTCCACCTCCCAGGTTCAAGTGATTCTCCTGCCTCAGCCTCCTGAATAGCTGCGATTGCAGGCACCCACCACCACGTCCAGCTAATTTTTGTATTTTTAGTAGAGACGGGGTTCCACCATGTTGGCCAGGCTGGTCTCGAACTCCTGACCTCAGGTGATCCACCCACCCCAGCTTCCCAAAGTGCTGGGATTATAGGCGTGAGCCATGGCACCTGGCCGATGCTAACATTTATTAAAGACTTGCTGCGCACCAAGCCATGGACTGGGCCTGAGAGAAAAGCTGAGGAAATCCTGGATTTTCCCCGTAGAAGACTTTAATAATTGAAGAATTTTAATAAGTGAAGAACTGGTTAGTATCTCCTACTGGTGCTACGCAAAGGGCCTGTGTCCCCAGGCAACCAGACAGCCTCCCCCTCATTTTCCTGGCTGGGACACAGAGAACAGCTGCTGAGCCCTAACCCAAGGGGCTGTTCCGTCACCTGCAATTGGGTGGCCCCTACACCCCCTTTCACAAGTCATTCCCCTTCCTGTTGCCCGATAAGCTCTAGTCCCTCTGGAGCAATGAAATCACATCCCACATGCTCCTAGCCTCCATTCTTAGCCTTTCCTTGAATCCACACCCCCTTAACCCATTTGATGACTGATCTGCAGGAGGCAGTCCAGGGTAGTTCTTTGCCATTTTCTAACCACTGTCCACTGAGTGCTGCTTCTGTGCCAGGCACTGTCTACTATCTCTTTTGTTTGTTTGTTTTAGTTGTTGTTTTTTGTTTTTTTGAGACAGAGTCTTGCTCTATCACCCAGGCTGGGGCGCAATGGTGCAATCTCGGCTCACTACAGCCTCCACCTCCCAGTTTCAAGTGATCCTCCTGCCTCAGCCCCCTGAGTAGCTGGGATTACAGGCATGTGCCACCATGCCCAGCTAATTTTTGTATTTTAAGTGGAGATAGGATTTCGCCATGTTGGTCAGGCTGGTCTCAAACTTCTGACGTCAGGTGATCTGCCTGCCTCAGCCTCCCAAAGTGCTGGGATTACAGGCATGAGCCACCTGTCCAGCCTCTACTATCTCACTGAACGCTATACGCACACACACACACACACACACACACACACAGTAACCCCAAAATGAGTATTATTATGTCAATCTTACAAATGAGGACACCAAGCCTCAGAAGCAGGCCCACCCCAAATCCCGCCCAGTCCTAGTCCACGGGAACAGCACCCACCTGCCTTGGGAAGGGCATAGCAGCAGCCCTGCTCAAGTGGTAAGTTCACCCAGATCAAAGGATTCCAGACTTGAATAGTCAGCCATCTAGGCATCAGCCCACCAGCCCATCTCAGACTCAACATGGCCAAAACCAAACCTCTGATCTTTTCCTTCAAACATGCTTCATCCACAGCTTCCCTATCTCCACTAATAGCAACTCTATCCTTCCAACAGCTCAGGCCAGCAATCTTGGATCTGCCTTTGACACCTCTCCCTCTCACCTTCAACCATCAGGAAATCTTGTTGGCTCAACCCTTGAAATATATTCAGGACCCACCACTCCCAGCCACCTCCACCACTTGCACCAAGCTCCCAGCCCCTCTCTCTTGGACTACTTCAGTCTTCCTGCAGGTTTCCCTCCTGCCCTGGGACGCTACAGTCTACTCTCCACTTAGTAACCAGAGTTCTATTTGACTCCTTTTAAGCCAACCACATCCCTCCTCTGCCCAACCCACCCCAGTGACTCCCTTCCCACTCACAGGAAAAGCCAGGACCTCACAACGGCCTTCAGAACCATACCATCTGACCTCAGCCCCCTTCCTCTCCACCCCCTACTCTCCTCGGTCCCTCTGCTCCAGCCACACTGGCCTCAAACACTCAAGGCACGCTCCTGCCTCACGGCCTTTGCTCCAGCTGTTTTCTTTGCCTTGAATGCTCTTCCCCAAAATATCCTCATGGCTCACTCCCTCATATCCCTTTAGCTTTTGATCCTAAATCTCTCTACCCTTACCACACTATTTATTTCTGTAACCACACTTCCCTTGACACTCTGTCTTCTCTCCTTATCTTATTCAACTCTTATTTTCCAAAGCCTTTATCAGCCTCTAATATACCCTGTAATTTACTTATTTTTATGCGTTCCTCTTTATCTCCTCTCTCACCCACTAGAATGTCAAATCTATGTGGGCAGGCAAATCTGTGCTGTTCACTGCAGTATCCCAAATACCTGGAATTATGCTTGACACATTGTAGGTGTTTAATAAACATTTTTTTGAAAGAATGAGGCAACTGAGCTGGTATGTATCCTGAGGATGCATTTGGGAAAGCACAAGTGAATTCGTTCTTTCACAAACATTTTTGGAGGGCTCTCTTCTGTGTCAGGCCCTGTACTGAGCCCAGGAGAATGATTAGGAGTAGATGTGGTCCCTTCTCCCGAGACTCGTCAGCCAAAAGAGGACACAAGCGCCACCTCCAGCAAGGGATGAGGGGCCAGCCGACTTAATGCAGTCATCATTGAGCACACAGCATATGGGAGGCCCCTTGCTGAGAGATCATTTTTGCCTTGCCCTTAAAATAGGTTTCACATTTGAAAACGCCTTCACAGCCCATATCTCCTGGGACCCTGACCATCACCTCCCAGACATTAGTCTCCCTCCCTTCCTCCTCCTTTCCTTCCACCCTCCCTTCCTCCCTCCCTCCATTTCTTCTCTCCTTTCTTCTTTTCTTTCAGAAAACTCACTGGACACCTGCTCCATTCACAGCCCAGCAAGGTGGAGGTTATAAGGTACCAATATGGCCGGGTAAGATGGCTCACGCCTGCAATCCCAGCACTTTGGGAGGCCAAGGCAGGCAGATCACCTGAGGTCAGGAGTTCGAGACCAGCCTGGCCAACATGGTGAAACCCTGTCTCTACTAAATATACAAAAATTAGCCGGGCGTGGTGGTGGGTACCTGTAATCCCAGCTACTTGGGAGGCTGAGGCAGGAGAGTCATTTAGAACCTGGGAGGCGGGGGTTGCAGTGAGCCAAGATCACACCACTGCACTCCAGCCTGGGCAACAAGAGTGAAACTCCATCTCAAAAAAAAAAAAAAAAAAAAAGAGGTACCAATGTGCTTCCAGAGTCCAAGGGGATTAAAAACCGCAGCCTTGATTTCAATAACAAAACCAAGCTGTTAGATAAGGAACAGAGCGAGGGTTAGGCCCAGAGAGCAGGCAGGCTGAGTCAAAGATACAGGGAGCTCTTGTGGAGGAAGTACGGAGATCTAAGCCAGATCTTTTTTTTTTTTTTAAGGGAATTTTCAGATATTCCAAGGTAGAAAAGAGGAAGAAAAAGGACGCCAGGTGGAAGGACCGGCTTGAACAAAGGCTTGGAGAGAATGAACCCAGTATGAAGGGCACCAATCTTGTTGGAACAGGAAGGTCATTTGAAGGGTGACGGGATGCAAGGAGCACCTGCCAGTAACAAGCGTGAAGGTCAACAGCTGGACCTCGCAGCTGTACTGGCCACAGGGACACCAGGCAGTGTAGCAAGCACTGGCTCTGGACTCACATAGACCTGGGTTCAAATCCTGGCTAAGTCTTTTGGGCAAGTCACTTTCTCTTGGCCTTGGATTTCTCACCTCTAAAAGAGTGAAAATAATCCCCAGCTCACAGAGTGTTTGGGAGGATTAAATGAGATGATATATATGAAAAGCTCTTGCATCGTACCTCATAGACATTCTTTTCCTAATGTTTACTGATTCTGAGAAAATGAAGGCAGTGGGTGTGAACCACTCATTCAAGTGGTTTAGTCACGGAAGGAGGGAAACATATTGCACAATGTCCAGAAAGTGCAGACCAGGGTCAAGGGAGGCTCTTTCTAAGTTGAGGAGACCTGTGGGTGTTTGAAAGCTGAGCAGAATGGGCGCTGCCAAAAGATGGGCTGGTGAGGAAAATGCTCTAAAACAGATTGTGTGGCAGTTGCACAAGTCTGTGAATACACTAAAATGACTGAATTGTACACTTTCAGTGGGTGAGTTGGGAGATATGTGAATTATATCTCAATAAGCTGTTTAAAAATAAAAAAGACAGGCTGGATAAACTACAAGTTCCCTTGGGAGTCAGGAAGGAGAGGGGGAAGAGGGGAAGGAGGGGGAGGAGGGGGAGGAGGGGGAGGAGGGGGAGGAGGGAGACTCGGGTGAGGGCCAGACAGAGAATAGATGATGATGTAGCTTTCATCCAAGACACAGAATGGTAGGCTGGTGGCCTCACTCATTGGTCCCACAAACTTGATGAGTGCCTACTACGTGCCAGGCCCTGTGCCAAAAAGACTGAGTTGCCCTAGAGTTGCCCACAGCCCCCAGGCCAGCCCAATATGAGCAGAGCTATGCAGAGCTATGGGCAGTAAAGAGTGTGGGAAGTGGCCACACACAGTGGTAATCCCAGCGCTTTGGGAGGCCGAGGTGGGCGGATCTCCTGAGGTCAGGAGTTTGAGACCAGCCTGGCCAACATGACGAAACCTGTCTCTACTAAAAATACAAAAATTAGCAGGGCATGGTGGTGGGCGCCTGTAATCCCAGCTACTGGGGAAGCTGAGGCAGGAGAATCACTTGAACCTGGGAGGCGGAGGTTGCAGTGAGCCAAGATCGCGCCATTGCACTCCAGCCTGTGGGACAAGAGCGAGACTCCGTCTCAAAAAAAAAAAAAGAGTGTGGTGAGCGCCCAGGCAGGAAGGGAGGAGCTGTCACCCTGCTCCATCCCTGGGTCTTTACCTGTGCAGTGGGTGTGGCCTCTGGGTCCGAGACAGACCCACGGGGTGATCAGACCTGCAGCAAGAGTAGTTGAAAGTGCCCTATCCTTGGAAGAGGTCAGAAAGAGTCCTGAAGTCATCACTACCAAGTCTCTATCATTAGACCTCAGCAGGAGACGCTGAGAGCATTCACGGAGTCCTCATTGTGTACGCAGTTCTACCCTGCATGTGGTTTCTTTGTGTTTCTTGAGTAAATGCTCCCCCTGCTGCCCCAGAAACACTGTGGGTGGGCCCTGCTTATCTGGTAAAGTGATGCTGCTGATGACAGGTGGGGAGAGAGGAACTAATGGGCCTGGAGACAGGGCAAGGAGCCAGTTCAGGCCACAGAAACACCACCGAGGGGACAAACCACAGTTGGAGAGAGTATTGAGAGAGTCAACATCGGGGGCTGCAAGACACATCCCAGACCCACCTGTAATATCAGAGGGTCCGCATGTCTGCAGGCACCAGGCTGCCCCACCACTCTTCTGGAGGAATCACAGCCATTCTCTTCATCCCCAGAGCCACATCCCTGCTGACTCCTGCCCCTGCCTCGCTGTGGCCCCTCCGAGCCCATCAGTCAAACTGAGGCAGTGTGTTGGAGGGAGGACCTAAAGGGGTCCTGGGTTCTAGCCCTGGCTCTGCCACCAATGAGCTGAGTGACATCCCCCTGGGCTCAGTCTCCTCAGCAGTGTAGAGAGGTGGAATGCATGAGGGGTAAGAGCACAGGCCCCAGACAGGCTCCTGGGGTTTCAGTCCCAGCGCTTTGCGTACCGGCTTTGTGAACCTGGCTGTGTCTTCTTTGCATCTCGGTTTCTTCAAATAGTGTGAGGATTAAATGAGTTAATAGATAAAAAGCACTTGGAATGCTACAGATCATGCAAGGCTCAATAAATTTTAACTCTATATTATTATGACTCTAAGGAGGAGTACTCAGTGGTCTCTGAGGCCCCTTCCAGCTGTGGCATTCTATGACCTTGAATTCTGCCTGTACTATTATCTTTGTCTGAATTCCTAATTAGGCACCACATGTTGCCATTATTTAAGCAACCCAGGCATCTCCAATCTGGATGACTTCTTGACCTTGGGCCTCCTTGACTTACCCTTTCCTGTAACATCCAGTAGGAAGGCTGATGCCCCCACCCACAGACCGTGGAAGGTGCCAAGCCCTTCTCAGCGCCTCTGAGGGCTAAACCTGGGGATTCTCTCAAGCCTTTCCTCACGGAAGCCCTCTGCTTTATGACAATCTGCCCCTAAGCCCACATCTATGCGTCAGACTTTCCTGAAGGTTCACTGTAGGGTGGGAAACCGCAGCACAGAGCAGGAAGCAAGTTCAACACCAAGGTGAAACAACAGGAGTCCGGGTAAATAAACTCTGGTGCATCTACAGAGTGGAACACCGTGCAGCTGTAAAGAATCACAATAATGAGGGGACAGGTGGCACTGGGAAGATGGTAGCTGGGTTCAAAACCACGGAACCTCTGGTATATTACAGGAGATTTCTGAAAGAGATCTGCCTTCCTGATGAAAGAGAACTTGGTGAACTCAGAACCACAACTGTCAACACAGGTTCAATTAGTACTGCAGTCGGTTCTCCTTTAGTGAAGCTGGGAAATACTACAGTAATGTGTAAGGTTAAAGCAGAGTTTGCAGCACCATCTACAGATGCTTCCATAAAGGATCTGTGGCTCCCACTGGGGCTCTCCCACCCTTGTGTTCCATTGAGATTTCAGTCTGGACCTCCTGGAGAAGAGACCCAAGCCGCTAGCCAGATCACTGAAGATATCACTGAAAATTCACAGATAATTCAGAAAGGGAATTCATGCATTTCTCCAGGAAAGCGTGCTTGAATTCTATGCTATGATCTCATTTGCCTCTCTCATTTGCCTATTATGGAAACATTTTGGATGCCTGCACATTTGCTTTGTAAGCAGCTTTTTAAAATGTACAGTTGCCTGAAGTTGCTAGAAAGAGACTATTTTAGCAGAAGTTAAGAAGAGAAATTATTTGAATACTAGAACTTACCCAGCTGCAACTTCCTTTGCCATGTTTGATGACACTTTGATCATTGCTGACCTGACTGGAGAGGAGGAACATCTGGCAACTGGAATCTTAGTAATGGAAGAGGAAGCAGGCTCTGGTGTCCTCACCAAGCAGGTAAAAGTGGGCTGACTGGAGCTAGACACCAGGACTAGATGAACCGAGCTCTTACAAGACACAAAGAAATTTAAAATGCAATGGATGAACTAAATAGTATGAAACCCGAAGAAGTGACCACCACGTTTTCAAACAGATTTGTAAAAATTGTATTTGTTACACTGTGCACAAAACTTTTATACTAATTAGCTGGGCGTGATGGTGCACGCCTGTAGTCCCAGCTACTCAGGAGGCTGGGGAGGGAGGGTTGCCTGAGCCCACGAGGCAGAGGTTGCAGTAAGCCAAGATCTGCACTCTGAGACTCTGTCTCAAAAAAAAGAGAAAAAAAAAGAAAATGTTATACTCAATAAATATCAAACTACATTCTTCTGAAATATAGTTCTAGTATTTCTAGATGTTTCTAGTATTTATGGTCACTTCACACATATATTATGTACAGTGAAACCATTTTTTTTTCCTTTTCTTTCTGAGGCAGGGTCTTGCTCTGTCACCCAGGCTGGAGAGCAATGGCTTAGGCAAACCAACCCTAGTATGTTAAACCATTTCCCTGTTATCGTTTAAAAACCATAGGATTGTGCTTCTCTATAAAGTGTGTACATTTAGCGGTGTAAAATACTGACATATTAAAAAACAAAAACAGAGGCCGGGTGCAGTGGCTCATGCCTGTAATCCCAGCACTTTGGGAGGCCGAGGCAGGCAGATCACCTGCGGTCAGGAGTTTGAGACCAATCTGGCCAACATGGCGAAACCTCGTCTCTACTAAAAATACAAAAATTAGCCAGGCATGGTGGCAGTACGCCTGTAATCCCAGCTACTCAGGAGGCTGAGGCAGGAGAATTACTTGAACCCGGGAGGCGGAAAAGGTTGCAGTGAGCTGAGATCATGTCATTGCACTCCAGCCTGGATAACAGAGCGAGAATCCATCTCAAAAAAAACAGAAAAAATAACGAGGAAGCTCTTGCTGCTCATGGTATGCTCACTAAGTAAATATAGTGCCAAGCAAATGCTGAGTAAATACAACGCTAGGTGCAGAATACTGTGAATGGCATATTTACCAAAGAAAGGGGGAGGGTGTGGGAGTGGGGGAAGTGAAAACATGTTGATATACATTTGCTGCGTATACCTAGAATATCTCTGGGAAACCGCATAAGAATCTGGTGAGGGGAGAAGGGGAGGGAGACTTTTCATTATATATACTTTCACACTCTTAAAATTTTAAAAGGCCAGGCGCAGTGGCTCACGCCTGTAATCCCAGCACTTTGGGAGGCCAAGGTGGGCGGATCACGAGGTCAGGAGTTCGAGACCAGCCTGACCAACATAGTGAAACCCTGCCTCTACTAAAAATACAAAAATTAGCCGGGTGTGGTGGTGCGTGCCTGTAATCCCAGCTACTCAGGAGGCTGAAGCAGGAGAATCGCTTGAACCCGGGAGGCAGAGGTTGGAGTGAGCCGAGATCATGCCACTGCACTCCAGCCTGGGCAACAGAGTGAGACTACATCTCAAAAAAAAAAAAAAAAAATTAAAATATGAAAATATACCACTACAAACAAAAATACTTTTTAAAAATCAAGATGAGGCTTAATTCTGCCTGGAGATTTCTTTGATGGTCGTCCTCACCCACTGGCCCTCTTCCGAGGGCCCCATCTCCACTCCTCTCTGGCCAGTTGTCTCAGAGATAGATGCCAGCTTCCTCATATCTTACGCAAAATTATCACTGTCTTGACTTCATCTTCACATAGTCAAGCCATGCCCTTTTCGCACAAAGGGCCCATTGCTGTGATTTCCCCACAAAAGAATCATTTCCCCAAGAGGAACCATGCCATGTCCCTAGAAAGCAGAAAGAGTTACAGTATCCTTTGTATTAAACAGCCCTGAAGTGTTTCTGCCAGGTCTGTTTCCATGCTTGCCTCTTCCAGCCTGGATTGTGGGTCTTGAGAGCAAAAACCTGTTTTATGCATTTCTGGTCCCCGGCTTCATAGGTGGTTCCAAATGCACCACGTCCCTTTTTCAACACCTGGCACAGCATGGTTCACACAGAGGACCCCTAGTAAATGTTTACCAGGTTGAGTCGCTTTGGTGAGGTGTGTGGACATGGAGAGATAAGACAGAGGGTGGAAGTTGGGCCAGATCTGGAGCAGAGCCAGAGGGTAATTAATAAAAACAGCTCACATTTATTGAGCATTTTACTACTTGCCAGGTGCTCCTCTCAATGCCTTTCTGCATTAGCTTGTATAATCTTCACAACAACCCTACCAAGCAAGTTCTATTATTATCCCCATTGTACAGATGAGGAAACTGAGGCACAGAGCAACTAAGAAACAGTGTGTTGTTCAAATACTGTCATGTTCTATGGGTGCCATGATGTATCTGTGGCTAGGAAGTAGTTTTCTAGAACGTGGCCTTAAATTAGACTCACTTGGGGATCTTCTAAAACTCCTGATGCTCAGGCCACAAACTACACCAATTAAATCAGCATCTCTGGAGGATGAAATTGTCAATGGTAGTTTTTAAAGCTCCCCGAAAGATTCCAAAGCGCAACTGAATTTGAGAACTAGGGATCTGGGCCAAATCCTTTATAATGAACGCACATGGAGATGTCACGGCGCAGAGAGAAGTGATTGCACAGGGACACACAGCAGGGCAGTGGCTGAACCTCTGTCCTCCAGTGCCCAAGGTAGGTCTTCTTCTGCGCCCCCAGCCCCTTCCTCCATGTTGCTGTAGGCACTGAGCTGGCAGGCTGCTAGGCCCACATGGATCTTAGAGGTGTTGGCTCAAGGCTGGCTTGGAGGAAGATCCCCAGGACGGGCTAACAGATCCCCCTCATCCCAACATGCCCCCATTTAAGCAGCTCCAGAGGCTGGATGCCTTAGGGCAGAGCCCAACCTGGAAATTCTCCAGGCTTGGACACCACCCTGGATTTAACCAGAGCTCAGGGAGACTCAGGATGGGTGGGGCTTGGGGCAAAACTTCACGGGAGTTGTGCCACAGTCACAGGCAAAAGAGCCGGGGCAGGCGCAGAGGCTAATTTCCCTGACCCCGCCCTGTGTACTCCCCTCCTCCTCTCCCCACCCTCTGATGACGCACTGACCCCTGCCCTCCCCTTCAGTTCCCTCACCCCTGATTGGGAGGTGACGGGAATTCATTTCTGGCGGCCTGAGGGCCATCAGCAACTTGTTTTCATTCTAGGGTCTGGCTGGTCCAGATAGGTCCATCCGGGCCCTATGTCATACAAGGGACACACACACACACACACACACTCACACACACCCCAAACAGAACCTCCGGAGAAAAAGAAGGGAGGCACTCCAGGGGTTCTGAGTCACGGGATTTAGGGCATTCGTAGCCAAATGCCACTCTTGGGAAAGTGGTGGAGCAGTTCACAGGGAAAGTCAAAGAGGCTGGACAGGGAACCAGCTCTCCTGTAGTCTTCCTCCCCTCTCCTCTAGCCCAGTGGTTCTCAACCCCAGCTGCACATAGAACCATTTAAGGAGCTTTTTAAAAACGCTGCTGCCTGGGCTCCAGCCCTGAGAGAGTTCAATTCAACTGTTCTGTTTAACTCCAGGGAGAGGCCGGGGCATCATCTTTTAGTTCCCTGATTGATGCTGATGAGCAGCCAGGAATGAGAGCCCTTGCTGATGGAAATATCCAGGCAGGATGGATTGACTCCCAATCTCACTGGGCAGATGGTCAGGGGAAGAGTCTGCCCTTTCTGTTGGAGAGGGGAGGGAGGTGTTGCAGGCAATATGCCCCAAGACCCCATCTTCGTGTCCATCATCAACACAATGCAGTAAAAGGGTGGTTAAAGAACAGGAGCAGGTGCTCATTCTGGCTCTCCCCTTTCGTCACCTTGGACAAATTACTTGGCTTGTCAGAGCCTCAATTTCTTCATTCATAAAGTGGAGAGAATAGTTGCCACCTAGGAGGTACTTGTGACAATTAAGTCATTAAGTCTACACAGTCCTGAGCACATAATAAGCAATCAATAAAAAGTAGGCTTTAAATGTAAAAAAAATGAAAGCCGGTTTGCACACCTATGTTCATAGCAGCTTATTCACAACAGCTAAAAGGCAGAAGCAACCCAAGTGCACATAAGCGAAATGTGGTTCATACATGCAATGGAATAGAACCTTAAAAAGGAAGGGAATGGCCAGGCACAGTGGCTCACACCTGTAATCCCAGCATTTTGGGAGGCCAAGGTGGGTGGATCACCTGAGCTCAGGAATTTGAGACCAGCCTGGGCAAATTGGCGAAACTCCATCTCTACAAAAAAATACAAAAAGTAACCAGGCATGGTGGCACATGCCTGTAGTCCCAGCTACTTGGGGGGCTGAGGCAGGAGGATCACTTGAAACTGGGAGGTGGAGGCTACAGTGAGCGAGATCATGCCACTGCACTCCATCCAGCCTGGGGGACAAAGTGAGACCCTGCCTCAGAAAAAAAAAAAAAAAAGGAAGGGAATTCTGACACTTGCTGCAACATGGATGAACCCGAGGACATCATGCTAAGTGAAATAAACCAGTCACAAAAAGACAAATACTGTGTGATTCCACTTATATGAGGCACCTGGAGTCATCAAATCCAGAGACAAAGTGAAAGGGTGGTGCCAGGGGAAGCGGAAGAAGAGGGAATGGGGAATTCGTGTAAATTAATGCAGAGTTTCAGTTTTATAAGATGAACAGAATTCTGGAGATAGAAGGTGGGGATGGTTGCCCAACAATATGAATGTTTTTTTGTTTTTTTGTTTTTTGTTTTTTGTTTTTTTTTTTTGAGACGGAGTCTGGCTCTGTCACCCAGGCTGGAGTGCAGTGGCGCGATCTCGGCTCACTGCAAGCTCCGCCTCCCGGGTTCACGCCATTCTCCTGCCTCAGCCTCTCCGAGTAGCTGGGACTACAGGCGCCCGCCACCACGCCCGGCTAATTTTTTTGTATTTTTAGTAGAGACGGGGTTTCACCGTGGTCTCCATCTCCTGACCTCGTGATCCGCCCGCCTCGGCCTCCCAAAGTGCTGGGATTACAAGCGTGAGCCACCGCGCCCGGCCCAATATGAATGTTTTTTGTTTGTTTGTTTTGTTTTTTTGAGATGAGGTCTCACTGTGTCACCCAGGCTGAAGTGCAGTGACACTATCTCAGCTCGCTGCAACCTCTGCCTCCCGGGTTCAAGCAATTCTCCTGCCTCAGCCTCCTGAGTAGCTGGGATTACAAGCACTCGCCACCACGCCCAGCTAATTTTTTTTTTTTTTAGACGGATTCTTGCTCTGTTGCCAGGCTGGAGTGCAGTGGCGCAATCTTGGCTAACTGCAACCTCCACCTCCTGGTTTCAAGCAATTCTCCGGCCTCAGCCTCCTGAGTAGCTGGGATTACAGGCACGTGCCACCACACCCAGCTAATTTTTGTATTTTTAGTAGAGACAGAGTTTCACCATGTTGGCCAGGATGGTCTCGATCTCTTGATCTTATGATCGTCCTGCCTCGTTCTCTCAAAGTGCTGGAATTAAAAGCATGAGCTACTGCACCCAGCCAATTTTTTGTATTTTTAGTGGAGACAGGACTTCACCATGTTGGTCAGGCTGATCTCGAACTCCTGACCTCAGGTGATCTGCCCACCTTGGCCTCCCAAAGTGCTGGGATTACAGGCATGAGCCACAGCGCCCGGCCATATGAATGTATTTAATACTACTAGAGCTATACACTTAAAAATGGTTAAGATGGGCTGGGCGCGGTGGCTCATGCCTGTAATCCCAGCACTTTGGGAGGCCGAGGCGGGCAGGTCACCTGAGGTCGGGAGTTCAAGGCCAGCCTGACCACCATAGAGAAACCCCATCTCTACTAAAAATACAAAAAATTAGCCAGGCATGGTGGTACATGCCTGTAATCCCAGCTGCTTGGAAGGCTGAGTTAGGAGAATCGCTTGAACTCGGGAGACGGAGGTTGCAGTGAGCCAAGATTGTGCCATTGCACTCCAGCCTAGGCAACAAGAGTGAAACTCCATCTCAAAAAAAAAAAAAAATAGTTAGGGTGGTAAAATTTATGTTATGCATATTTTACCACAATTTTTAAATTGGAGAAAGAAATAAAATAAATAAAAGACAAAATTAGCAACCCAGCTGCCCTGAGTGACTGTGTACTCCTAGAAAAGAGTGGACATATGGCCCTGGCTTCAGGCCTCCTCTTCTGAGATAGATACCAGGGGACAGATGCTCAATGAATGAACTCAGGATTTATACTGATAATAAACAGGAAATAATAGATCGGTTTAAATATTTACACGGTGTGCAGACTTCAGGGCAAGGACATTACCAGGGAGGGGAGGGGGGGTCAGACAGAAGACACAAAGAGAATGTAAATGTTAGTGGAACATGGGGGCTGAAGCCACCCAGACGTGTGTTTCAAGTGCACTCAGGAAGAGAGGAAAAACTGCAGGAGGGGAAAACCCCTGCCCAGGCCCAGGGAGTCTGCCAGAAGCCTGGGCCACCCCGTTCCTTCCTTCCAGGGGAGATCCTTGTTTACCTTGCGAGGCTGGAAGATAATGTAATCAAATTATGACTCATTATTCTAAATGACCGTCTCCAGTGGAGAAGGCAGGCAGGGGGGCCGGGAAGGGGATACAAGTTGTTTTCCAGGACTTTATTTGCTCATTCTCCAGCTCTCTCTGTCCCCAAGCCCTTTCCTCTCTTTCGGCCTCCCCCTGTCCTGGCCTCTCCCTCCCTCTTTCCCCACTCTGCTATTTCCCCACCATCTGCTCCTTGGGCATACCCAGGGTTGAGGGAGCAGAGCAGGTTCTTCTCAGTCTCGGCAGGTGACAATGAATAGGACAACAGGAATATCCTGCCCCCCAAGAAACCCCTTCCTCCCAGCCAGACAGCAAATGCAATATCTCTATTTGGGATTGAAGTCAGGTCATTTGATTGAATAGGACTCTGTCTCTGACTTGCTGGGTCAATTTGGGCAAATCATTTGTCCTCTCTGGAGCTAGTGCGAGTAGGGGGGTTCATTCCAGAAAGAGGAACCCCCTCTGCCTGCCCTTTCCTGCCTTCCAGAACTGGTGTAAGAATGAGGGGCCATCCCACCCATCAGAGACCCTCAGATCTCAGAGACTCAGGGGCCTGAGGCAGATGAAATACACAGGTTTTCAGCAACATTCCATCACCTCAGACACACCCCTGGTATCTAAGGTGATGGAATGGCCCTGAGCCCTGGACCCCGACAGAGATCTGGGGACCAACCTAGCCTGGAAGCAGTGAGCTGGATACCTACCTAATAGTCCATGTTCCCCCACCCCCCTCCCTGGCTTCATTCAAACCTGCATGCAGTTTCTGAGAGGAAGGCAGCAGGGCACATGTCCCTTTAAAAGGTCAGATGGGAAAAAAAAAAAAAAGAGCAAAGAAATATTCTCTCTCTCCCTCCGTTCTTGCCAGCTGCCTCCCAATGACCCAGTAGGAGTAAGCAGAGAGGCCGGCTCCACTTCCTCCCCTGGGTTCTCACGTTCCGTGACCTGGCAGCTCCTAGTGACAAATATATCAGAAAATCTTCTTGGATAGCTGCTCATAGAGCTAAAAAAAAAAAAAAAAAAAAAAAAAGTCTTCTCTGGGGTCAAAAGGAAACTGTAAGCAAAGGGAAAAACGTGGCATTTTTCCAAATATCAAGTTATGACAGCTCTCTCTCTCTCTCTCTCTCTCACACACACACAAACACACACACAAACACACACACACACACGCACACACAAGCTGTCTGTGGAGCACATACCACGTGGGCATGAGTACCCATGTCCCAGGCAAAATCTAGTTTATATTATTTTAATATGAATACCCTCAACTTTAATAAATTCACCCTGAAACCATCAGATCCAAAGTCCACTCAGATGTTTCCTCAAGTCATGAACAGTATTAATGAAGGAGCGTTGTGACTGCCCCTGTCCTGCCTGCCCTGCAGCCTTCTCACACCCTGCACCCCCTGCCACCCCCACCTAAGCACAGTCTTCCTGGAGGACTGCAGTGGCGCTGGCAGCAATGGCAGGGGCAGGGTGAGAAAGGGAGGAGAAAGCTGCATTCCCCTGGCTCCCACCTCCCACTCTGTGCCCGCCCAGCCCCAGAGATGGAGACACTAAGAAAGTACTTTAGGTCTCCAGTGACAGAATCATAAAGTTGGAAGCTGGCTCACAGCCTCCTTTACCCAGCCTTTCACTCTACACTGAGGTCACTCTAGCCCAGAGCAGTCTGGGGATGAGCCCAGGGTGCCACCGCCCATCAGAGACAGACCCAGTGCGAGAAGCAGGTCCTCTACCCTCCTCATCAGCAGGGACTCCCCAGGCCTCTTCAGCCATCTCTTTTCTCCCTCTCCTGCCACCACTCTGTGATGCTTCTGTACCCCCAGGCCTTCCCAGGATTTCGAGGAAAGCCGTTCCGAGCAGTAGCATTCACCAGGGGCCCGTGCCAGCTGATTCCTAAGGTGGTCTCCCTCTCACCTACATGCCTGTCCCTGGCCTGGGGCCAGGTGGTCTCCTGGCCTTCTGATGATGCCCACAGCACCCTCCAGGTGGGGCTGGGAATTTATGGGAGGACCTGGGGATTTCCTCAGGATTCAAATCAGGCCTTTTGATGGAGGTCCTGCCAATCCTGCTGCCAGATCAGGGCCCACCTTCAGCCCATCCCACTGGCTGACTCCCAGGACACCACTTCTTGCAAGAAGAGAAACTGAGGCTCAGCGAGGTAAATGGACTGGCCCAATCTGACCCAGCTGGTCAGCAACAACTCTAGGGCCTCCAGGCCTTCCACTTCCATGTGCCTGCCCAGAATAAAGGCTATTCCCAGAAGCCCTGGCAGCTCAGCATAGCCATATAAATAAGTTCTGGAAAATGGATAGAAGTCATAGTGGGCACAACTTCTAGGAGGTGTCTTTAAAGGATGGCAGGTTGGTTCTCCTTTCCGCTCTATGGAGGATATAGGCATGATGGCTGGAGCTAAAACAAGCATTTAGGACTACGAGGGGGCAGAGCAACAAGCTGGAAGGAGCGTGGATCTCTGACTACTTCCAGCGTCCTTTGCCATCTATTTAAGCCACTGCTATTTTGCATTTTCTGTCATGCGTAGCTGAGCTAACTCCTAACTAACACAGTGGTGAACACGTTAGTTTTCCTGCCCTGCACTTTCCCTTTTCCCCTTCTTTGGAAAAACGCCCCTTCTTTTTCCTTTCCTGCACCTTCTCCATATAGGTCAATTGGGGCCTGTCAATCCTAGTGTCTCAACCTCTGTCTCCAGGCCAGAAACCATTGGCAGCCTCATGGGGAAATAATAATGAGTGAATGAAGTGAAAATGCAAAAAGAGAGAAGGAGACGAAGAGCCTCAAGGTGCTGGCAGCTCTGGCTGCAGTTGCCCTGAAGCCCCACTGAACTCTGCCCATCCTGGGTTGGTTGTAAGAGATAGTAAATGTCCTTCTACAAGCTGGGTGACTGTTACTTACAACCCAGAATGACCTGGCCAGTGTGGAAGAGCATGTAATCAAGCAGCCAGAGATAAAAGCAGACCAGCTCTGGGATGACAAAAAGGAAAGGAAGAATGTGCAGAGAGATCAGATGGAGTCCTGACAAAGAAGGCGAGGCTCAGGCCAAGCCTGAAGGAAGTGGGGGCTTTGACTGGCAGATGAGTAAGGGAGGGAAGGAAAATGAGCATGGAGGGGGTTCTCAGGGTCTGTGTGGGACAGGAGGGGAGAAAAAGTGGGAAAGGTAGGGAATGCAACATCTCAAAAAGCCCCATATATTAAGTTTAGGAGCTAGGGCTTTAGTCACTTTGATCAGCAGGTCTCAGACTTTAGTCTTCTAGGAGAGGCATTCCCTAAAAATACAAATTCAGAGCCCCACTGTTAGAGGTTCTGATTCATTACCTTTGGGGAGAAGACCAAGACCACACCAGAAGTAACTCTTAGAAAGGCCAATGGTAGGCAGTGAGAAGCCACTGAGCAGGAAAGTGACCAAGGGTGTTAAGAAAAATTAGACTGAGGCCAGGTTCGGTGGCTCATGCATGTAATCCCAGCACTTTGGGAGGCCGAGGCGGGTGGATCGCCTGAGGTCAGGAGTTTGAGACCAGCCTGACCAACATGGTGAAACCCCATCTCTACTAAAAATACAAAAATTAGCCGGGCATGGTGGCACACGCCTGTAGTCCCAGCTCCTCAGGAGGCTGAGGCACGAGAATCGCTTGAACCCGGGAGGTGGAGTTTGCAGTAAGCAGATATCGTGCCACTGCACTCCAGCCTGGGTGACAGAGCAAGACTCAGTCTCAAAAAAAAAAAAAAAAAAAAAAAAAAGGAAAGAAAGAAAAAGAAAGAAAGAAAGAAAAAATAAAAGTAAAGTTGAACCGTAGCAGTAGAGCAGATTGGAGGTGGGAAGCCTGAAGGCAATGGGAAAACCAAGGTACTAGAAGGTGGTGGGAATTGAAACAGCAAGGAAGAGGGGGAAATTATGAAGTAACTTTGAAATTCATAAAATGTGCGAAAACTGTGAAAATTGAGGGGAGGGCAGTTGATGGTGACTCTGTGAGTGACCAAGAGACCAACATCAGGGATGGCATTTATTAGGAAGGTGGTGATGGCCAGCCAGGCACAGTGGCTTACGCCTGTAATCCCAGCACTTTGGGAGGCCGAGGCGGGCGGATCATAAGGTCAGGAGCTCGAGACCAGCTTGGCCAATATGGTGAAACCCCACCTCTACTAAAAATACAAAAAAATTAGCCAGGCGTGGTGGGGCATGCCTGTGGTCCCAGCTGCTCGGAAGGCTGAGGCAGAAGCATCACTTGAACCTGGGAGGCGGGGGTTGCAGTGATCTGAGATCCCGCCGCTGCACTCCAGCCTGGGCGACAAAGCGAGACTCCATCTCAAAAAAAAAAGAAGGTTATGATGCCCTTACCTAGACACCGTGCATTTAAGCTCCTTCAGAAGAACCAGACAGAAACTTCTGTAGGCAGTTGGATACTAAAGGCTAGAGCTCAAAAGAATATTGCTGTGGCTTTGGGGCTTATCGGCTTTGAGGGGATTGCTGAGGATAAAAGCGGGTGAGACCTGAAGAACAGCAGAGCAGGGAGGAGGCTACACACTGAACTTGCACCACTCTAGGGACCAATCATGGGCCTGTTTATGGAAGCAGAATTCTAGAACCAGATGGGTCTCTTTACAGATGGAGAAACTGAAGCCCAGAGAACATGAGTATCTGATTGCATATTTCCAGCTGGTTAGGGGACAGCCTGATTTTCCATCTGCAGTGCTTTCCTCTTGCTTCTGTATCTTTTTTTACTTTTTTTTGAGACAAGATCTCACTCTGTCACCCAGGCTGGGGTGCAGTGGCATAATCTTGGCTCACTGCAACCTCCACCTCCCAGGTTCAAGCAATTCTCCCACCTCAGCCTCCCAAGCAGCTGGGACTACAGGTGTGCACCACCATACCTGGCTAATTTTTGTATTTTTAGTAGAGATGGGGTTTCGCCATGTTGGCCAGGCTGGTCTAGAACTCCTGGCCTCAAGTGATCCACCCACCTCAGCCTCCCAAACTGCTGGGATTACAGGTGTGAGCCACTGCACCCAGCCCTGTATCTTTTTTTAAATTTTAATTTAAATTTTTTTAGAGATAGGGTCTCACCCCAGCTAGAGTGCAGTGGCACATTCATAGCTCACCGTAGGCTTGAACTGCTAGCCTCAAGCAATCCTCCCACCTTGGCCTGCCAAAGTGCCGGGATTACAGGCATGAGCCACCTCACCCAGGCTTGCTTTTATCTATTTCTTCATAGGGAAAGAAACAGACGACACACAGGGATGTACACAGGAGACAGTGTCTCCCCAGGGCGCCATTTTGTGCGTGTTAGCAAAAATAGCCAATAGTTCCAAAGTGTCCTAAGAAGCTAAAACCTTTTCCTTACACACAAAAAATTGCACGTGGACACCAGGAGAAAGGAATCGGGTGCGTCTCTTCGCATAACAAGGACATCGCGGCCTTTTCAGAAAGGGCAGCTGGCATTCTGCAAAAATATCTGGCCAGCATTTGCTTACATTGGGAGAGACCTGAGCTGAGCAGGCCTCACTAGCCCCAATCACAGCCTGAACCTCTCACTTGGATTGGATCCTGGCTCGTGCCTGGGAGTGCACCCAAATGCCACAGCAGGCCTCCTCCCCTGCAGCAGGCAGTTTTGGTTGGGGCCTTCTTCCTCTGGCCTCAGTTTCCCAGAAGGCTTTGGGATCTGGAGTTCCCTAACTCTACCTCTCGCCAATTCCACTTCTTTTTTGTGTTTTCCCTCATTGTCCATATTAGGGCAGCTGCATAGCCTAATGCTCCAGCATAGAAATGAATCAGGTTTGCTTTATAATTAATTGGTTATACAGTACATTTCAGTTTTATATGCTTTTCCTGGATGTGTGTCTTATTTCACAATGAAAAAGTTAAAATTTTAAATTAAAAAAAAGGGAGAGAGAGAGAGCAAGTAAATTCCAGGACAACCATAGGGTTTACAAAACGTTTGTTTGTCAGACAAGAGCTTTCACCCCTGGAGTGTTGACTAGTGCACGTCATCGTTTGTTTATAAAAGGCACATAGTAGCTCCTCAATTGATACTCATTGGCGAAATAAATGATGAACAAATGTGTGGATAGAATGAATAACTTGGGCAGGGTAAAAGTCCTCGTGAAAAGACAAACAGCACTGAAAAAGCAATGGAAAGTGTTGAATTAGCAGAGACTCTAGACACACGTCAATTGTTTCCAGGCCTATTGCGTCAAGCAGGACACACCTGTAGAGCAGCCACCACCAGGCAAGGGGTTCTTTGTCCAAGGACTCCCCACCCCACCCCCTCTCATACCGGTTTGGGAGGCAGGAGCTCTAACAGGAGGGAACTGCCCTTTTTAAAGGTCATAGGAAAAGAGGTGTGTCACCAGGCCAGCCCAATGCGGCCAGGCCCAGGCCGTTCCCATTGCAGTTCTCTCCCCAGCTAAAGGTGCTGTCCCTTCCTTCATCCGAACAGAGCCCTTGAGGCGGAGGAGGGCAGCGGCTGCAGATGAAACCAGACTCTTCTTGGGAGACTCAAGCCTCGGTTCCTGGCCTAGGCAGGGCATGCCACATGTTGTTATGGTTGAGTCGACCAGCTGGGAATCAGCAGGGGGTTTGTAAGGAAACTGCATTAATTAGGAAAAAGCAAACATGACTGTCACTCCAGTCTGCCAGCCCCTTCCTCTGATTTCGCTTGCAATTCCCCCAGCCCCACGTGGTCTCCAGCAGATCATCTCTCCCTTCACCTTCCCGCCCCTTTCCGTTGCCTCTGCTCCTTCATGGCTCACATCTGCGCTGCTCTTGGCTCTGACCCCTCTTCCTGGGTGAGGTGGGAGGACGGCTGGAAGAGCACAACCATCCACAGCTGGGACCAGAACCTCCCCGGCCTTGAAGCCACAGATGGGCTGACCTAACTCCTTCCGGGGTTCTGGCCTGAGCCTCACTGTCCTGTTAGCCAGCAACACATCGCTCGACCAGATCATCCCTGCTACGAATTTAAGTTTTCCTTGGCAAAATGAACATTTCTGGCTTCATCTCCTGTGGGTTTCCCTGAACATCTTCATTGAGAAGGTTTACTTGGGATGTAAGTTTATCTCCAGAATTAAGACAGAGTCCAGGACAAGGTGTGGAGGAAGAAGGGCGGTCTCCTTGGGAAATGGGGTAGAACCAAGGGGGCTGGGCTCCTCCAAAGAAGAGGTGATAGAAGAAATAAAGAGAGGTTCAGGAATCAAGAGAGATTCCTCAGCCTCCCTTCTTTCATACATGTGTATACAGTGTCATTGCTGCTCTTCGATTTCCAGGGTTGCCACTGCAGCTGGAAATAGTTCTCACGCATGAGAATGACTCTGTCAACAACCCTAGAGACTTAGGCTCAGAAAAAGACCCTTACTTTGGGTGGCAGCTAACCATCTGCAGCTCCCAGACAAGGGCCCTGACCCCCTTTTATTCCACAGCACTGTTGTACTTACAAAAAGAATCCACAGCATACTCAACTCGGGAGAAGGGAATAAAAGACTCACTGATTGAATAGAACATACTGTCTTTGGAGTAGAAAGCTAGATATTAGAAAAAATTGGGGGCCAGGCGCAGTGGCTCACGCCTGTAATCCTAGCACTTTGGGAGGCCGAGGCGGGTGGATCACCTGAGGTCAGGAGTTCAACAGCAGCCTGGCCAACATGGTGAAACCCCGTCTCTACTAAAAATACAAAAAATTAGGCAAGTTTGGTGGCGGGCACCTGTAATCCCAGCTACTCGGGAGGCTGAGGCTGAGGCAAGAGAATTGCTTGAACCCGGGAAGCAGAGGTTGCAGTAAGCCGAGATCATGCCACGGCACTCCAGCCTGGGCGACAGAGTAAGACTCTGTCTCAAAAAAAAGAAAGAAAATAAGAAAATATTTTGAATTGAAAGCAAGCTAAAAGCGGCCAGGCACAGTGGCTCACGCCTGTAATCCCAGCATTTTGGGAGGCCAAGGCGGGCAGATCACCTGAGGTCAGGAGTTTGAGACCAGCCTGGCCAACATGGTGAAACCCCGTCTCTACTACAAATACAAAAATTAGCCGGGCATGGTGGCACGCACCTGTAATCCCAGGAGGCTGAGGTAGCAGAATCGCTTGAACCCAGGAGGTGGAGGTTGCAGTGAGCCGAGATCGCACCATTGCACTCCAGCCTGGGGGACAAGGGCGAGACTTCGTCTCAAAAAAAAAAAAAAAAAAAAAGCAAGCTAAAGCTTAGCAATTGGAGATTGGAGATTGCACTTCCAGACAGTGAAATAGTACATAGCCATTAAAAATAGTGCCAAAGTATGCCTGTAGTCCCAGCTACTCAGGAGGCTGAGGCAGGAGGATTGTTTGAGCCCAGGGGGTTGAAGCTGCAGTGAGCCATGTTCACGCCACTGCACTCTAGCCTGGGTGACAGAGCAAAACTCCATCTCTGAAAAAATAAACAAAGATAGATATATATATATATGTATATATATGTGTGTATATATGTGTGTGCGTGCATGTGTGTGTGTGTGTGTGTGTGTGTGTGTATGCTGCCAAATGACAGAAAAAGAGACCACTGGAACTAAATAGAGATTCCAGAAAACAGACCAGATGAAATGCAGTGGGGAAAGTGTGAAATTTTTAATTAGTCGGGCATGGTGGTGGGCACCTGTAATCCCAGCTGCTCGGGAGGCTGAGGCAGGAGAATCGTTTGAACCCAGGAGGTGGAGGTTGCAGTGAGCGGAAATCGCACCACTGCACTCCAACCTGGGCAACAAGAGCAAAACTTCGTCTCAAAAAAAAAAAAAAAAAGGAAAAGTGTGAACATTTTAAATGGTGCTAGGTCAGTTAGATATTGAAGCTATAGTGGAAAAATTAATCTTAATCCCAGTTTCAGACCACATAACAAAACAATTCCAGATGACTCAAAGATCTAAATGTGAAAAGTAAGCAATAAAGTTTTTAGAAAAAAAGACAGAAGAACATCTTCATGACCTTGAAGAGGACAAAAATTATTATTTATTTTTTACTTTTTTGAGAGACACCTTCTTACTCCATCACCCAGGCTGAAGTGCAGTGGCGTCATCATAGCTCACTGTAACCTCAAACACCTGGGCTCAAGTGACCCTCCCCACCTTAGCCTTCCAAGTAACCTGGACTGCATGCACGTACCCAGCTAATTTTTTTTTTAATAGGGTCTCACTCCCATTGCCCAGGCTGCTGGAGTGCAGTGGCACAATCATGGCTCACTGCAGCCTTGACTTCCCGGGCTCAGGTGATTCTCCCACCTCAGCCTCTTGAGTAGCTGAGACTACAGGCATGCACCACCGCGCCTGGCTAATTTTTTTGTGTATTTTCAGTACAGATGGGGTTTCACCTGTTGCCCAGGCTGGTCTCAAACTTCTGGGCTCAAGCAATCATCCTGCCTCAACTTCTCAAAGTGTTGAGATTACAGGCATGAGCCACCACGCCCAGCCAGAAAAAGAATTGAAAAGGAAACAAAAAGTATCAACCATAAAAGAAAAAAACTGATAAATTGCACTATATTAAAATTTTTTTAATACTCCTCATTAAAAAAAAAAACTACAGGAGAATGAAAAGGCAACCCACAGAGAGGGAGATGACATTTGAAGTACATATATTCAAGAAAGGATAAGTATCCAGAACATATAAAGAACTACAAATCAATAAGAAAAAGACAGGCCAGGAGCTGTAGCTCATGCCTGTAATCCCAGCACTTTGGGAGGCTGATGCAGGAGGATCGCTTGAGGGGAGGAGTTCGAGACCAGCCTGGGCAACATAGTGAGACCCTGTCTCCACAAAAAAAATTAAAAACAAGCTGGGTATCAGGCTGGGCGTGGTGGCTCATGCCTATAATCCTAGCACTTTGGGAGGCCAAGGTAGACAGATCACCAGAGGTCAGGAGTTTGAGACCAGCCAGGCCAATATGGTGAAACCCCCGCCTCTACTAAAAACATAAAAATTAGCTGGGCGTGGCGGCGGGAGCTTGTAATCCCAGCTACTCAGGAGGCTGAGGCAGGAGAGTTGCTTGAACCCAAGAGGCGGAGGTTGCAGTGAGCTGAGATCATGCCACTGCACTCCAGCCTGGGCGACAGAGCTAGACTCCATCTCAAAAAAAAAAAAAATTAGTTGGGTTTCATAGTGTATGCCTACAGTCCCAGCTCCTCAGGAGGCTGAGGTTGGCGGATCACTTGAGCCTGAGAGGTCAAGCCTGCAGAAAGCCACGAATGTGTCACTGCACTACAGCCTGGGTGACAGGGAAGTCCTGTCTTTAAATAAATAAATAAATAAATAGAAAAAAGCAAAACACAGGCAACCCAGTATAACATGAGCCAAAATATTAAACACACATTTTACAAAAGAGATGTCTAAATGGCCTATATTGCTATATAAACTACATGCTTGAAATTTATTGGCCAGGTGTGGTGGCTCACGCCTGTAATCTCAACACTTTGGAAGGCCGAGGCAGGTGAATAATTTGAGGTCAGGAGATCCATACCAGCCTGTCCAACATGGTGAGACTCTGTCTCTACTAAAAATATAAAAAATAGCTGGGCATGGTGGGGTGCACCTGTAATCCCAGCTACTCGGGAGGCTGAGGCAGGAAAATCACTTGAACCCGGGGGGCAGAGGTTGCAGTGAGCCAAGATCACACCATTGCACTCCAGCCTGGGGAACGGAGTGAGACTCTGTCTCAAAAATAAATAAATAAATAAATATAAATAAATGGTCTATAAACATGTGAAAAGTTACTCATCTTCATTAAGCATCAGAGAAATGTAAGATAAATACACAGTGAGATCCTACTATATGCCAACCAGAATGGCAAGATTAAAAGTACAAAAAAAAATCAAATATTGACAAGGTGTGGAGCAATTAGAACTCTCACACACAGTTGATACCAGAGCAAACTGGTACAATCATTATGGAAAATTGTTTGACAATATCTAGCCTGGCCTTTGGGCCAGACATGGTGACTCTAGCCTGTAATCTCAGCACTTTGGGAGGCTGAGACAGGCAGATTGCTTGAGCCCAGGAGTTCAAGACCAGCCTGGGCAACATGGGAAAAACCCACCTCTACAAAAAATACAGAAAATTAGCTGGCATAGTGTCTTGTGCCTGTAGTCCCAGCTACTCAGAAGGCTGAGGTGGGAGAATCACCCGTGCCCAAGAAGTCCAGTCTACAGTGAGCCATGATCACGCCACTGCACTCCAGCCTGGCTGACAGAGCAAGACTCTGTCTCAAAAAAAAAAAATTTAATTTAATTTAAAAAGGCTTTTGTAAAAACTGTCAAGGTAATATCTTCTACTAAAGCTGAGCATAGGCATACCCTGCAACCTAACAATTCCACTGCTAGATAGGCCCCAAAGAAGTTTGTTCTTGTGTTCACCAAGAGTCACGTAGAAGAATGTTACAGCACTATTTGTAGTAGTCCCAAGTGGAAAGTATCTAAATTCTATCAACAGAAAAAAAAAAGTGATTTTTAAAAATATGGTATATTCACAGTGGAATATTATATAAAGGTCAAATGCAGGGAAAAGTAATGTACTGTGCTAAAAATCAGGATAATGATTATCCTTGGGGGGTAGTGTCTGGAAGGGGACACAATGGGGTGTTCTAGAGTGCCAGTCATGTTCTGCTTAAACATGCCACTCCACTCCAGTATGGGTAGTGTGTTCCCTTTGCAAAAATTCATCAAGCAGTACACTGATGATTTGTGTGTTTTGTTTTGTTTGTTTGTTTGTTTTGGTTTTTGTGTTTTTTGGGGGGTTTTTTGGGGTTTTGTTTTTGTTTTTGTTTTTGTTTTTGAGACACAGTCTCACTCTGTTGCCCAGGCTGGAGTGCCATGGCGCGATCTCGGCTCACTGCAACCTCCACCTCCAGGGTTCAGGTGATTCTCCTGCCTCAGCGTCCTGAGGAACTGAGATTACAGGAGCCCACCACGCCCAGCTAATTTTTGTATTTTTAGTAGAGATGAGGTTTCACCATCTTGGCCAGGCTGGTCTCGAACTCCTGACCTTAAGTGATCCACCTGCCTCAGTCTCCCAAAGTGCTGGGATTACGGGCGTGAGCCACTGTACCCAGCCTGTGTATTTTTCTTACATAGGTAATACTTTAATTAAAAGATGTGTTGTTTGTTTTTAAAAGCTAGTCTCCTAATCAAAACCTGGTCTCACAGAATTGTAGGGACTAATCATAAATGGATACAGAAAAATAAGATACTACAAAGCAAAGAATATCCACAGCATTATTTCATCTTCCTAAATGTAAACAATGCTTATCTCTGGATTTTAGATGACATTTATTTTCTTTTTACTTTATTTATTGTTTCATTTTTCTACAATGATCACACGTTACCTGTCATAGTTGTTTCTTAAAATAAAATTTGGTTATGATAAGATAATGAAAAGAGGGTTGGCACTCAAATGCTTTAGCTCACTATGTCCAAAGCAAGCCCTGTGTGGGGCTCTGTTGCTGCCCTTGTCTCTACTGGATTCCTGGAAGTTGGAAATGGGTGAAGAAACAGGGGATGTGGTACAAACACAAAAGGTCATCTATACATCTATAAGCTCAAGGTCATCTATACAGAACAAACTTGGAAGCTATAGGGAGAGTCAAAGCTTTCTTGATCCTGGCTGGGACACCTAGACCTACACCCCACTAAGACCCTCTGCTTCACTCCTAATCCATGTGTCAGTATCTACCACCTTGATTGACTTTTAAGTTTCCCCTTCACCGGGTTTACCTTTGCTAAATGAGATGTTTTAATGTACCCCAATGCTGCATTTCTCCTGTTCTCCCTGTCTACGGTGATGCCACTCACACTTTCCATACAGCAGCTGTTCTGCATCCTCCTAGCCTATTAGGGTGACGGTCCCAGCTGGATGATGGGCTCCTCTCCCACTCATCAGAAAACATGCTATGTCATTTAATAAGCCTGGTTTTCCCATCTATGAATCAGAGGATAGGAAGAACTGAGTTGTGAATGATTTTCCTTTCCTATGGAGCTCCAGAGGAACATCCTATACGTCCCACAAATCTAAAAGAGGAAAAACTGGGCAGTTGTATTTTCTCTTTGGTACCATAAGCTTCCTTACAACATAAGTGAGTCCAACTTGTGAAAAGAGTCATCTCCATAACCGCTCTATTAACTAGCTTATGTTTATTGAGCCCTTTTGTTTCGTTTTGTTCTTGAGACGGAGTTTCACTCTTGTCGCCTAGGCTGGAGTGCAATGGTGCAATCTTGGCTCACTGCAACCTCCACCTCCTGGGTTCAAGCGATTCTCCTGCCTCAGCCTCCCAAGTGTCTGGGATTACAGGTGCCCGCCACCACACCCACCTAATTTTTGTATTTTTAGTAGAGACAGGGTTTCACCATGTTGGTCAGGCTGGTCTTGAACTCGTGACCTCAGGTAATCCACCCGCCTCAGCCTCCCAAAGTGCTGGGATTATAGGCATGAGCCACCACACCCGGCCGATCACTTATGTTTTATCACATCTAATCTTCAGGGTCTAGTCCTCCCCTAGGCCCTATAAAATAAATTCTACTCATTCATTCAACAAGTATATATTGTACTCTTATTATGTGTCAGGAACTATTCTAAGTGCTGGAGATGTGCGAGTCAACAGAAAACAATGTTCCTGACTTCATGGAGCTTACAGTCTGGTGAGAAGACACATACAAAATAAACATAAAACTGAAATTGTCCCAAGAACTAAGATGGAGAGGCATCTGGTGCTGAGAATGGGCAGTCAAGCAAAACTGTGGAAATAAGGTTTGGGGTGAGCTCTAAGAAATAAGTAGAAGCTAACTAGACAGCTAAAGAGCAGGCAAAGGAAATAGCTTGTACCAAGGCCCTGGGGCTAGACAGAGGTCTAAGTATAAGCAAATCAAAGATCAGTGTGGCAGTGGTCAGGGAAGAAGGTGGTATCAATTCTATCCCAGGTCTGCCTGATATCCGATACTCCAGAGCCAGAGTTCCTAACCATTTCAACCTCTCCTGTAGAGGTCTAGCCCCAGTCACAGAAGCTGAAAGTCCACAGCTGACGTGCAGTGTAGAGAAAGCTTTAAAGACATAGGGTAGGGATGTTGCGTGCGATTTTCCTAAGGAAGCCTTCCAGGAAACGAATGCAACCTTGAAGACTTGCAGGCATTGGCAGACAAGAGCTAGAAGACCTCCCTTAGATCCTTAACACGAAATGTAGGCTTGACGCAGAAGCCTCTCTTCTTATCTCAAAGCGGACAGGTGAGAGTAATGATATGACAGGAATAAGCGAACTACAACCCCGCCCCCGCCGTTCCTGCCCCACCACTGCGGCGGCGCGCGCTACGTTCCGGAAGCGGAAATGGACGAGAGGTCAGGGTAGGTTTTTCAAGATGGCGGCCCTCAAGGCTGTGGTGTCCGGCTGTGGGCGGCTTCTCCGTGGGCTCCTAGCGGGCCCGGCAGCGACCAGCTGGTCTCGGCTTCCAGCTCGCGGGTTCAGGGAAGGTGAGTCATGCGTCCCAGCAACCTCCTGAAATTGAGAAGAGCGGCAGAGACTGCTTCCGCCAGCCCCGGTGCGCCCCTTCCTCCCTTTCCTTCGTGCGATTCTGAAACTTTGGAGGTACCGGCTCCCCCGGCGTGCTTAAAAGCCCCTTCCAGACCCTGGTGCCTTATCTTGATCTCCTGCCCCTGTGAGTATCCTCACGAGGCGGAGGAAGACGAAGAGAAAAGCCTGCTTACTTAGCAGGAGCAGAAAAGAAACCTGTCCCAGGGCTCAGAAAAGTTTTCGGAAAGGGTTTGCATGTTAATTCTTCTTCCGTGTTCTCCGAATCGCAGTCTCTTTTATTAAGAGTCTCTGGATCACGAAGGAAGGCCATCTGGGTACCCTCCCAGAGCCTCCCTGAGCCTCCCTTTCCACTTTCTCTTCCAAAATGCTGTGATCTGATGGCGGCTTTCTCTGCCCGGGCCGCTGGTCTCCCTGAGAGGGGGAGGCCACAGTGGAAAGGCCATTGAATAGCTGGACATAGGCAAATGCAGGATGGTAGTTCAGCTTTTCATTACTCTTAATCTGGGAAAGCGACCTGATTCGAGCATCAACTGAGAGTTTACTGAATGCCAAGTGCTATGCTTCAAGCTGTGAAGGAATTCTGGAGACAGAAAATACAGCCCTTTTTCTGAAAAGCTTAGGTTCTAATGAGATTATGTATATACACACTCCAATAAATGCAAGTTAGCCTTTTACGTGACGAAGTACAGGGAGACTCAGTTACTGGAAACAGCAAACCCAGTTGGAAGCTTTCATAAAGAGGATGTGTCTTGAGCAGGCTCACAAAAGGATGGAATCTGGCGGAGAGTGAAACGGTCTTTTAGGACATAGCCTTCCTTTGTGTACTCCTGGAAGCAGGAAAGGATGAGTGATGTGCAAAAGAAGAGATGTGGGGTTTTTTGAGGATCTGGCATAGTATTGGGCGGCATATCCTTTAACGAAAGCTGAGAAATATCCAGTGGAAAAGAGTGACCATTGTTGTCAGAGGGAGCAGAAAAGTCTAAAAAGAAGAGCCTAATGAAGGGGCCATTGGATTTATCTCAGAAGAGGTCTCTTTGTAGCTTTCAAAAAGCAATTTCAATAGAGTGGCAAACAAGGAATCCAGCTTTGGAGAAATGAAAGAGATAGTTGATGAAGAAATGGAAATAGCAGGTATGTTGGAAGAATTTAGCCCGTAAGGGAAGTGGAGCATTTGCTAGAAAAAAAAAGTCTGGGCCGGGCGCGGTGGCTCACGCTTGTAATCCCAGCACTTTGGGAGGCCGAGGCGGGCGGATCACGAGGTCAGGAGATCGAGACCACGATGAAACCCCGTCTCTACTAAAAATACAAAAAATTAGCCGAGCGTGGTGGCGGGCGCCTGTAGTCCCAGCTACTTGGAGAGGCTGAGGCAGGAGAATGGCGTGAACCCGGGAGGCGGAGCTTGCAGTGAGCCGAGATTGCGCCACTGCACTCCAGCCTGGGCGACAGAGCGAGACTCTGTCTCAAAAAAAAAGAAAAAAAAGTCTGGATATTGCCTGATTAACTTATCCATTAGTAGACCCATTAATAAAGACACTAAAGAAATCATGCAGATGATAGAGAGGACTTGGATGTTTCATTTGTTCCCATGCTGCAAAATAGGCATATCTCCATACCATTTTGGGGAGTCTACCAAGTGTCAAACGCTATTGGCTACAATTTGCATATTCTTATGAAATTCAAAGTTGAGGCAGATTTTGCTATGCTTCCAGAAAAAAAGGCAAGAGGAATCGTTTTAACAACAAATATTTGAAGTTAGACTTAAAGAATTTTTTCCGTTGGAGAGTTTGTGAAATGATGGACTGAAAGCCAGGTACAGTGGTACATATCTTTAATCCCAGTACTTTGGGAGGCCAAGGTGGGAGGATCACTTGGGCCCAGAAATTGGAGTCTAACCTGGGCGACGTAGTGAGAACCCCCACCTCTTTAAAAAAAGGAAAAAAGGGTGGACTGTAAATCAAATGGGTCTCTGAAATCCTTCATCTAAATGTTAGGTTGCATTAATGTGATTCTAAATGAAGGCACTACCATATTCTATATTCTTAAGAATCACCTGTCTTCAAAGCTTGTAAATGAAAACATTTTCTTTTGCTATTCTATCCATTATTTGTAAGGCATAAATTATTATACATATAGCTAATTTTGACTAGTCTCAGCTGGTATATGTGACACCCAAACAATATTGTACACATAGAATTTAAAGTTGTGGGAAAGAAGCTGGTTCTCTTGCTGAAAATATTCAAGCATCCTACTTTTCAAAGTATCAGATAATAATACATAATTTTAGCTCATGAGGACTGAGCACCAATTTTCCTGTCTATGAAGACTTTCAGTCTAAAACAGTGATTTTCAACTGGGGGGGCAATTTTGTCCCCCAGCAACAATTGGCCATGTCTGCAGACATTTTTGGTTGTCACAACTGGTACTACTGGCATCTGGGGGGTAGAGGCGAGGGATGCTGCTAAACATAACGCACAAGTCAGTTCCCCACAACTAAGAACCATCTGGCCCAAAATGGCAGTCCTGCTGCTGTTGAGAAAGCCTGGTTTAAAGTTTGACCAGAGAGATACACAAAGCCAAAAAAAGATTATTATGGAAAAAGCAAGACTGAAGGAGGACGAAAATAGAAATTGTGACTTACTGTGCCTGCTTCAAATACTGTGCTAGGTTTTCCGCATACATTTATTCAGTCTTCTCAAAAACACCTTAAAGGTGGATATTAACTGTCCTCATTTTTGTAAATGAGGAAATGCAGTTCCAAGGGGTTTAATAGCTTGCCCAGCATCACATGTCTAATAAGTGATGGAGTTGGAAGTAGAGCCAGCCCTCTTCCCTCTCCACCAGTAACATCACCTTGGTATTCCATGGCAGGGCCTCCCTTATTGTTCCCTCCTTCCCTGAAAGCTCTTAGCAGTTAACTTGCCAAAGACCATTTAGTGCCTTTATGGTTGGCACTGCCAGATTTAGCAAAGACTGTGTTGGATCTCATTCCTCCCTTATCCCTCTTAGAGCCCTTGTGAAGGAAATGTATTTAAAATAAAAAAACAAACATTATTATATAAATTAAGACATGATCTGTCAGACACTTAGAGAAAGGTATATTGAAGTGAGTAAAGGCCAAAGGGAATTTGCTTCATCTCTTTCACAGTCAGTTAAGAAGGCCTTCTGGAAGACCTAACATTTCAGACAAGGATATGCCTGGCAGGTTGGGCAGTCCCATATAAAAGCTTTGAGAGAGGAGTGAGTTGGAGTCTTTTAAGAATTCAGGGGACATAGTCCAGAGTAACCTGCTAGTGGGAAGAAATTTTTGTGCAGCAGTAAGATGACTCTTTCTGAAGCATAGGGCAGAGGGACGTTCCCTCAGGGGTCCAAGGGAAAGAAAGGGGGAGGTGATGAGGGAACCAGAAACTTTAATGGTAGAGTTAAAGATGAACTGGAGGAAGCAGGGCTTTGAGGCAGGAAGGTGTTTGCAAAAAGTTGTCAGTGGCCAGAAATGCAAGCACACATCCTAAACATGGCACTCCTCTCCCTGACCCTACATAAGACTATTAGGGCCACTGCCCAGCCATCAGTTACTCCAGTCTTTCCTACTCTGCTTCAGCCCTGGTTTCTACAGATCCTCTCCAAGAGGGACCTTGGTCTCTGGGCACTTCAGCAGTGCCCTGCACTCCTCATCTTTTTTCACTTCCTCTTTTACTAAGCAGTTGGGTCCTTACACAGCTGCAGTTCACTGTGTCTGTTCATGTGGCCATCAAGGTTTTTTGCATTTTCCGTGTTTGTTGTTGTTGTTGTTGTTGTTTAAGAGACAAGGTCTTGCTGTGTTGCCCAGGCTGGCCTCTAACTCCTTAGCTCAGGTGATCCTCCTGAGTAGCTGAAACTATAGGTGTCACCCCGTCTCCTCCTTTTGCGTTCACTGCAGTCTCACCGGAATGCCATTTGTTCCACACTATTATAATTCAGTTATCTTGGACTCCATCCTAGGCAAGTATTTACTGAAGTACTCAAAGGACCTCTTTACGAGGCATGGACTTTATTATAGTCAAGTTCCCATACAGAGTTTAGTTCTTTTCCTCCTCTAGGGCAAAGACTGTGGCTCCTATTCTACTGTAATTCTCCACAGTAGGTAGAATGAAGCTGTATAGTCCATAAGTGCCCAGCAAATGTGTTGCCTCATTGGGGACAGATTATTTCATGTGTATGAGAAGTGCTTATCTGGAAAGATTTTGGCCCTTAGTTCTAGTTTAGAAAACTGCTTCATCTCTTCCCTTAGCTTACTTGATACTGCCATATCTCAGAACACAAGGGTGATTCCATCTTTTTCTAAACAAGTTTTCTGTTAGTGCCTAAATCTCTCAGTGCAGCTTTTCTTAGCCACCCCCACTTCTCTTGAATAGGGAAGTAGCCAGCAACAAAATGGATCAAGTTTTGTTTGGTTTTGACACGTTTTTGTATGCATGCTGTAAATCAATACTATTTTGATTCCGATCTCCTCTTTCCAGAGGCTTAAAATCTACTAAGGGCCTCAAGGACCAGGCTCCAACAGGGCCTTCTCCCCCTGCACTAAGACACCACCCTGATCAATGTCAGTTCAATGTGAGTTCTCAGGTCATTCCTTCTGGTTTGACAAATTGTCTCTGTTAGATAAGCATCTGCCTATTGTTTTACCCACTGGCTTCTAGTAAGATGATTCGCTGGCTCACAGTTGCTGTGTGGAGGGGGAGCTTGTGAGCAGTGGAGCTTGCCATGGGCTTTGATCTGTTTTCCAGGGGCCAGTGGGATGACTTCAGGATTTGGTGCTTTGCCGGGAGTGATGTGTGTTTTGTTAGACTTGTTTACCTCATGGTTAGGACCCAAGTGCCTCCACCAAGCAGGGAACCACATGTTTATCCACTTGTGTTTCAGGGCATTGTTCTTCTGCTGACTCCAGTGGTAGCAGAACGTGTCTCTCCTTTTGTTTCCTTTGAGGATTCTTAGAAACTTTCCCCCTACTTGTTGCTCAGATTAGGTTGTCTCTCAACTTGGTTATTGCAAATTTGCAAAGTTGCAGGGTGCCTGGAACCCCTACTGGACTGGGGATGTGCCCTCCTCCTACCTCCCTTCATTTCTCCCCATCCTCCGTTTGTAGGTTGATTCTGCAGATTGACGTATTGCAGTGACCTTCCCTCTGCAGCTGTACTGGCTTCCAGACTGAGGACCACGTTGAGTCTCACCCAAATCCCATTCTTGGGTTGGTCTGTGTTCTGTACAAGTAGATCCGTGTGTGGGGTGACGCATTTTCTTTTACATGGAAAAACCTAGGTTGTCTTTGAATTGATTAGTAACTACAGTGTTCTCTGGAGAAAGCCTCCAGGGCTTTTCTAGCCACTGTTATTCCTTTGTATGTCTGGAGTTGGACACTGAGAGGCTCTCAGGTTGGTTGTTTTGGAGCAGTGAGTCTTTATGAATGGGTTGCCCAGAAGACAAATGAGGGACAATTCCAAGCAGTCTGTGTCCAATTAGCTGTTGGTCACAGAGCTCAGTGATCACAGATGCTGCCATGGGTCTCTGGTTGGGTTACAATTGCCTTTTTCCTTAGATGGTCCCTTCTCTTTTCATTGGTGTTTGTTTCTTTGAGATGGAGTCTCGCTCTGTCCCTCAGGCTGGAATGCGGTGGCATGATCATGGCTCGCTGCAGCCTCAACCTCCTGGGCTCAAGCAGTCCTCCCACCTCACCTTCCCAAGTAGCTAGGATTACAAGTGCATGCCACCATGCCTGGCTAATTTTAGTGATTTTTGTAGGATTTTGCCACATTGCGCAGGCTGGTCTCTTAACTCCTGAGCTCAAGTATTTCTTCGCGCCTCAGCCTCCCAAAGTGCTGGGATTACAGGCGTGAGCCACTGTACCCGGTCTGGCTTCTATCTTTCTAAAGAAACTGTGTCAACACGGGAGTATCTCCAAGAACTATTTGATTATATTAGCTGAATGTGGGCTATTGGCTCATTCTGCATCTTGGTTAGGTAAGATAGGAAATGTATTCAGCTTGACAGATGTGTGCAACTGATTGTCTTGCCATCAGATTCTCTTCTGACTGCCTCACCTAGATAGGCAAAGTACTGAGGGTGTCCCTCTCTGTTTGGAATGGCAATACTTGAAATTCTTCTTGGACTCAGTATCTTCATGCTCCTTATTCCTACCTCATCCATCAACACTCTCCAGTATAGATAATAAAATGCAACCCTGCAGGGAGAAGAGGATTTCACTCAAGACTCTCAAGATGTGTTCTAGGAGTGAACTTGTCTTTTTGCTCATTCACTGGGTTGCCACTGGAATAGTGTTAGTTCAGTGCTATATCTTACATTGTAAACTCTTCAGAGCAGAAACCATTCTTATCTGATTCTCTTTGTGCAGGAACACACACCGCCTGCGTACTTTTGAAGGTCTTTTAGAACCACTACCCCACCCTCTTTTATTGCTAGCCATTGTAGGACAGGATCTGACCAATTCCTTTGGATAGAACCAAGATAAATATTTGCATAGAAAGGCAAAAACAATGCGAAACTCCTTAATCCCATACCAGAGAGGTGATGCTACCTGGGCATCCTGGGCTTGCCCCCACCCCACCTCAAGGGCATAGAGCCTTGGCACTAGTGGGGTGAACCCTGCGTGCTTTCTGTTCCAGGTGGAGACCATGAGAGAGTACAGACGGAAGGCTGCTTTTTTCCAAATGTGTAGAATTTGAGCTGTTATTTGAAACTCTCTGTTCCTTATTAAATGGCTGACCTAATTTTTCCCCCTTTATCTCTGTAGTGGTGGAGATCCAAGAAGGGAAGACAACTATAGTAAGTATCGTTGAGTTGGCCATGTATAACCTCTTTAACATTTGGAGCTGCCTGGCCGCTCCTCTGAGGGAGGGAGGGGCCCAAACTGGACGCCCAGCTCCAGGATCAGCTCCCTCAGTGACCATAAATCCCACGGCCTACTATTTTTCAAGCTGTGAGCTATAGTGTGGTTAATCAGGAACAGTTGCTGTGCCTGGGCTGAGGTATCTGCTATTTGATTAAAGTGGCCTTTTGTGTAGCAAGGTCTCAGAGGCCTTTGCTGATAAGCTCTTTGGCGGATGTTGAATCAGTTTCCCAAAGGGGAAACTAAGGCATTGTTGCATGCCTAGAGAGCCAGAGTAAGTTGACCCACAGCCAAGAGCCTGGACCTCAGTTCCTTTCTTTTCTGGCTAGAATGACTAAACTGCTCCTTAAATGATGCATTTAAAAAGTGACATTCTCCCGGCCCTGGCCTCACTAGCTGGCGCCCTGGCTTGTCTGTTGGTAAGAAAGTTGGAACAATACTTCATCTACCCACTCCCCCCTTTCCCTCCCTGGGCCCATCCCACCTCCCTTCCTTGGGGAGTCATGGGGCCTAGATTATCCTATAATCCTTAAAAGACAACAACATTGTTTTCACATGGTCTTCTATGCCTCCAAGAAATCCTCAGTCACTGCACAGAGCTCCTAGAGGCCCCTGTAACTTCCATGTCAACCAGAGATTTAACCCTTTAGGTAGCCAGCCAAGCTCAATCCTCCCCAAGGCAGTCTTATTCCCAGGACAAGTCCATTGGGTCTCCCCCTAGAATGCTCCCTCTGCCTTTCCACTACTTAGCCTCAAAACAGTTCTTTTTAGGGGACCCTCCCCAATCCCCTTAGGGTACCTTTTAGGCTCCTTGATTCAAAGCCAAAACAAGCATTCACTCTATAAACTCCATGCTGGAGGAGAGAAATACATCTGACTTTTGAGTATATAGAGCGTTTTTCGTGTGGGGCATGAGTCTGCTGTTTGTAGAATAGATGTGGAGGCATTGTGGCCTATGAGAGCCCTCAGGGGAGGAAAGAGCCCATCCATGCCTTTAGCGGCATGACCATGGCTGACTGGATATTATTCTCTCCCCTATGAAATAAGATCAGACACCTACCTCACTAGATTCTGGAGGTTAAGTGAACTAATATATGTGAACCATTCTTAGCACTGAGCCACACATATAATGGGGAGTCAATAAATGTCAGCTCTCCCCACCCCCCTACCCCCAACCCACTGCAACCTGCTTCCCAAGGCCTACCATGTACTTGCGAATTTTCTCTAACATCTCAGTTTCTGGCATAGTTGTGATTGCCATGGCAGAAGGAGGGTAGCAGTGCTCTGCACAGCCAAGTAGTACTTCCAGCCCCTTTCCCCTGTGCCACTTCTCCCCCAGGAGACAGTGTTGCTTCCCTCCCAAAGCCTCTCAGACCCGTCCCAGCCTCACATAACCCACAGCCTCAGTCAGCCAGGCTTTCTAAACTCCCCTCTTGCAATTGGAGCTAATTCCCAGATCGTTGGTTTATTGCGCTTAGTAATTCCAAGGCTGTATCACAGGATACAGCAGCGATAGGGAGGTCATTTCACACTTGGCCTCAGCAGGGTTTAAAAGGTGGCATCCAAAATGATAAAAGCAAGGAGCATGACAGGGAAATGTATCCTCCCATCTGTATCGTGTTGGTTTTTTCTTTCTTTCTTTTGTAAAGAGAGAAGGAGTGCATGCATATCTGCTTATATGGCACAGCCCGGGTTTTTTCAGCCTTGCTATTCCTGGCATTTGGGGCTGAGTAATTCTTTGTTGTGAGGGCTGTCCTGTGCATTGGAGGATGGTTAGAACATCCCTGCTAGATGCAGTAGCACTCCCTCCCCCAGTCATGACAATTAAAAATGTCTCCAGACATTGCCACATGTCCCCTGGGGAGCAAAATCACCTCTGGTTGAGACCCATTGGCATAGCCTTAGCTCTGTAAGATAAAGCTAGGAACTGCAGTTTCCCGCTAGGAGGACATGTGGGATGGGAGGGAGGCTTTCTTTGGACTCTATATCCCTGTGCCACTTAAAACTTTTTACCATGTGCATGTATTACTTTCCCCCAAAGCCAGGGAGGGGAAAAAGTCTAGTGTTCTGGTGCCTTTGTTTTTTCTTTTGAGGAAGGAAAGGTAGCATTCAATTGATACAGCAAACCCCTCTCTCCCTCTTGCCACTGATACTAAGTTCAGATGGTTTCCATTACCCCTGTAGGCCACCAAACCACATCCCTGTAGCTGTCTCAAGGCCTAGCATACAGTAACTACAGAATAAACACCACAGTTCAGGCAGAGAAACCTCTTAGCTACTCCCACAAGAACCCCCAAGGTAAACTTTCACCAGCATTCCCATCATTTTGGGGTTTGTGCAAAGATAATGTGGCTCCACGCAGGCCCTGTCTCTCACACTGGCTCACTTTCTCTGTCTCCTAGATTGAAGGCCGTATCACAGCGACTCCCAAGGAGAGTCCAAATCCTCCTAACCCCTCTGGCCAGTGCCCCATCTGCCGTTGGAACCTGAAGCACAAGTATAACTATGACGTGAGTCTGGGTACAGAGACACTCGGTTCTGTGTGTCATGAAGTTCTCAGATTCCCTGGTTAACTGGAGCAGCATGCCCCCGCTGTAGCTACTGCTGCATTTCATGGAACCACCAGAGATGGGAGCATTTTGTCCGGTTGTTCTCAACCCCGGCTGCACATTGGAATCACCTGGGGAGCTTTAAAAAATAATGATGCATGGGCTCCACCAGGTCCTCCGAAGCCACTTCATAGATATGGTCTCATTCACCGCAGCTCTCCCTCTGAAGAAGACCCATCACCATCTTCGGTAGCCTAGGAGACTGAGGTCACGGTGCGGAATCAGCCTGCGGGGTGGGGCCTGAGCATTTTTTCAGTGCTCTCCCATGGTTCTAATGTGCAGCCAGGGTTGAGAGCCACTGATTGAATTTGTGGTCTGGTTGTGCCTCAAACCACTAGGGCCCTTAACTCAGCTCGCAGGGGTTGTACTCTTGTGGGATGGAATCATGATCTGGGTTTGGCTTTCCTCTTTTATGATGACGGTGTATTTGAACAGGCTCTTGGTTCTCACTGTGATCTGGGAACACATTACCTTTTCGTTCTGTATTGGAGCTATAAAGATACCTGATTACTCAAGCTCTTCTAGTGCAGTCGTTTCCAGGGAAGAAAGACAGTAGTGAATAATAACAACAGCTAACATTGAGTGCATACTCTTATCGGGCACTGAGTACTTACCTGTTTTAATTCACTTAGTTTTCACAATAACCCTATGAAGTAGGTACTAGTTTCATCCTCATTTTACAGATGAGGAAATTTGAGACATGGAGATGTTTGTGAACTTGCCTCAGACCCCCCAGCCAGTATCAGAGCTGGGATACAAACTCCAGGGATGAAAGCCCAGGCAGAGCCCGTGCTTCTAATGACTACACTACCTCCTCCCCAGAGATGGGGAGGGCGTGGGACTAAGGACACAGCCCTGGAGAAATTCTTACTTGTTCTTCAGAGCTCTCACTGGTGACATGAAGCACCCTATTTTTGGGTTTCAGGTGATTCAGGCTCTGGGCCAGTTTGACCTGCAGGTTGTCCCTGTGCCCCTTTGTGGAATAGGATGACTAAAGGCAGAGATCCTGATCAGGTGATAAGAGCAGGAGAAGCCACATGCCCATGGGATCTGAACAGAGTGACCCAACTAATCTCATGGGCTGGAAGCCTTGGCTTGAGGCCACCCTGAGGGGTAGGGGGGTTCTTTCTGTCCTGGGGCCCTTCTCCTGATGGCCGCCTGGAGTAACAGAAAGCAAGCACACAGGCAAGGGGCAGTGTTCCCAGCTGCTCACCATGCGCAAGTTAGTGGGGTTGTGGGCATCCTTGGAACCTCAGCTGCTGATAGAAAAGCAAACCCCATACCCGCCCAACCATGGTAGGGCACTCTTCCTACCAGCCTTTTCCAGGAAACATACTTGGCTCTCTCCAGCAGAAGAAATCTAATCCCGTCTGAGGTAAAGGCTAAAGTTGTTTTTCCTTTTACCCCTTTCCACTCAGAGCACCATTAACCTGAGCTGCACAAAGCTGTTAGCTTGCTTGGTTGGCTACGGTGGAGGGCTGGGGCCTCCAGCCCAGTTGATTAGCCCTGGATTAATCCAATCCAAGTTCTTTTCATCAGATTCTGAAAAGTACAGGGGTGGGAATTGAAGGCCTGGGTCCCTCAGGAACTGTCCAGTGATTAAAACAAATCTGCGGTTTTGCAGCAAGGCGCCTGCCAGGGCAGCAAGTTGGTTCGTAGAACTTGACTGCTAAGATTGGCATGCCAGGCCCTTGCAGGGAGGGGAATGGTGAGTTTTCTTTAACCCCTTAAACCATTCTATGACAGCGGGGTCTTGCTATGTTGCTCAGGCTGGTCTCGAACTGCTGGGCTCAAGCAGTCTGGGAATTATAACATTTTAGACCTGGCAGGGAGGTGGTCCCTTGTCTTGATTCTGGCTCTGTTTATCTGTTCCTTTGACCTGTCCCAAGCAGCCTGGTGGGCATGTGATGGTCCGAAGGAAGCCCAAGAATCCATTCAGATCTGGTCACAGGGGGCCTAGATCATGTGAGATTAAACTTCACAACCCTGGTTCCTTCCTCCTTGGCTTTTATGCCTTCTTTGCACTTCAGAGGGAATGGCAGGAGGTGGAGGGGCTGTTTGCATATACTCTGGCTTGTGGTATACAGACTTTAAGGTCTAAAATGTTACAGGTTTCTCCTCTTGTGTGGAAACATAGGGCATGTCTCCTAACCCTACCTGAGCAGACATTTTGTCCAAGAAAGATGCTTCAGGTACATAAAAGATTGGTGACGCTTCTTGAAGAGTTTCTGTTCTCTAACCTAGTCTATCAGAAGATGATCTCACGAGGCTGGGTGTAGGGGCACACACCTGCCACCCCAGAACTCCGGGAGGCCGAGGCGGGCAGATTGCTTGAGCCCAGGAGTTCAAGACCAGCCTGGGCAACATAGCAAGACCCCATCTCTACAAAAATTAGCCAGGCGTGGTGGCATGCACCTGTAGTCCCAGCTACTCAGGAGGCTGAGGTGGGAGGATCACTTGAGCAAGAAATTGGGAGGCAGAGATTGCAGTGACCCGAGATTGCGCCACTGCACTCCAGCCTGGGCAACAGAGTGAGCCCTTGCCTCAAAAAAAAAAAAATCTCCTAGAGAAGCTGGGAGCTCTTGGGGTTGGTAATGGGGTACAGAAAATCTTACTAAGTTGAGATTAACCTTTGTTGGGTGAAGGTAGCAGACCCATGTGCACAGCTCTGTGTGGAGGAAGTGATCTCAGCCAGGTTCCCAGGAGACATCAGCCTCCCCTGTAGACCATGAAGCCCTAACTTCCCAGCATCAAAAGCAAGCCCAGCTGACCCTCATCCCCTATTTTCGGTTTCCACTAGGATGTTCTGCTGCTTAGCCAGTTCATCCGGCCTCATGGAGGCATGCTGCCCCGAAAGATCACAGGCCTATGCCGGGAAGAACACCGCAAGATCGAGGAGTGTGTGAAGATGGCCCACCGAGCAGGTAGAAGACCCTGGGGACCAAGAGGGGCAGAGGGCTACAGGCACTGTCTCCCCACCCAGCTGCCCCATGTTTCAGCCCCTCCTGGAAGAAAAGTGGATATCCAGAGTGTTAATTATACTCACCACCCAATGCCAACCTTCCCGCTCCCTTGGCCTTTCCCTCTGGCCCCCTCGGAGCTGCAGAGGGAGCTGCAAAGACTATCCCCTCTTCCCCCCACTCAGGTCTGTTACCAAATCACAGGCCTCGGCTTCCTGAAGGAGTTGTTCCGAAGAACAAACCCCAGCTCAACCGGTAAGCAAGCCTGGGTGTGAACAACCTGAGCGTTCTGCGCTCAGGAAAGCTAGGGTGCACCTTGGCTGTCTGTTCCATTCCCTGCCAGCTTATGCATCCACCCCCATCAGTCCACCCCTGCTGCAGTCTTTGCTTCTTCTGTTGCCTTCTTTGCCAACCTCAGCCTCTTTCCTCCCCTGTAGGGCCCTTAGCAAAGGGGCAAGGAGGGTAGAGGCCCGCTGATTGGGCATTAGAATGTGCTAATCCCCCGTTTATGACATCACACTGGGTTGCTATGGGGATGTCAGTACTACTACAAACTTTCAGTATCCTAGCTCTCTCCAGTGCTGGGGTTATTAGAGGACAGGAGGCCTTAGAAATGGGAGGGCCTCCTGGGTTAGTGCCACTGAATACAGCTGTGCAGGTTGCACACTGGACAACTTCAGGGCAACATCCATGTAGAGTAGGTCACAAATAGTGCTCCCCAGAGTTGTACAGTTAACAACCTACACAGCGCCATGTGGCAGCCCAGGAGGCCCTGAGTTCATATAGAGAAGGAAAGGATGGCCTGCAGCCCTTGGAATCACTTTGTCTGCCTTCTAGTCTAAGCAGGACCCTGTAGAGTGGAAGCAGATTCTTGTCTGACATTCAAGCAGCTGTCCCATCGCAAGTTCTCTTCTTCCCTCCTCTCTGGCATCAGCACACTCACAGAGTCTTAGATCTCTAGTATCCCCTTGTTGAGAGTAGAGCCAGGTCTGTAGAATTGATTTGAGGGGGGTTCTTCTTCTCCCTACCAATGGCCCTTTCCTCCTGTCCAGCTGGTGGTTCCCAGACTGGAATGAGGAACATATTAGGTTGGTGCAGAAGTAATTGCAGTTTTTGTCCTTTTTTAATAGAATTGCTCTCTGTAAGGTATCAAAGGTGACTGACGCAAAGCAAACACCTCAGCCCCCAGCAAACCTCCTAGGCTGATCCCCACCAGAACTCAGGCATGGAAGGTAGGGGGCTGCAGGGGGTGTGGGATGTGGGAATGCAGGGCTTCTTCCTGGTACCTTGCCTCTCTGTCCCTGGAGGCTAAGTCAGAGCTGGACCTTTACCAATACCATGCCAGCACCCTGGCTGTGTGCCCATCTCTACCTGCACCCCCCACGTTGCTAGCTCAGCCATCTGCCAGCAGCTCTTGGGGAGTAGGACATGCTAACCTCTTCCTATGTCTCCTAACTATGCTATGGACCATTTGGGGGTTGAGCCCACCCCCTCTGGCTTTTTAAGAGACAGCAGCAGGCCTGAGGACACAATCCATCCTGCCTCAGGCCTTTGAAGCTAGGCCAGGCGCCCTCCCATACATCCGGCATCCTTTAACGTGACACAGGATTGATGATGTGTGGGGGCTTGTCGGTTGCAAAAGGCCGCCCTGAGCGGGAGGGGGAGTTCAGGCTACGAAGGAAATGGATTCCCTTGCGGGGGAGTCTCGTTTAATGCTGCCATGCGTGGGCCCAGGCTCTGCCGGGGCCTGATGGAGCCATGCTTTGTCTGCTGCTGTGTCGCTCCTCCTGCTGCCCCTTCAGGAGAGGTAGGAAGGGGCTGGTTTAGGAAAGAGACTTGGTTCTTGCTAGAGCTGGGGTGTTCCCAAAGAGCTGGCTGGAGGCCACCCAGCCCACCCCCTGCCAGCTGGCCACTCCATGTGGCACAGGCATCAGGCCCAAGGCCAGCTAAAGCCCAGCTTCCCTCTCCAAGGCATGGGAGAAAGAACAGCTTTAGGGCAGTAGCTCTGGAGAACCTTTCTAGCTTTTCCTCTGCATCCCCAAATCTCAATGAGCACCCTTCTGGGGAGCCTGCTCCCATACCCCATCTCTTCATGTCCCCCTCTGAAGCCTGGGAGAGGCCAGCAAAGGGGCCATCCCTGGTCCCTTCCCTTTACCTTACTCTTCTGTCACCCAGCACCAGCGACCATAGAAAAAGCAGTCCCCTCACACCTGTAATCCCAGCACTTTGGGAGGCAGGCGGATCACTTGAGGTCAGGAGTTCAAGACCAGCCTGGCCAACATGGGGAAACCACGTCTCTACTAAAACTACAAAAATTAGCCACGCGTTATGGCGGGCTCCTGTAATCCAAGCTACTCCAGAGGCTGAGGCAGGAGAATTGCTTAAACCCAGGAGGTGGAAGTTGCAGTGAGCCGAGATCGTGCCACTGCACTCCAGCTTGGGCGACAGAGCAAGACTTCGCCTCAAAAAAAAAAAGCAGTCCCTATAACTAGCCTCCTTCACAGTCATCACCCTGGCCGGGGCAGTGACAATTCCGGGAGACACGGAAGGCCCTCCCCTCCCTGCCCAGCACACACTTGGAGTGCAGGCCAGCACCTCCCGCAGCTTCCCCTCAACACAGGGCTGGCAGCAGAAGACGAAGGTCCAGCGGAGCTCGGTTGAACTGCATAAATCAGCAATCATTTTTTCCACTTCTTTTATCTACGAGTTTTTAGCTAAGGTTATTGAGTTTTTAAATAATAAAGCTTTTTCTTTGACGGTCTCTAGAGACAGCTGGGTTGAGCCCCAACCTAGAATGGAGGCAGGGGAGGATTCCTGGCCTTTGTCGTGGCTGAGCTTTCAGAATGAAGGATGGGCCTTTCTGGATAGGATCCAAGTTTTATTCTGGACAGAGTAAAACCCAATCCCAGCCGGCATGAGCCACTTTTCTGGGAACTATCAGGGCCCTGGCCATCCCCAAAGGAGGCCAAAGGTCCATGGGCGGCAGCCATCTTTCCCCACCCCCCTCCTATTTACAGGAAGCTTCCTAGGCTAGGGCTGTGCCCACGGGCCCTTACCCCTTGATTCCCATCACAGGTTGGGTGAGGGGCAGGGGTCTTACACCAGTTGTGGTACCCTGGGGAGTTCCCTGAAGGCTGGGGTAGCTGAGTGAGCCAAATGGGGAAGAGTAATGGGTTCCTCCAGGCCCTAATATCAGCTCTTCTCGCCCCATGGCTGAGGCCAGAGAGGAATGATCTGCTCTTCAGGCAGCCTCTTCTCCGCCTTTTCCTCAGCAAACACACACCAACACTGACAGTTACAAAGATCAAGGGAGCTTGTGGCCCTGGGCTGCCTGACCCTGGCCACACAGGCTTGCGGCAGCAAGAGCCCAGCCCATCTGTTTACAGGACGCTCAGCAGTTACTCCCAGGAAAATCCCTGCACTTCAGGAAAGGGAAACTGGTGAAAGGATTTGCTTGCCCAACCGTGGCCTGGCCTGAGGAGGTAGTGCTCCACTCTCCCAGTTCCAGCTTGGGCCCCCGGCCCTCACAGGCACCTCTGTTCTCCCTCCACAGGTACCTGACGCGCTGGGCTCCTGGCTCCGTCAAGCCTATCTACAAAAAAGGCCCCCGCTGGAACAGGGTGCGCATGCCTGTGGGGTCACCCCTCCTGAGGGACAATGTCTGCTACTCAAGAACACCTTGGAAGCTGTATCACTGACAGAGAGCAGTGCTTCCAGAGTTCCTCCTGCACCTGTGCTGGGGAGTGGGAGGCCCACTCACAAGCCCTCGGCCACAACTATACTCCTGTCCCACCCCACCACGATGGCCTGGTCCCTCTGACATGGATGGACAGGGGACAGTGGGACTAACTTCAGTACCCTTGGCCTGAGCAGTAGCAATGCTGGGAGCTAGAGGCAGGCAGGGCAGTTGGGTCCCTTGCCAGCTGCTGTGGGGCTTAGGCCATGCTCAGTGCTGGGGACAGGAGTTTTGCCCAATTGCAGTGTCATAAACTGGGTTCGTGGGCTTACCCAGTGAGTGTGTGCTCACTGCTTGGGAAGTGCAGGGGGTCCTGGGCACATTTCCAGCTGGGTGCTGAGCATTGAGTCACTGATCTCTTGTGATGGGGCCAATGAGTCAATTGAAAGGAATTCATGGGCCAAACAGGTCCCATCCTCTTCATGACAGCTGTGAGCTCCTTACTGTGGGAGAGCTGCAAGGAGCCAAGGTGGGCTACCTGACAAACTTGCTGCTCTCGTGTGAATCCAAGAAACTGCGTTCCTCAAAGGGGCCCTGGTTGTCACCTCCCACAGCCATTTCCACCCATCATTGTCTAGTATCTCTTTCATTAGCACATTCCAACCGTCTGCCACTTGGTTTAGAGATGAGCTCCCTGGCTCAGTGGGCCTTTCAGAATCTGGAACCAGACGGAGGTGGAGATAAGAAGATAGGACAGAACAGGCAGGCCACGTTCACTGAAGCTTAAGAAAATCATGTTTAGACTCTGTTTAAAAATATCCAGGCTGGCTCCCATTCTATAGCATGAAGGGCAAGTCCATGTTCTTCTCACCAGTGCCCACGTAGATGTAGCCGTAGTTCTTGGTGCAGGGAGCATGGTAGAAGGTGAGTCCCGGCCAGAGCAGGCTGCGCAGCACCACCAGGGCATTGCCCCTCTCCATCTGGATACTCCAGGACCCTGAGATGAGACAGGCAGAGGGTGAGGCCTGGTGCTGCTAGAGCCAGAGCTCTGCCCTTCATGCTGTGGCCCCTGGCTCCTTGGGCAGCCAGGCCCCGGTGCTAAGGTTCCACTGGGGAAAGACCATTTAATTCTCCAGATGCTTTACTCCCTGGTTGCCTTTTAGCCATTATTCTTTTCGTTTTAAGAGACATGGTCTCACTCTGTCGCCCAGGCTGGAATGCAGTGGCGCAATCACAACTCACTGCAGCCTTGACTCCTGGGCTCAAGCAATCCTCCCACCTTAGCCTCCAGAGTAGCTGGGACCATGGGCATGCACCGCCATACCCAGCTAACTTTTTTGATTTTTTGTAGAGATGGGGCCTCACTGTGTTGCCCAGGCTGGTCTCAAACTCCTGGGCTCAGGCGATCCTCCCACGTTGGCCTCCCAAAGTGCTGGGATTACAGATAGGAGCCACCACGCCCAGCCCTTTTAGCCATCTCACTGCTCATTAAAACCACTTTCAGAGGGAGGGCAAAGGAAATGAAAAGAGGTGAAACTCAAGCCAGTCTGTTTTGTTCCTGTCAGCAAGTCTAGCTAAAGGTTGAGTAGGGGAGGAGGCTGAATCCAATCCACAGGCAGAGGGGAGTTGGGCTGGGCCAAGGGAGACACCAACTCCTCCCACACTATACCCAGTGCAGTCACCAGTTCTAGCGTGGTTTGCTGCTACTTGCCATTTTGCTCTGTCTTCCCCATTTCCTGAAGCCTCTCCTGAGTTGGATTAGACCAGACCAGGAAAGGAAGGCTCAAATAGAAGTTTGGGCAGTTCAGGCCTCCTAGGTCAATGGCCCTTTCTGGCAGCTGGTAGACTGGGAGCCATCCTTGGTGGGAGGGGACTTGGGCTGCCCCTAATGAGCCTTTGTCCTAGGTTCTGCCCTGGTTTTTGCCTCCCCACACAGGAGCAGCCCAGCTCAGGGCTGAGTCGTGCAGCCACGAGGACTTGGCTGGAAGGGCCTGATTCAGCTCCAGAACCGAGGGAGGGAGCCACAGTGTGGGAGGAAGGAGCCTGGGAAAATCGCCTCTGGATGCAGATCTGGGGCTTCTATTCCCCTGCGCACTGAGGCCTCTCCCGGCCCAGCCACAGCCCTGTTCCAGGCCCTGCCAGAAAGGCAAATGCTTTGAAAGTTTTGGTGTTGGACCAGCCAGCCATGCGCTGAGAGCTGCTCTGAGGCCTTCATCAGCTGCCAGCTCAGCCCGGCTGCTTGGCTCCTCCTGCCCCAACTTCCCACGGGCCACCTCCAACCATGGCTCACCCTAGTCACTCTACACCCTGCAGCCTCACAACTCAGTCCCCACCCACCGGGGGCCACCCTGCATCCAAGAAACCTGATTGCCAGGAACCCCTGACCCTCATGGCAGCTCAGCCTTACTCAGGGTGCAGCCGCCTGCCCAGGTCAAAACCAAAGTTTCCTGGGTGTATATAGTTTGGCCGTCCCTGGTCCTGCTCAGGGAGAAGCCAATCGCAAAGCTCACTTTAGCAGTGTCATGTTGTCCAGCACCAAGTGTCATCGCCCATGCAA